>NC_057814.1:47847166-48174574 GCF_018294505.1 Triticum aestivum | reverse complement strand
GGGTTCGGGAGACAGGCAGACATGACCGAGACGACTCTCCGGTCAATAACCAACAGCGGGATCTGGATACCCATGTTGGCTCCCACATGCTCCTCGATGATCTCGTCGGATGAACCACGATGTTGAGGATTCAATCAATCCCGTATACAATTCCCTTTGTCTATCGGTATGTTACTTGCCCGAGATTCGATCGTCGGTATCCCGATACCTTGTTCAATCTCGTTACCGGCAAGTCTCTTTACTCGTTCCGTAACTCACATCATCCCGTGATCAACTCCTTGGTCACATTGTGCACGTTATGATGATGTCCTACCGAGTGGGCCCAGAGATACCTCTCCGTTTACACAGAGTGACAAATCCCAGTCTCGGTTCGTGCCAACCCAACAGACACTTTCGGAGATACATGTAGTGCACCTTTATAGCCACCCAGTTACGTTGTGACGTTTGGTACACCCAAAGCATTCCTACGATATCCGGGAGTTGCACAATCTCATGGTCTAAGGAAATGATACTTGACATTAGAAAAGCTCTGAGCAAACGAACTACACGATCTTGTGCTAGGCTTAGGATTGGGTCTTGTCCATCACATCATTCTCCTAATGATGTGATCCCGTTATCAACGACATCCAATGTCCATCGTCAGGAAACCGTAACCATCTATTGATCAACGAGCTAGTCAACTAGAGGCTTACTAGGGACATGGTGTTGTCTATGTATCCACACATGTATCTGAGTTTCCTATCAATACAATTCTAGCATGGATAATAAACGATTATCATGAACAAGGAAATATAATAATAACCTATTTATTATTGCCTCTAGGGCATATTTCCAACACCACGGGCCAGGTGGCCACGGCGATTTCATCGATTCTGGGGGCCAGGCACCGGGGGTGGTCACTACCCTCGCGCCGCCTCCGGGCAAGGGTGCGTTCCAATCTCAATCGCTTAATTCCATCGATTTCCGTGGAGTAGTGAGTTTAGATGGGGAGAAAAGGGCTACTCAGGACACGTTGTACACCCATCCATCGCGGCACGCGCACTGGGCTTTGCCGAAGATGGATTTTCCCTCTTTTGATGGGGAAAACCCACAATTCTGGAAGACTAGATGTGAAAAGTACTTCGATGTCTATGGGGTTGCTCCAGAGCTTTGGGTTCGTGTAGCTACCCTCAATTTTACGGGCAACGCAGCCAGATGGTTGCAACTGCATGAAATGCAGAGCGCCTTGTTCACTTGGGAATCCCTGTGCACAGCTCTGTGTGCTAAGTTTCGCCGTGAGCAGTATCAAGCTCATCTTCGGCAGTTTAACATCCTGCGTCGGTCAGGCACGGTAGGGGAGTACATGACTAAGTTTGAGGAGTTGATGCACCATATCTTAGCTCATAACCCTGCTTTTGATCCTATCTACTTCATCACCCAGTTCCTAGATGGTCTTAAGAGTGATATACGAACTGTTGTTATCCTTCATCAGCCGAAAGATTTGGAATCTGCTTTCTCTCTGGCTACGTTGCAGGAGGAGATTTTGGAAGCGATGTCGCGCCGGGAGTATAGGCGCCAGGATGGTCAGCAGCACACGGCGCCGGCGCAACGCCCTCTGTTGGCGATTGGTGCTCCACCCGCGCGCCAGATGCTGCCAGGACCACCAGCGGCTGCCGAGGATCGCCGCGCACTGGACGCGGCCAACCCTCCTGACCGGCAAGGAAGGGGCAATGATTGTGTGGCGGCCCTGCGTAACTACCGGCGAGCCCGTGGACTTTGCTTCAAATGTGGAGAAAGATGGGGTCAAGGGCATCAATGCGGGCCTACCGTGCAACTCCATGTCGTAGAGGAGTTGCTGGAGTTGCTGCAAGCAGAGCAGGACCCTCCGGCAGTGCAGGAACCGGACTCGGATGATGATGTGCTCATGTGCGTATCCAAAGTGGCTACCACGGGGCAAACAACACCACGCACTGTTCGGCTGCTTGGACAAATTGGTGGCCAGGAACTTTTGATACCGGTCGACTCCGGGAGTTCTCATAGTTTCATCAGCAATATAGTGGCAGAGAGGCTGAACCTGCAAGTGCAATAGATGAACAAGGTTTCAGTCAAGATAGCTGATGGTGGGACCTTGACTTGTTCTGGGGTGGTGCCCAACTGCAAGTGGCACACTCAAGCGTATGAATTCTCCTCCGATCTCAGGGTTTTGTCACTGGGTTGCTACGATATGGTGGTGGGGATTGATTGGCTGGAGTCATGTGGACCAATGTAGATCGATTGGGCAGCAAAGCAACTCAAATGTATGCACCAGGGACAGCAAATTCTGTTGACAGGAGTGAAAAATCAGCTTCAGCAAGTTCAGCCAATCACTTGTGACCAATTGTGTGCGCTGGAGGAGACTAATGTTGTGGCTCAGATAGTTTGTTTGTATGCAGTGGGAGAGGATATGATTATCGAGCATATTCCAGTGAAAGTACAGGCAGTGTTGCAAGAATTTCAGGAGGTATTCGAAGAACCAAATGCATTACCACCACATCAAGAGTGGGATCATGTCATTCCCATCATTCCAGGAGCGAAGCCAGTCAACGTCCGACCCTACAGGTACACGCCGGAACAAAAAACAGAGATTGAGACTCAAGTAAAAGAGCTGCTGAAGGCTGGGTTGATTGTTCCAAGCTCGAGCCCTTACTCCTCACCGGTGTTGCTTGTCAAAAAGAAAGATATAACATGGAGGATGTGTGTGGACTATCGGCACTTGAACGCAATCACAGTGAAAAGTGCCTACCCCATGCCGATCCTAGATGAACTGTTGGACGAACTGGCAGGGTCTCGTTGGTTCTCCAAATTAGACCTTCGGGCGGGCTATCATCGGATCAGGATCCGTGAAGAGGATGAACCAAAGACTGCATTTAAAACTCATCAGGGGCATTTTCAGTTCAGAGTGTTGCCATATGGGGTAACTGGAGGGCCACCTACATTCCAGGGTGGGATGAATATCGTGCTGGGACCCTTACTCCGTCATGGAGTGTTGGTGTTCATGGACGATATACTGATTCAGTCCTCAACCATGGAGGAGCATGTGCGGCTGTTAAGACAAGTTCTGCAAACACTGATGGAACACAGCCTGAAGGTCAAATGCTCGAAGTGCTCGTTCGCGCAGCAACAGATAATATACTTGGGGCACAAGATCAGGAGCGAAGGGGTGGCGACGGATGACAGCAAAATCGAGTCGGTCCGTGATTGGCTGCGTCCAGAATCAGTTCGTAAGTTGAGGGAGTTCTTGGGGCTGGCGGGCTATTACCGTAAATTCATCAGAAACTTTGGTATCATTTCTCGCCCCTTGACGGACATGCTTAAGATGGGGACCTTGTTTATCTGGACACCAACGGCTGAGACAGCATTCAATGAATTGAAGAAAGCACTGGTTCAGGCTCCGGTGCTGGCATTGCCAGATTTCACAAAGAAGTTTGTGGTCGAGACAGATGCGAGCGCTACGGGAGTGGGTGCAGTACTTATGCAGGATGCTCACCCCTGGCCTACTTGAGCAAGGCTCTCGCCCCACGCAACCTTGGACTCTCTGCTTATGAAAAAGAATGCCTAGCGCTGATGCTTGCAGTAGACCACTGGCGCCCGTATTTGCAACACGCGGATTTCTTGGTGCGCACGGATCAAAAGAGCTTGCTCCACTTGACAGATCAGCGGCTGAACATGCCAATTCAACAGAGTGCTTTCACCAAGCTCGTGGGTCTTCAATTTCAAATCCAGTACAAAACGGGCATCACCAACAAGGCAGCCGATGCGTTGTCAAGAAGAGATCATTGGGATGAGGGGGAGCTCGCAGCAGTCTCAGTCTGTAGGCCAGCGTGGCTCGAGGCCGTCGCAAGCAGTTATCTTCAGGACGCGGAGGCTCAGCGCAGACTGGAACAACTAATGCTGGATCCAACCAGTGACGGTGACTACGCCTTGCAAGATGGGGTGATTCGGCACAAAGGGCGCATTTGGATTGGCTCAGATGAAACAACTCAGTTAGCTTTGATCAAAGCCTTGCATGACAGCGCGATCGGGGACCATTCAGGATTCTATGCTACTTATCATCGGGTCAAAAACCTCTTCTCTTGGAAAGGCATGAAGACCATGATCAAACAGTACGTGAAATCTTGCGACACTTGTCAGAGAGCTAAGACAGAGAGGATCTCTCTAGCGGGATTACTGCAACCTCTTCCAATTCCAAAGCGACCGTGGGCAGTTCTGTCTCTTGATTTCATCGAGGGGCTACCGACCTCAGGAGGGCAGAACGTAATTCTCGTAGTGGTGGATAAATTCTAGAAATATGCTCATTTCATACCCCTAAAACACCCTTACACAGTGCTGACAGTGGCAGAAGTGTTCATGAAGAACATTTTCAGGTTGCATGGGTTGCCTCTGGCCATCATCTCGCACAGAGACCAGATATGCACCAGTGCGATTTGGCAGGAACTATTCAAGCTATCCCAAACCGAGCTGAGATTGAGCTCATATTATCATCCACAGACTGATGGGCAAACCGAGCGGGTGAATCAGTGCTTAGAAGGATACTTACGGTGTGCGGTGCACTCATGCCTGAAGAACTGGAGCAAATGGCTGTTTTTGGCTGAATATTGGTACAATACAGCTTTTCACTCCTCGTTAGGGCGCACTCCTTTTGAAGTGATCTATGGGCACCTGCCGCGAGAATTTGCAGTCACACAGGTGGAGGAGAGCTCAGTGCCAGACCTGTCGTCGTGGTTACAAGAGAGAGCAGTCATGATGGATCACTTGCAGCAGCAGCTGAAACACGCACAAGATCGGATGAAGAAGCAAGCAGACAAGCATCGCACGGATCGGTCTTTTGAGGTAGGGGATCTGGTGTACTTGAAGCTTCAACCATTCATCCAGACATCGGTGGCTCAGCGGCCATATCAAAAGTTGGCGTTCAGATATTACGGGTCGTATACTGTCATAGCTCGGATCGGGAAGGTGGCGTACAAACTCCAGTTGCCGGTTGACAGTAAAATACACCCTGTGGTGCACGTCTCTCAATTGAAGAAGGCGATCGGTCCAGGCGTTTCTGTAAGTTCGAGCCTTCCACCAGCTAACTCTGTGTTGCATGCAGAACACTCTCCTGAGGCGATTTTGGTAACCAAGCTCATCAAGACGTAGGGGGAGATGCGCCCGCGACTTCTGGTGCAGTGGAGCGAGTTGCCACTGTCGCTGGCAACCTGGGAGGAACCAGAAGACCTCCGTCGTCGCTTTCCAGCAAGCACGGCTTGGGGACAAGCCGAGTCCCAAGGGGGGGAGAATGTCACGCCTGTAGGGGCGACCCCACCGGCAGGAGGCCTAGGAGAGGGACTGGACCAGGTGGCAGTTGAAGAATGATGCCAGTTGGCGGTTCCTGTTGGGCTGGAGTGTGTGCGTTCCGTATTGGGCCAACCAGGCCTGCGTGCCTGTGGTGTGGTTAAGTAGCTAGGCTACCAGAGAGTGGATTATGCAAGAATACAGAACTGGATCGGCAGAGAGAAGTTGCTCTCACTAGTAGAAAAAGGGCCATTAGTCCCGGTTCATAAGGGCCTTTAGTCCCGGTTCTCGAGCAGGGACTAAAGGGTCGTTACTAAAGCCCCCCCCCTTAGTCCCGGTTCTTATACGAACCGGGACTAAAGGCCCTCCACGTGGCCGCTGCCTAGAGCTCCACCTTTAGTCCCGGTTGGTAAAGGAGATTTTTTTTGTTTTTTTTTAATTTTTTCCAATTTTTAAATTTTTTTCAATTTAATCTCTAATCACCCCTCATCACTGCTCTATTTAACCACTAATCTCTAATCACCTCTCATCATTCCAAATTCACTAACTTCCCGGCCGGTCACCCATCCTCTCACTACTCCAGCCTGAGCACGCTTAACTTTCGGGTTCTATTCCCTCTGATTTCCAAGTCTACACTTGTTGTTTTCCTGACAATAGTAAGATGTCAATCCTATTAACCCTCAGGAGTTTAGCTTGAGCATGAAGTCACACGTTTCACTGTTTGAGTTTGAAACTATTGTTCTAAAAAACAATAATTATTTAGTAACAGTAATATTTCTTGAGTAAGTAGTTTGACCATAGTTCGACTAGATTTGACCAAAATTCAAAAAAAATTAAAATAATTATTTAGTAACACTAATATTCTTGAATAATTATGTAGTAACACTAATACTTCTTGAATAAGTAGTTTGACCATAGTTTGACCAGATTTAACCAAAATTGAAAAAAACTGAAATTTGAGCATATCTTTTTTTCGTTTTGGAATTTGAGGATTCTAAAAATTTGCAAACTGGCCGTAGGCCATCAAAATCGTATGCAGATTTTCGTGCTGAACATTTTGATATATTATACGTTTTTTCTGATATCGTATGCAAAAGTTATAGTTGTTTTACATTTTCCCTACACTTTTTGCAAAACATGTCCAAATTTAAGTTTTTAAATTTTCCTAACTAGTAGATGTAGTAACATAACTACATCTCGAAGGATTTTAATTTTTGAAGTTCTTATCATTTTCTTTTGCTTTTTACAAAATTGGAAAGGCGATCCACAGGGGAGTAGAGTTTGAAAATGGGACCTTTAGTCCCGGTTTGAGACACGAACCGGGACTAAAGGGCATCGCACCCTTTATTCCCGGTTCGTGTCTCAAACCGGGACTAAAGGGCTCATCTGAACCGGGACTAATGCCTTTAGCCGCACGAACCGGGACCAATGCTCACATTAGTCCCGGTTCGTATAAGAACCGGGACTAATGGGCTTATCTTGCCCGAACGAAAGCCCTGCTTTCTACTAGTGTCTTCCTCTGATTACTACCTTTCCCCTTCCTCCAATCCCTACCTACCTCCCTCTCCATCCCCTTCCCGGTCCGATCTCTAGCCTGCAGTAGATCGAGTCCGTTACACCCTCCCTCACTCTCTCCTTCATCGCCAGATTTGAAGACGGTCAGCTTGCAGTTTTGTAGGTTTCGGCTTGCTGTTTTGTAACAGCAATTTTTAACCAAGTCTCTGGCAGATAGAGGAAGATTACATCAAACACACGGGAAGATGAAACCCTACACGACAGCCCTGGGGAGGTGGGGGCCCTGCCAGGCAATCCTAAGTAATTCTCATCATTGATGATCGAGTAGTCTTAGGCACTCTAGGAGTAGTGCAGCGTGAGCATCTGAGCGGAGGATTTTCCATTGACACACAAGCAAGCCCAACAAACCCGCGACGCACCTCATACTTCGCCATTTTTGCCCGTGAAAGACAAAATCATTGTGCAAACACCATAAGCCCCACCAAATTAACAACATCATGATTCTTCTTATGTTTCGAAAACGATAACAGTGAATCAAAGGAAGAAGGTACATAGGTATCAGGGACGCTGGTGTGACTTACCTGCCAGTATATGTGACTTGATACATTTTTTTCTTTCTTCCCATGGAAGAAAGAGGGACCTTTGGCTAGGGTTTCTCGTGCCTCCCCCCGGTGCCGCCGCCGGTCTACCTCATTGTTGGTGAACGTAGCAATAATTCAAATTTTTCAACGCATCACCAAGAACAATCTATGGAGTCTTCTAGCAACGAGAGGGAAAAGAGTGCATCTGCATACCCTTGTAGATCGCGAGCGGAAGCGTTCAAGTGAACGGGGTTGATGGAGTCGTACTCGTCGTGATCCAAATCACCGATGACCGAGCGCCGAACGGACGACACCTCCGCGTTCAACACACGTACGGTTGGGAAGACGTCTGCTCCTTCTTGATCCAGCAAGGGGAGGGAGAGGTTGATGGAGATCCAGCAGCACGACGGCGTGGTGGTGGAAGCAGCGGGGATCTCGGCAGGGCTTCGCCAAGCATAGTGAGAGGGAGAGGTGTCATGGGAGGGAGAGGGAGGCGCCAGGGGCTTGGGTTCGGCTGCCCTCCCTCCCCACCACTATATATAGGGGCCCGGGGGGGCGCCGGCCCCTGGGAGATCCAATCTCCAGTGGGCGGCGGCCAAGGGGTGGCTTCCCCCCCCCCCCCCAAGCCAAGTGGGGGGTGCCCCCACCCCTAGCGTTTCTAACCCTAGGCGCAAGGGAGGCCCAAAGGGGGGGGGCGCACCAGCCCAGCAGGGGCTGGTTCCCCTCCCACTTCAGCCCATGGGGCCCTCCGGGATAGGTGGCCCCACCCGGTGGACCCCCGGGACCCTTCCGGTGGTCCCGATACAATACCGGTGACCCCCGAAACTTTCCCGGTGGCCGAAACTGGACTTACTAACCATCAACAATTGATGCTCCTATTTTATTTCTACTTTCACGGTGTCAAACATTGCGAATAGCTCAAGGATCATCATATCTATCCCTGATATGTTATAGTTCATCACGAAGCTCTAATAGCTTGTTGGCAGTGACTATGGAGAACCATCACTATCTCATCTGGAAGATTAACTCCCACTCGATTCAAGCGATTGTGGTACTCAGACAATCTGAGCACATGCTCAACGATTGAGCTTTTCTCCCTTAGTTTGCAGGCTTAAGAAACTTGTCAGAGGTCTCATACCTCTTGACGTGGGCACTAGTCTGAAGTCCCAATTTCAGTCTTCGGAACATCTCATATGTTCTGCGACGTTTCAAAAACCTCTTTGGTGCCACAATTCTAAACCGTTAGCATTACGCACTGAACTATCACGTAGTCATCAAAACATGTATGTCAGATGTTTCGCAACATCTACAGACAACGCTGAGGTTCAGCACACCGAGCGGTGCATTAAGGACATAAGCCTTCTGTGCAGCAATGAGGACAATCCTCAGTTTACGGACCCAGTCCGCATAATTGCTACTATCAACTTTCAACTAAATTTTTCTCTAGGAACATATCTTAAACAGTAGAACTAAAGCGTAAGCTATGACATAATTTGCAAAGACTTTTTGACTATGTTCATGATAATTAAGTTCATCTGATTATTTAATGAACTCCCACTCAGATAGACATCCCTCTAGTCATCTAAGTGATACATGATCCGAGTCAAACTAGGCCGTGTCCGATCATCACGTGAGACGGACTAGTCATCATCGGTGAACATCTCCATGTTGATCGCATCTTACTATACGACTCATGTTCGACCTTTCGATCTCTTGTGTTCCGAGGCCATGTTTGTACATGCTAGGCTCGTCAAGTCAACCTAAGTGTTTCGCATGTGTTCCGAGGCCATGTCTGTACATGCTAGGCTCGTCAACACCCGTTGTATTCGAACGTTAGAATCTATCACACCCGATCATCACGTGGTGCTTTGAAACAACGAACCTTCGCAACGGTGCACAGTTAGGGGGAACACGTCTCTTAAAATTTTAGTGAGGGATCATCTTATTTATGCTACCGTCGTTCTAAGCAAATAAGATGTAAACATGACAAACATCACATGCAAATCATAAAGTGACATGATATGGCCAATATCATCTTGCGCCTTTGATCTCCATCTTCGAGGCGCGGCATGATCACCTTCGTCACCGGCATGACACCATGATCTCCATCATCGTGTCTTCATGAAGTTGTCTTGCCAACTATTACTTCTACTACTATGGCTAACGGTTAGCAATAAAGTAAAGTAATTACATGGCGTTTTCATTGACACACAGGTCATACAATAAATTAAGACAACTCCTATGGCTCCTGCCGGTTGTCATACTCATCGACATGCAAGTCGTGATTCCTATTACAAGAACATGATTAATCTCATACATCACATATATCATTCATCACATCCTTTTGGCCATATCACATCACATAGCATACCCTGCAAAAACAAGTTAGACGTCCTCTAATTGTTGTTGCATGTTTTACGTGGCTGCTATGGGTTTCTAGCAAGAACGTTTCTTACCTATGAAAAAGCCACAACCGTGATATGCCAATTGCTATTTACCCTTCATAAGGACCCTTTTCGTCGAATCCGATCCAACTAAAGTGGGAGAGACAGACACCCGCTAGCCACCTTATACATCAAGTGCATGTCAGTCGGTGGAACCTGTCTCACGTAAGAGTACGTGTAAGGTCGGTCCGGGCCACTTCATCCCACAATGCCGCCGAATCAAGATAAGACTAGTAACGGTAAGCAAATTGAACAAATCATCGCCCACAACTACTTTGTGTTCTACTCGTGCATATAATCTACGCATAGACCTGGCTCATGATGCCACTGTTGGTGAACGTAGCAATAATTCAAATTTTTCTACGCATCACCAAGAACAATCTATGGAGTCTTCTAGCAACGAGAGGTAAAAGAGTGCATCTACATACCCTTGTAGATCGCGAGCGGAAGCGTTCAAGTGAACGGGGTTGATGGAGTCGTACTCGTCGTGATCCAAATCACCGATGACCGAGCGCCGAACGGACGGCACCTCCGCGTTCAACACACGTACGGTTGGGAAGACGTCTCCTCCTTCTTGATCCCGCAAGGGGAGGGAGAGGTTGATGGAGATCCAGCAGCACGACGGCGTGGTGGTGGAAGCAGCGGGGATCTCGACAGGGCTTCGCCAAGCTCAGCGAGAGGGAGAGGTGTCACGGGAGGGAGAGGGAGGCGCCAGGGGCTTGGGTTCGGCTGCCCTCCCTCCCCTCCACTATATATAGGGGCCCTGGGGGACGCCGGCCCCTGGGAGATCCAATCTCCAGGGGGGCGGCGGCCAAGGGGTGGCTTCCCCCCACCAAGCCAAGTGGGGGGCGCCCCCACCCCTAGGGTTTCCAACCCTAGGCGCAGGGGAGGCCTAAAGGGGGGGCGCACCAGCCCACCAGGGGCTGGTTCCCCTCCCACTTCAGCCCATGGGGCCCTCCGGGATAGGTGGCCCCACCCGGTGGACCCCCGAGACCCTTCCGGTGGTCCCGGTACAATACCGGTGACCCCCGCAACTTTCCCGGTGGCCGAAACTGGACTTCCTATATATAATTCTTCACCTCCGGACCATTCCGGAACTCCTCGTGACGTCCGGGATCTCATCCGGGACTCCGAACAACTTTCGGGTTACCGCATACTAATATCTTTACAACCCTAGCGTCACCGAACCTTAAGTGTGTAGACCTTACGGGTTCGGGAGACATGCAGACATGACCGAGACGACTCTCCGATCAATAACCAACAGCGGGATCTGGATACCCATGTTGGCTCCCACATGTTCCATGATGATCTCATCGGATGAACCACGATGTCTAGGATTCAATCAATCCCGTATACAATTCCCTTTGTCAATCGGTACGTTACTTGCCCGAGATTCGATCGTCGGTATCCCAATACCTTGTTCAATCTCGTTACCGGCAAGTCACTTTACTCGTTCCGTAACGCATGATCCCGTGGCTAACTCCTTAGTCACATTGAGCTCATTATGATGATGCATTACCGAGTGGGCCCAGAGATACCTCTCCGTCATACGGAGTGACAAATCCCAGTCTCGATTCGTGCCAACCCAACAGACACTTTCGGAGATACCTGTAGTGCACCTTTATAACCACCCAGTTACGTTGTGACGTTTGGTACACCCAAAGCATTCCTACGGTATCCGGGAGTTGCACAATCTCATGGTCTAAGGAAATGATACTTGACATTAGAAAAGCTCTAGCAAACGAACTACACGATCTTGTGCTATGCTTAGGATTGAGTCTTGTCCATCACATCATTCTCCTAATGATGTGATCCCGTTATCAATGACATCCAATGTCCATAGTCAGGAAACCATGACTATCTGTTGATCAACGAGCTAGTCAACTAGAGGCTTACTAGGGACATGTTGTGGTCTATGTATTCACACATGTATTACGGTTTCCAGTAAATACAATTATAGCATGAACAATAGACAATTGTCATGAACAAGGAAATATAATAATAACCATTTTATTATTGCCTCTAGGGCATATTTCCAACAGTCTCCCACTTGCACTAGAGTCAATAATCTAGTTCACATCACCATGTGATTAACACTCAAAGTTCGCATCGCCATGTGACTAATACCCAAGAGTTTACTAGAGTCAATAATCTAGTTCACATCACCATGTGATTAACACTCAATGAGTTCTAGAGTTTGATCATGTCATGCTTACGAGAGAGGTTTTAGTCAACGGATCTGCAACATTCAGATCCGTGTGTGCTTTACAAATCTCTATGTCATCTTGTAGATGTAGCTACCATGCGCCACTTGGAACTATTCCAAATAACTGCTCTACTATACGAATCCGGTTTACTATTCAGAGTCATCCGGATTAGTGTCAAAGTTTGCATCGACGTAACCCCTTACGACGAACTCTTTACCACCTCCATAATCAAGAAAATTCCTTAGTTCACTAGATACTAAGGATAAGTTCGATCGCTGTCATGTGATCCATTCCTGGATCACTCTTGTACCCCTTGACTGACTCATGGCAAGGTACACTTCAGGTGTGGTACACTGCATAGCATACTGTAGAGCCTACGTCTAAAGCATAGGGGACGACCTTCGTCCTTTCTCTCTCTTCTGCCGTGGTCAGGTCTTGAGTCTTACTCAATACTCACACCTTGTAACACAGCCAAGAACTCTTTCTTTGCTGATCTATTTTGAACTCCTTCAAAATCCTGTCACGGTATGCATTCATTTGGAAGTACTATTAAGCGTTTTTGATCTATCCTTATAGATCTTGATGCTCAATGTTCAAGTAGCTTAATCCAGGTTTTCCATTGAAAAACACCTTTCAAATAACCCTGGATGCTTTCCAGAAATTCTACATCATTTCTGATCAACAATATGTTAACAACATATACTCATCAAAAATTATATAGTGCTCCCACTCACTTCTTTGGAAATACAAGTTTCTCTTAAACTTTGTATAAACCAAAAATCTTTGATCATCTCATCAAAGCGTACATTCCAACTCCGAGATGCTAACTCGAGTCCTTAGAAGGATTGCTGGAGCTTTGCATACTTGTTAGCATATTTCAGGATTGACAAAACCTTCTAGTTGTATCACATACAACCTTTCCTCAAGAAAATCGTCGAGGAAACAATGTTTTGACATCCTATCTGCAAGATTTCATAAATAATGCAGTAACTGCTAATATAATTCTAACAGACTCTTAGCATCGCTACGAGTGAGAAAGTCTCATCGCAATCAACTCCTTGAACTTGCCGGAAAACATCTTAACGACAAGTCGAGCTTTCTTAATGGTGACACTTACCATCATTGTCTGTCTTCCTTTTAAAATCCATCTGCACCCAACAGCCTTAGGACCATCAAGTAGTTCTTCCAAAGTCTACACTTTGTTTTTATACATGGATCCTCTCTCGGATTTTATGGCCTCGAGCCATTCGTCGGAATCCGGGCCCACCAACGCTTCTCCACAGCTCATAGGTTCATCGTTGTCCAACAACATGACTTCCAAGACAGGATTACGTACCACTCTGAAGTAGTACGCATCCTTGTCGTCCTATGAGGTTTGGTAGTGACTCGATCCGAAGTTTCATGATCACTATCATAAGCTTCCACTTCAATTGGTATAGGTGCCACAGGAACAACTTCCTGTGCCCTGCTACACATTAGTTGAAGTGACGGTTCAATAACCTCATCAAGTCTCCACCATCCTCCCACTCAATTCTTTCGAGAGAAACTTTTCCTCGAGAAAGGACCCGTTTCTAGAAACAATCACTTTTGCTTCCAGATCTGAAATAGGAGGTATACCCAACTGTTTTGGGTATTCTATGAAGATGCATTTATCCGCTTTGGGTTCGAGCTTATCAGCCTGAAACTTTTTCACATAAGCGTCGCAGCCCCAAACTTTTTAAGAAACGACAGCTTGGGTTTCTCTAAACCATAGTTCATACGGTGTCGTCTCAACGGAATTGCGTGGTGCCCTATTTAAAGTGAATGCGGTTGTCTCCAATGCCTAACCCATAAACGATAGTTGTAATTCGATAAGAGACATCATGGTATGCACCATATCCAATAGGGTGCAGTTATGATGTTCGGACACACCATCACAATATGGTGTTCCAGGCGGTATTAGTCGTGAAACAATTTCCACAATTTCTTAATTGTGTGCCAAATTCGTAACTCAGATATTCATCTCTATGATCATATCACAGACATTTTATCCTCTTGTCACGACGATCTTCAACTTCACTCTGAAATTACTTGAACCTTTCAATAATTCAGACTTGTGCTTCATCAAGTAAATATTCTCAGTATATACTCAAATCATCTGTGAAGTAAGAACATAACGATATCCACTGCGTGCCTCAGCACTCATTGGACTGCACACATC
Organism: Triticum aestivum; assembly: GCF_018294505.1. NCBI lineage: Eukaryota > Viridiplantae > Streptophyta > Magnoliopsida > Poales > Poaceae > Triticum > Triticum aestivum. The sequence continues at coordinate 48,160,338 of NC_057814.1, read as the reverse complement.
AAATGTATTACTTCCAACAAGTTGCTCTCTTGTTCCATCTTACTGAAAACGAGGCCTTTCAGTCATCTTGTCCATGTGGTATGATTTGCATGTCTCAAGTGATTCAAAATCAAGTGAGTCCAAACGATCCATCTATATGGACTTTCTTCATACTGATAGACATGGTTCGCATGTCTCAATCTTTTCAAAAACGAGTGAGTCCAAAGAACCATCTACATGGAGCTTCTTCATGCGTTCTATACCAATATGACTCAAATGGCAGTGCCACAAGTATGTGGTACAATCATTACTATTTTATATCTTTTGGCACGAACATGTGTATCACTACGATCGAGATTCAATAAACCATTTATTTCAGGTGCAAGACCATTGAATGTATTATTCAAATAAACAGAGTAACCATTATTCTCCTTAAATGAATAACCGTATTGCGATAAACATAATCCGATCATGTTTATGCTCAACGCAAACACCAAATAACAATTATTTAGGTTTGACACCAATCTCGATGGTAGAGGGAGCATGCGATGCTTGATCACATCAACCTTGGAAACACTTCCAACACATATCGTCATCTCACCTTTAGCTAGTCTCCGTTTATTCCGCAGCTTTTATTTCGAGTTACTAACACTTAGCAACCGCACCGGTATCTAATACCCTGGTGCTACTAGGAGTACTAGTAAAGTACACATTCATATAATGTATATCCAATATACTTCTGTCGACCTTGCCTGCCTTCTCATCTACCAAGTATCTAGGGTAGTTCTGCTTCAGTGACTGTTCCCCTCATTACAGAAGCACTTAGTCTCGGGTTTGGGTTCAACCTTGGGATTCTTCACTAGAGCAGCAAATGATTTGCCATTTCATGAAGTATCCCTTTTTGCCCTTGCCCTTCTTGAAACTAGTGGTTTTACTAACCATCAACAATTGATGCTCCTATTTGATTTCTACTTTCACGGTGTCAAACATTGCGAATAGCTCAAGGATCATCATAGCGACTGTGGTACTCAGACAATCTGAGCACATGCTCAACGATTGAGCTTTTCTCCCTTAGTTTGCAGGCATAAGAAACTTGTCAGAGGTCTCATACCTCTTGACGTGGGCACTAGTCTGAAGTCCCAATTTCAGTCTTCGGAACATCTCATATGTTCTGCGACGTTTCAAAAACGTCTTTGGTGCCACAATTCTAAACCGTTAGCATTACGCACTGAACTATCACGTAGTCATCAAAACGTGTATGTCAGATGTTTCGCAACATCTACAGACGACGCTGAGGGTCAGCACACCGAGCGGTGCATTAAGGACATAAGCCTTCTGTGCAGCAATGAGGACAATCCTCAGTTTACGGACCCAGTCCGCATAATTGCTACTACCAACTTTCAACTAAATTTTTCTCTAGGAACATATCTTAAACAGTAGAACTAAAGCGTAAGCTATGACATAATTTGCAAAGACTTTTTGACTATGTTCATGATAATTAAGTTCATCTGATTATTTAATGAACTCCCACTCAGATAGACATCCCTCTAGTCATCTAAGTGATACATGATCCGAGTCAAACTAGGCCGTGTCCGATCATCACGTGAGACGGACTAGTCATCATCGGTGAACATCTCCATGTTGATCGCATCTTACTATACGACTCATGTTCGACCTTTCGATCTCTTGTGTTCCGAGGCCATGTCTGTACATGCTAGGCTCGTCAAGTCAACCTAAGTGTTTCGCATGTGTTCCGAGGCCATGTCTGTACATGCTAGGCTCGTCAACACCCGTTGTATTCGAACGTTAGAATCTATCACACCCGATCATCACGTGGTGCTTCGAAACAACGAACCTTCGCAACGGTGCACAGTTAGGGGGAACACGTCTCTTAAAATTTTAGTGAGGGATCATCTTATTTATGCTACCGTCGTTCTAAGCAAATAAGATGTAAACATGACAAACATCACATGCAAATCATAAAGTGACATGATATGGCCAATATCATCTTGCACCTTTGATCTCCATCTTCGAGGCGCGGCATGATCACCTTCGTCACCGGCATGACACCATGATCTCCATCATCATGATCTCCATCATCGTGTCTTCATGAAGTTGTCTCGCCAACTATTACTTCTACTACTATGGCTAACGGTTAGCAATAAAGTAAAGTAATTACATGGCGTTTTCATTGACACGCAGGTCATACAATAAATTAAGACAACTCCTATGGCTCCTGCCGGTTGTCATACTCATCGACATCCAAGTCGTGATTCCTATTACAAGAACATGATCAATCTCATACATCACATATATCATTCATCACATCCTTTTGGCCATATCACATCACATAGCATACCCTGCAAAAACAAGTTAGACGTCCTCTAATTGTTGTTGCATGTTTTACGTGGCTGCTATGGGTTTCTAGCAAGAACGTTTCTTACCTACGCAAAAGCCACAACGGTGATATGCCAATTGCTATTTACCCTTCATAAGGACCCTTTTCGTCGAATCCGATCCAACTAAAGTGGGAGAGACAGACACCCGCTAGCCACCTTATGCATCAAGTGCATGTCAGTCGGTGGAACCTATCTCACGTAAGAGTACGTGTAAGGTCGGTCCGAGCCGCTTCATCCCACAATGCCGCCGAATCAAGATAAGACTAGTAACGGTAAGCAAATTGAACAAATTATCGCCCACAACTACTTTGTGTTCTACTCGTGCATAGAATCTACGCATAGACCTGGCTCATGATGCCACTGTTGGTGAACGTAGCAATAATTCAAATTTTTCTACGCATCACCAAGAACAATCTATGGAGTCTTCTAGCAACTAGAGGGAAAAGATTGCATCTACATACCCTTGTAGATCGCGAGCGGAAGCGTTCAAGTGAACGGGGTTGATGGAGTCGTACTCATCATGATCCAAATCACCGATGACCGAGCGCCGAACGGACGACACCTCCGCGTTCAACACACGTACGGTTGGGAAGACGTCTCCTCCTTCTTGATCCCGCAAGGGGAGGGAGAGGTTGATGGAGATCCAGCAGCACGACGGCGTGGTGGTGGAAGCAGCGGGGATCTCGGCAGGGCTTCGCCAAGCTCAGCGAGAGGGAGAGGTGTCACGGGAGGGAGAGGGAGGCGCCAGGGGCTTGGGTTCGGCTGCCCTCCCTCCCCTCCACTATATATAGGGGCCCTGGGGGCGCCGGCCCCTGGGAGATCCAATCTCCCGGGGGCGGCGGCCAAGGGGTGGCTTCCCCCCCAAGCCAAGTGGGGGGCGCCCCCACCCCTAGGGTTTCCAACCCTAGGCGCAGGGGAGGCCCAAAGGGGGGGGCACACCAGCCCACCAGGGGCTGGTTCCCCTCCCACTTCAGCCCATGGGGCCCTCCGGGATAGGTGGCCCCACCCGGGGGACTCCCGAGACCCTTCCGGTGGTCCCGGTACAATACCGGTGACCCCCGCAACTTTCCCGGTGGCCGAAACTGGACTTCCTATATATAATTCTTCACCTCCGGACCATTCCGGAACTCCTCGTGACGTCCGGGATCTCATCCGGGACTCCGAACAAATTTCGGGTTACCGCATACTAATATCTCTACAACCCTAGCGTCACCGAACCTTAAGTGTGTAGACCCTACGGGTTCGTGAGACATGCAGACATGACCGAGACGACTCTCCGATCAATAACCAACAGCGGGATCTGGATACCCATGTTGGCTCCCACATGTTCCACGATGATCTCATCGGATGAACCACGATGTCTAGGATTCAATCAATCCCGTATACAATTCCCTTTGTCAATCGGTACGTTACTTGCCCGAGATTCGATCGTCGGTATCCCAATACCTTGTTCAATCTCGTTACCGGCAAGTCACTTTACTCGTTCCGTAACGCATGATCCCGTGGCTAACTCCTTAGTCACATTGAGCTCATTATGATGATGCATTACCGAGTGGGCCCAGAGATACCTCTCCGTCATACGGAGTGACAAATCCCAGTCTCGATTCGTGCCAACCCAACAGACACTTTCGGAGATACCTGTAGTGCACCTTTATAGCCACCCAGTTACGTTGTGACGTTTGGTACACCCAAAGCATTCCTACGGTATCCGGGAGTTGCACAATCTCATGGTCTAAGGAAATGATACTTGACATTAGAAAAGCTCTAGCAAACGAACTACACGATCTTGTGCTATGCTTAGGATTGAGTCTTGTCCATCACATCATTCTCCTAATGATGTGATCCCGTTATCAATGACATCCAATGTCCATAGTCAGGAAACCATGACTATCTGTTGATCAACGAGCTAGTCAACTAGAGGCTTACTAGGGACATGTTGTGGTCTATGTATTCACACATGTATTACGGTTTCCAGTTAATACAATTATAGCATGAACAATAGACATTTATCATGAACAAGGAAATATAATAATAACCATTTTATTATTGCCTCTAGGGCATATTTCCAACACTCATCTCCTGTGGTCTTAGGGCCATGGAGGCGCGGTGGATCCAGGCCCTTGCCGATGGGAGGGCTTCGCTTTTTCATGCTTTTTTGAATTTTCTTAGTTCTGTCTACTCAGAGAGACGAGGCGGCACCGGCTCTCTGAAGATGGAATAAGATTCTCCCCGTCTAGTCCCCATCTCAGTGGTGTTTCTAGCATCGTTGGAGCGCATGTGGAGATTTGTCTCCGGTGGATCTCGCGGGATTTGGTCGGGGTTTGTCTTCGGTGGATCCAAGTGGATCTTGTCTTCGTTCGTCTGTCTTCGTGTATCTATATGCTGGATCCTTCCGATCTATACTTCTCTTCATCGGCGACGGTTGTTATTCTGGTGCGTTGGTCCTATGTGACCTTAGCACGACGACTTCCGGACTGTCCACTAAAACAAGGTTTGTCCGGCTCCGATGACGGCGGCGCGCCTTCGGCTCATTGTAGAGCTTGTAGTCGTCGCTAGATGATCTACGGGCTTGGATACATTTTTACTTTTGGTGTTCTTTGTACTACCTTAACCTTAACCGCTGATGAATAGATTGGCCGTATCAGCTGCTGCCATTAATCCTACCACCACTCGCTAGTTCATCGTTCGTATAGTACGTTTTACACGTTCATACGCGCCGGCCTCCAACTTATATAGTACCACTTACGAGCCAACCAACTTTTATTCTTCCACGTCTCAAGAAAAACTTTTATTCTTCACACTACTGCATCCCCTTCCCCTTTGCTGGCCAGGTGGGTACGGATCGGGCAATGTATATTTGCCACTTTCACATTGTAGTACTCTTATTTTTTGGCGGGTGCACATTGTACTACTTGTCCTACCAGTAGTAATAGTGTAATTAATTTCCTCCATGTCGACCATGTCTTTTTTCTTTGGCCAGCTTTGTATTACGAAATGATTACCATTTCTAAAAAAATGACAGAAATGATTAACAGCAACAGCCAATGATTTTTCCTTGGCGTTGGTAGCAGCCAATGACGAAGCAACCGTCCACCCGGGCAGGGCAGGCTGCATGCCCGGTCCGTCCAACTGAGTTGAAGAAGAAGCGATGGATCGATCGGGTCCAGTGATGGTCCATGGATCCATCCATCCATCACAACCGATCATAACAATCAATCATAAGCTCGGTATGAGTCTATGGGGCAAAGCCAGCCGCACAAGTGGGGCGTGGCGTGGCGCGAATGATTAGTGCGACCGATGCGCACGACCGCCCCCGCCTCCACGAGGGTGGCACATGCCCAGTCCCCGCCAGCCTCGTACACCTGGGCCCTCGCGGTCGCAGCATCTACAGCCAAGGTGTGGACAAATATGACCCCCTCAAAGGCCCGTACGCTCCCGGCGAATCCATGGTCACTGGCCGGACGCCCCTCAAATAACTAATTCTGCATCCGATCATCTCATATATGAAATTTTAGAATCGTACAAGCCATGTACATGAAAGATCTACGTAGTATGTACATCAACTAATCCTCGACTACGCTACTCGTTGCCGTCAGAGATGTCCACTATCTCCGTGCCGGGCTCCGGGTACATGGGCGGCAGACGCAAACTCCAACTCATTCTTCGCTTCCACCTCGGCGAAAAGCGTGTCGGTCTTCGCCTGTTCTTGCCAGATGAAGCGTCGGTTGAACTTCACGTACATCTCATCTTGGATGGACTCCAGGATGGTAGGATGGCTGTCTACTTCGCCATTTCCGCCGCTTGGGCGACCGCGAACTTCGCCATGGCCTCCTGCATGCTGAAGCCCGCAACCGGCACCGGCACCTCCATCGTCCCCGCCGCGTCCACCTCCGGATCCGCCCCTCCATGGGCTCCGACTGTTGCCCCCCCCCCCTCCTCCTCCAGCTCCGGCGAGTCCGGAGGCAGGCTCGCAGTGATCTGGGTGGCGCGCCTCACTCAGATCTCCTCCTCGATCTAGAAGCGGCGCTCCGACGTTAGTATAGTGTAGGTGATCTTCTTCTACCGGACCATGTCGGACCGTGAGGGAAGAGGGAGGTGGAGTGTGCTCGGACTGGCGGCGCGGAGAGGGAGGAAGAGGATGTGGCTAGGGCTGGGGACGCCGGCAGTCTTAAATAACCGGAATTTGGCCTCATGCTGCGAGCCGGAGCGGCGCCATGCAGCGTTCACACCCCACTGGAGGATAAGCCCGTCGGACTATTGGATTTCCGGGCAATTCTGTGTGGGGCTCGGCCATCAGTCCGACAAGGCGGATGCGCACATGTCAGACCTACATTTGGACTGAAAAAGAGGGGTTTCGGTCAACCCGGGTGTCTGAGGCACCCGTCTGGGTCGGATTTTTTAATCGGTCACTGACCGGGCCGTTCGCCCGGGCGTTTGAGGGGGTTTTTGTGGTGTGCCGCTGCGGATGCTCTGATGCTGATAGATCCATCCACGATGATGTTAGCTCTTCACCAAATACATGCACTGCAGTACCAGCACTAGTAGTATTTGCTGGAATTCTTGTACTCCGGCACACTTTTACTAGTTATCCGAGGGGGGGGGGGGGGGGGGGGGGGAATAGAAGCAAATGACAAATATTTTTTTCTCTCCAGAGAAGCAAATAATGAATACTGTTGTAGTACTACCGTAACATTATTATGTTGTACGTATAAATAATAATACTCCAGAAATGGTTATTACATTATACTGTAATATTGCACGTAGTAGGTTGTAAATGGATTGGATTACTTGCTAAGAAAAGATGGAGAATGGTGCTTGGGGATACGTATGAATCGTGTGTGTATCCCCCTTCCTCGGCTTGCTCATCTGATGGAGACGGTGGCAGCTGAATGAATCACGGAACCAATTATATATTGTCACGCACCTGATACTCTACCATACCACTAGTACTCCTACTTTTTTTTCAGTTTCTTCCAAATAGACATGATTACACGCTCTCAGTGCTTTCGGTTTACCAGAATCTCTCTGATCCTAACCTACCATTTCACAATACTAATAATCAACCAACATAACATATATATGTATGTAGTGTTGACTGATTTCTTAATCTGTGGAATGTTGCTCATCTTTTCCTGATTGATCAGCCACCTCTACCATCTACTTGTGATAAATACTTTATGATTTCTTATTAATTATCAAGACAAATGCATGAGTGCTGCTCACTCAGCTAGCATATGCAATGCAATGAAACCGGGTACGTAGGGTCAGCAGCAGTAGCTAATAATTTGGGGATAAAAGAAGCGGCCACTTGAGCCGACAACAACATCTAGGGGGCTTGAACGCCACCCTAATGCGCACACTACCCCTACACCATTATTCAAACACTCCATCTGCTCTTGCTAGCTCTCTGATGATGGCAGCTTTCAGTACAAGATTGCCCATGTCCTCCCTGTCATGCCAAGATACAGTTTCCCAAACATGTATGGGACCTATCATTGCGTCCATGCGTACAAGTTCCCTCCATCTGCACTGCACAATGCAAATGAAAGCCCAAAACGTTGACGATGACGCGAACTGTATACACGCATTAGGATTAAATTCTGCTAAGCTTAGACCGTAAGTTCTTGTGACTGCAACCTTTGCAAAAGCGTGGGAGCTAGATCGCTTCACAAGTTTTGCAGTGTCCAATGCAACAGTTTCTTCGTTAAAAATCAAGGTTAAAAGGAGCTTTCAGGATAAGGATAGCTTTGTCGGGTGGACCAGCATCACAAATAGTGTACTGAAACTATTACAGTTGCGTAAAATGATCAATCAGATTTGCTTGCAATAGTACTAGCATGTAGTAGTAGAAGAATGTTCAGTCCATTTGGACTAGCCTCAGCTAGCTTTAATGATTGCAATTTTTTGTTGATAGCTTCAACTAACTTTAGTAAGCCTCAAGTTAACATTAAAGTTGCAGGTAGACTAGAATTTTCAGGTGCGAAAAAATTCCCAGTTATTAATGATTAGTTCTCTAATCTTTATTCTTACACATACACGACTTTGCTTTTTTTTTTTTTGCAGGTATACGACTTTGCTTAACTATGCATTCTCATAATCAATAGCTCAACAATAGGCACATGCTGCTCTGTCAGATACCACAAGTTGTATCCACATTTTTTCTCTCCAAGAATGGCATAATCCCAAAACTTCATCGATATACTACTCATAAGCAGTAGAGAAATTGTCATGTGCTGATAACAGATAAATAATTCATTGTGGCGCAAAGCCAACTAAACTCATATATAGTCGGATGCAATCATTTGGTGCGTGAGGCCAAAAGTGCAAGGCCCCACGTTTCCAAGCTAGAGCAGTGAGCGAAGGAAGGAACAAGAAGAGCAACCACTTTGGGACTGGGAGGCAGGCAATGGCCCCATCCAATAATTCCTCCAACGTGGGTGGGGTTGGTCAGAGTAATTGAGTGAGTTGGATCCGAGATCACATAGATAGGGCAGAAAAGGCTGGAAATTAAATATAAATAATGCTGTCCAAAATGAACCAAATGTTCTGCAAATGACTGGCAATTTGCTGAATTTAGCACGCTGACCGTGCGCGTCACCTAGAATTGAACTTTATTTTGAGGAAATTACACCTTATTATTATTATTATTTTTACATATATGGAGAAAAAAGAATTTACCACATCAATTTGGTAAGGTGGCCTTTGCAAATTTTGGGGGGTGGGGCCACATTTGCAACTTTTGTTTTGCGAAGTTAAAATGCTGTAGTATTTACCGTTTGGGTGGGTCAGTGAAATGGAAAAATGGGAATATCACTAGCACAGTAGTTTAAGTACAGGGAGTGATTGGAGTCCCCAATGATTGCGGGGAGGTTGTGGGTGCTATCAGGAAAAGTGCCGGCAAAGCGAGGCGCACGGCCGGGCCGGTGGGCCACCCCTGTCCTAATTTTCCACCTTGTCAATTTGCCAGGTGGGCCCCGCCCCAGTGCGCTGGAAATGATCATGGGCCTCTGCTCTCTTTTGTTTTGCTACCGGATCGAGCGCCCTCGCTCGTCTCGGCTCGTCTCGTCTCGGTCGGTTGCAATGAGCCGTCGATCCAGCGCGAGCCGGCTCGATCGACGCACTCACTTGCAGTAGGCTGTAGGCATACTTCAGCCGTGGCATTTTGATGACCTCTGCCTAAACTGTCATCAACAAAGCCGCTGGCTGAAATATTATTAGGACGCCAGGAAGTCTGAAGATTTCCCGTGCCGCTGCTCGACACATTTTTTTTACTAGCCCTACCAATTTCATGAAGATGGTCATGTTACCTTAGATTTTTTTTTCCTTCGACGAGAAGGAACTAACTACTCTTTTTTTTTCGAAGGAACTAGCTACGTAGGAGCAGCTACTAGACAACTTGACGGTCATGTCTTCCGTCTACCCCTACCAAAACAGCAGGATTCAGGGAAGGGTGTACGCATAAACCCGGACAGCTGCTGGTTACTATAACCTATATACTCCGATCAACACAAACCAGGCTACTCTAGTGCTTGATTAACTAATTAGCACGTAAATAAATTTATCAGCTGGCCGAAGAAAACCACGTACGTACCGATCAACCGAAGTAATTAGCCACGCAGCTGTAGTTTTGCCAGGGGACACAGACAGCCGGCCACCCCCAGGAAAGGAATCCCGACGCGACGTCGTTGGCGAATTGACCCGTTCGTACCCCGAGCGCCCAATCACCCCGTGCCACCTCGACACCAGCCTACGTACGCGCGCATGCATGCATCGATCCATGCAAAATGGTTTTTCCGTCAGCTCTACGTACGTGCGCTAATCACGCTCCGTCTCGGTTGCTTCATGGCGTGGGAGCCCCGCGATTTGTCTGCGTGCGTGTTTCGCTCCTCGGAATAGGCGTCGCCGCGACAGGGCCAGAGCCATTCGTTGTATGTTCTTGGCTAGGTCAATAACAAATTACTCCCTCCATTTAGGTGTGTAAGTCATCTTACTTTGTGCACCGCGATCAAGGCGGAAAAGAAAACGAGAAAAACTTAATGTCTTTTTGTAATTAATAGCATTGCATGCAATGAACTAACCACTGCATGTCATGTTTGGTAGTCTCAAGTCATTGAAAGCATGCACGGCCCACATCTTTTATTGGTTGATATGTCATAAAACAAGAAATGAGGAGGGAGTTAATGTATCGTGCCTAAGTGTTTTGGGATTATTTGGTTTTCGTAAGGTGACTTACACACCTAGACGGAGGGAGTAATAATGATCCAGGGTATGTACGTATGTGCTTGTGTGTAGTGATGGTGAGTTGGCGACCGATTGGATTAGTCGATGATTTCCGCTAAGAAAAGAAAAGAGCCGGATGATTAGAACTGGTCATGGGCATGCAGCAAGATCCAACGTTTCCGTAGCCGATAACAAAGCAAGTTTAGCATTTGTGCACCGTGCGGAATCGGTCCGAATCTTACTTAGGGGTGCTCTTAAAAAAGGGGATATTTAAATGTTTTGTGTGTACTCCTAAAAAGAGTAGTATTCTTAATCAATGAAAGTGGCAAATCTTTTGCCCAGTTTAAAAAAAAAAGAGTAGTATTGTTTAGCTCAGGTTTTGGCACGTGCCAAAAAGAGTGTGTATATTCTGGACTCACAGCTGGCCAAGTCTTAATCAATTATTATGGAAAACAATTATTGATTATTGCTCACTCACACACATAGCTAGGGTCTCTTGGAAACATAGGATTCTAGAAATATCTGAACAATCATCACCGGATAATAAGAAATAAAATGATATTAAGTTTAACCATTTTTTTGAAGAAGAAATCCCATATTTTAACATAACACAGAGTCATACAATCGTGTCCTACAACTATACTCCCTAATTGCCTTACAATTATATGAACCGACAAAACGATCAGTGCCTGTGTTAAAACAGCCGCTTGGCTGCGATCTGCACCTGAAGAGGTTGTAAACTTATGCTCCTTGGATCATACTGATCCAGACTAATTAAAAGAAGGTCTTTCACCCCGCAGAAAAAAACGATCAGTGCCTAACGAGTTTTTAGACTGTTGAAACAGGCATGATTGTGTGTGCACTGTTCACCTTCAACTCCCCTTGCTTCCTGTGCACGACCTCCCCCAGTCGCATGCACCAAGAAGCAACGCCAGTCGGACTGGCTGCTTTCGTCTCCGTGGAAGGCGCACGGTGCTACCGCACATGCCTCGCTACCTCGCCCCACCCTGCCCTCGCTGCCTCCAGAGTCGTGCTACCACCGTCCAAGGCCACCTCATTAACTCCACTGACCTCTTGTTCTTCGGCGTCGGCACCCCCCCTCCTCCGTCAAACTCGAGCCGCCAACCTCTTCATTACCTCCACTGGGATGTCGCAGCTTGTTGCCGCTCGTAGCACCATCCCCATCTCTGGTGCGATCCTGGCCTGCCGGGGTCGGCACTCCTTGCCACCGCTCATCATGTAACCTCTGTCTTCGAACTCAGTGGAAACACCTGACGCGCATGAAAATTTCAGCCACCGAATGTTTTGCAAACGAAAAGAAATAAAAAGGACAAAAGACATGCACACTCCTTTACGCGAGAAAGAAAGAAATATATAATGCGTAGGTAGCTAGCCACGGGATGCACAGCCAGGACGATCATGGTTGATGGAGTAGGAGCAATATAGAAACACCAGTGGGAGTGGCCTTTGTCTGGTGGAATGTTTGACCAGACGGCCAGCCGGGGCAAAGCGGCCCTGGCCTTGAATGTTCGCTCGCTTGCGTACTACGTGGCCGCTGACCGGGCTGCACGTGCGGTCGACATGCCCCCGCTGGCGCCGCTGCCTCGGGATTCCGCGCCAACGCGCGTACGTGCGTGCCTGCCAGCGTAGCTAGCGAGCTTCCTCCTTCCCTTCGCCGCCGGCTTCGTCGTCGTGTTCGCGCGCGGGCGCCGCGACCGAGGACGAAGGGTACGCGCCACTGGCATTATCATAATCCGCGCGTTGTCGCCCGCTCTACTCGTACTAGTGACGGCTTAGAGCAACTCTATTTTCTAATAGGGCGATCCAAACCGAGGGCGTATTTGTCCGCTTTTTATCCGTTTGGATCGGTCGCCCGCCCGCCGTCCGCCCAGTTTTGCATTTGGGTCGGTAATGTGCCCAACGCGCCGACCCATTTCATGTCCGCATTCAACTTTTAAATAAAAAAGGCCCGCGGCCGATCATGCCAGCGGCCATGTCTCATGCCGGCACCATGTCAGCGCCGGCATACAATGCCGGCTTCAGAAAACACCACAGTTCGTGCTGGCGCACTTGCCAGCCGGCCGGCACACATGCCAGCACACAAAAAATGGTGGGACTTGAGTTTGACCACGCCATCGCGGCTCCCGTGGTCATGCCGGCACACCTGCCGGCATACAAAAAAGATGGCCCCTCGACGCCATAGATCACTCGTCGTCAAACTTGAGCATGTCGGCCTGCATCTTCTCGAACCACGGCCTCTTTCTTGACGACAAGGCGTTGAGTTCCACCTTCATGATCTCCACCCCGGTCATCATGCTTGCAACAGCCACTTCTTTCGCCTTTGTCTTGGCGTTGGCGGCCTCGATCTCTAGCATCTTGGCTTGTTTCTCCGCCTCGAGCTCGAACATCTTGGCTTGCTTCTCGGCGTCAAGATCAAGCCTCCTCCTTTGGATCTCCATGAAAGCATCCATTTGCTCCGTCTTGAAACGACGGCGCTCCTCCTCCCTTGAGTCCTTCTTATTCATCATGCCGTCCACGCTTGCGATCAAGGCGTTGGTGGCCGCATCTCGCTTGTCCTCCTTCTTAGAGTTGGTCTTCCCCCGCGGCCGTGCCGGCTCGCCCTCCCCAACATCCTCCACGGCGCCCTTCCCCCCACGTGCCTTGAGCGCGGCATATTGTGCCTTAAACTTCTCTTCGTCCTTGATGACCCGATAGCAATGGGAGAGGTTGAAGCACCTGCCATTGTGTAGAACCTTGAATGCCTCCAAAGCTTGAAATGCCTACAAAATGTTTCCATGCAAGCATATGGGCAAGTCATAGCAAATGAAGACGTAAAAGAATGATCTTGATGGCACAAAAGAGGGCGGCTTGCTTGCTATCATACCATGTCTTGCACGCCGATGCCGCTCACGGGGCGGGCCTTGACGCTCTCAAGGGTGGCGCAAAACTTGTTGCACTCTTGTTGGATCACCCTCCACCGCTTGGAAATGGAGACCCACCCGCGCGTTCTCACAAATTTGTAAGGTGGAAACTTCTTGCGCTCATGAAACTCGCGGTGCACACGAGTCCAAAAGGTCGAATGCTTTTGCTCGGCGCCCGTCTTTGGGTCTTGTCCAATGTCTCGCCAACAATCACAAAGAAGCTTGTCCTCGGCAGCTGTGTACGCCTTCGTGCGCTTGCTCTTGCGCTTCGGCTTAGGACCGGCGGTTTGGTTGGCGAGCTCGTCCTCGAACAAAGGCTCCACTTCGATGTCGCACTCGTCCTCTTCCTCTAGCCCATAGTCGTTCGGGAACTCGTGCTCGAGGAGGAAGCCGTCCAGGTCGATGCCAACCTGATCACGCATGAAGGCCGCTTGATCGGGATCATAGCCAGCGGCCGGCGTGAACGCCCCGCGGCCGTCCTGGCTTTGCGTCTCCTCGGGATCGTAGCCAGCGCCCGGCGCACCACCCTCGAAGATGAGGTGTTGCATGTAGTCCTCGTCGATGGCGGACGGCATTTCCTCGAACAGGTTACGGGCGTCCGGGAGACCACCGGCCGGCGTCTGTCGCGCGCGTTTCCTCGTGCCGCCGGACGACGAGCCAGCGACCACCGGGGTGGCGTTGAGGTCGATGGGCGCGGGCGTGGGTGTGAGCACTCCCGGAAGAGGCGGGAGGCCAGCGGGTAGACGTGGAAGCCGGGGACCGGGTTGCAAGCCGATGCGCGGGGTGAGTCGGGCATCACCATCCGAGGAAACGCCGACGAGCCGGTGCTGGCCGCGGCGACGGCGGCTTGGACGAGGCTGTGCTGGCTAGGGTTTACCCCAAGCATGTAGAGCGCCTCCCTCGTGTTGGGGATCGTAGCAGAATTTAAAATTTTTCCTACGCATCACCAAGATCCATCTATGGAGTATACTAGAAACGAGGGGAAAGGAGTGCATCTACATACCCATGTAGATCGCGAGCGGAAGCGTTCCAATGAACGGGGTTGATGGAGTCGTACTCGCCGTGATCCAAATCACCGATGACCGAGCGCCAAACGGACGGCACCTCCGCGTTCAACACACGTACGGAGCAGCGACGTCTCCTCCTTCTCGATCCAGCAAGGGGGAAGGAGAGGTTGATGGAGATCCAGTAGCACGACGGCGTGGTGGTGGAAGTAGCGGGATCCCGGCAGGGCTTCGCCAAGCGCAAACGGGACGGAGAGGTGTTGCAGGGGGAGAGGGAGGCGCCAGGGGCTGTCGTGCTGCTGCCCTCCCTCCCCCCCCCCACTATATATAGGCCCCCTGGAGGGGGGGCGCCGGCTCTGGAACCCATCTACAAGGGGGGGCGGCGGCCAGGGGGGAAACTTCCCCCCAAGTCAAGTGGGGCGCCCCCCACCCCCAGGGTTTCCAACCCTAGGCGCAGGGGGAGGCCCATGGGGGGCGCCCCAGCCCACTAAGGGCTGGTTCCCTTCCCACTTCAGCCGATGGGGCCCTCCGGGATATGTGGCCCCACCCGGTGGACCCCCGGGACCCTTCCGGTGGTCCCGGTACAATACCGATAACCCCCGAAACTTTCCGGTGGCCGAAACTGGACTTCCTATATATAATTCTTCACCTCCGGACCATTCTGGAACTCCTCGTGACGTCCGGGATCTCATCCGGAACTCCGAACAACTTTCGGGTTTCCGCATACTAATATCTCTGCAACCCTAGCGTCACCGAACCTTAAGTGTGTAGACCCTACGGGTTCGGGAGACATGCAGACATGACCGAGACGCCTCTCCGGTCAATAACCAACAGCGGGATCTGGATACCCATGTTGGCTCCCACATGTTCCACGATGATCTCATCAGATGAACCGCGATGTCGAGGATTCAATCAATCCCGTATACAATTCCCTTTGTCAATCGGTATGTTACTTGCCCGAGATTCGATCGTCGGTATCCCAATACCTTGTTCAATCTCGTTACCGGCAAGTCACTTTACTCGTACCATAATGCATGATCCCGTGGCTAACTCCTTAGTCACATTGAGCTCATTATGATGATGCATTACCGAGTGGGCCCAGAGATACCTCTCCGTCATACGGAGTGACAAATCCCAGTCTCGATCCGTGCCAACTCAACAGATACTTTCGGAGACACCCGTAGTGTACCTTTATAGTCACCCAGTTACGTTGTGACATTTGGCACACCCAAAGCACTCCTATGGTATCCGGGAGTTGCACGATCTCATGGTCTAAGGAAATGATACTTGACATTGAAAAAGCTCTAGCAAACGAACTACACGATCTTTTATGCTATGCTTAGGATTGGGTCTTGTCCATCACATCATTCTCCTAATGATGTGATCTCGTTATCAATGAGATCCAATGTTCATAGTCAGGAAACCATGACTATCTGTTGATCAACGAGCTAGTTAACTAGAGGCTTACTAGGGACACGTTGTGATCTATGTATTCTCACATGTATTACGATTTCCGGATAACACAATTATAGCATGAACAATAGACAATTATCATGAACAAAGAAATATAATAATAACCATTTATTATTGCCTCTAGGGCATATTTCCAACACCTCGTTGCCGCGGCGACGCGGGCGTTGGTGAACTCCTGCTGCGCAGCGGCCTCATCACTCGCGTCCGCGGCGTGCCTCCGGCCCTTCCTCTTGGCCGACTCCCTTGCCCGCTGTTCGGGCGTCAGCGCCTTCTTCGGCTTGGTCGCCGCGGCGGTCTTGCGCGGGGCACGAGGCTTGCCTTTTCCGGAGGGGGCGACGGCGCCGGACAAGGCGAGGGAGGCGAGGCCGGCGGCGGCGTCGAGGTCGAGGTCGATGGCGTCCTCCATGGCTGGTTGGGCGGGCGGGGGCGCGCGCGGGCGGTAGCGTTTTTGGGAAAAATGGGGGGAAATGGTGGTGACTGCCACCGACAGGCGGGCCCGGGGAGACGAGTAGGCGCGCGCGCGTCCGTCTCGTGTCCGCGCCGGCACAAATCCGGCTCAAAATTGGGCCTGGAATGGGTCGCCCGCGGACGAAAAACGGACGCGCGTCCGTTTGGGTCGGCGTGTTGGGCCGCCACTTTTGTCCGCGCCGGCCCAAACGGACGCGGGCGGACGAAATGGGTTGCCCCTAATCTGATCTAGCCGATCGCCCATGATTACGCGCGCAAGTGCACATCGCCGGTCAGCCACCGGACCCGGATTTCGTGCCGCTTCGGTTCTTGTTTAACCGGAGCTAGAGATTGCATGGTCTGTTTAGACCGCTGTGCCTACGGAATACTCATATATACTAGGTTGGCAACTGTCCATTCTTTTAGGGGGGAGGCGATTTGTACAAATATACAGTGATCAATCGACCTGATAACAATCATTTGAAGCGCATTTACATGCTTTTGGAAACCCATTTTGATTCTGTCATGTGCCGATCGATCGAGGCAGAGCACCAAGCAAACAAACAAATACTAAGTCCACATCAGGAGCACGGATGGATGCACGCAGCTTCCTAGCTCCATGCATCTTCCCTGCACGTATGCAATTATTGAGATAATCTTTGTATACGCACAGGATCAGAGCATCTACAGCCGGATTTGGCAAATTCGGCCCCTCAAACGCCAGCGGACACGCCCGGACGCGTCCACGGGCACTGACCGGGCATCCCTCATATTTGCCATTCTGCATCTACGTATCTCATATCCGGCGCTTTGTATCCATACTACCCATGCAAACGTTGATCTATCCTACGTGATCAAACGATGGACAATAAAAATCAGCTGCAAAGGAACACATGATCGACTGCAAACGAACATTAACATACTTCACCACATCCAAAAGATCATAGTTCGTCCACGGATAAGTTCATAAACTTCTACAACTAAAAACGGTATAAACATTGAGGAGGAGGGTGGTCCGGAATCACCACTTACTCGTCGGACCTTTCCCCTTCCGGTCGCCGGCGCACCTGTAGGCGTCCGCGGCTGGTGGAGTGTCTTGGTCGTCAGACGAGGAGGTGTAGCTGTCGCCGCCGTCGGAGTTGGAGTCGGAGTGAACGATGAACCCCTTCATCCAACGGACTGCCCTGTCCTGCTCCCGCTCCACCCTTACCACCCGAGCCTTCTCCGCTGCTGCCTCCTTCTCCTCACGCTTCGACTGCTCAATAGCTAGCCGGAGCGCCTTGGCATTCTTCCGTCGGAGGCGGCGAGCGTCCGTCTCCGCCGTCCACATCCAAAAGATCATAGTTCGTCCACGGATAAGTTCATAAACTTCTACAACTAAAAACGGTATAAACATTGAGGAGGAGGGTGGTCCGGAATCACCACTTACTCGTCGGACCTTTCCCCTTCCGGTCGCCGGCGCACCTGTAGGCGTCCGCGGCTGGTGGAGTGTCTTGGTCGTCAGACGAGGAGGTGTAGCTGTCGCCGCCGTCGGAGTTGGAGTCGGAGTGAACGATGAACCCCTTCATCCAACGGACTGCCCTGTCCTGCTCCCGCTCCACCCTTACCACCCGAGCCTTCTCCGCTGCTGCCTCCTTCTCCTCACGCTTCGACTGCTCAATAGCTAGCCGGAGCGCCTTGGCATTCTTCCGTCGGAGGCGGCGAGCGTCCGTCTCCGCCGTCCACATCCAAAAGATCATAGTTCGTCCACGGATAAGTTCATAAACTTCTACAACTAAAAACGGTATAAACATTGAGGAGGAGGGTGGTCCGGAATCACCACTTACTCGTCGGACCTTTCCCCTTCCGGTCGCCGGCGCACCTGTAGGCGTCCGCGGCTGGTGGAGTGTCTTGGTCGTCAGACGAGGAGGTGTAGCTGTCGCCGCCGTCGGAGTTGGAGTCGGAGTGAACGATGAACCCCTTCATCCAACGGACTGCCCTGTCCTGCTCCCGCTCCACCCTTACCACCCGAGCCTTCTCCGCTGCTGCCTCCTTCTCCTCACGCTTCGACTGCTCAATAGCTAGCCGGAGCGCCTTGGCATTCTTCCGTCGGAGGCGGCGAGCGTCCGTCTCCGCCGTCCACATCCAAAAGATCATAGTTCGTCCACGGATAAGTTCATAAACTTCTACAACTAAAAACGGTATAAACATTGAGGAGGAGGGTGGTCCGGAATCACCACTTACTCGTCGGACCTTTCCCCTTCCGGTCGCCGGCGCACCTGTAGGCGTCCGCGGCTGGTGGAGTGTCTTGGTCGTCAGACGAGGAGGTGTAGCTGTCGCCGCCGTCGGAGTTGGAGTCGGAGTGAACGATGAACCCCTTCATCCAACGGACTGCCCTGTCCTGCTCCCGCTCCACCCTTACCACCCGAGCCTTCTCCGCTGCTGCCTCCTTCTCCTCACGCTTCGACTGCTCAATAGCTAGCCGGAGCGCCTTGGCATTCTTCCGTCGGAGGCGGCGAGCGTCCGTCTCCGCCGTCCACATCCAAAAGATCATAGTTCGTCCACGGATAAGTTCATAAACTTCTACAACTAAAAACGGTATAAACATTGAGGAGGAGGGTGGTCCGGAATCACCACTTACTCGTCGGACCTTTCCCCTTCCGGTCGCCGGCGCACCTGTAGGCGTCCGCGGCTGGTGGAGTGTCTTGGTCGTCAGACGAGGAGGTGTAGCTGTCGCCGCCGTCGGAGTTGGAGTCGGAGTGAACGATGAACCCCTTCATCCAACGGACTGCCCTGTCCTGCTCCCGCTCCACCCTTACCACCCGAGCCTTCTCCGCTGCTGCCTCCTTCTCCTCACGCTTCGACTGCTCAATAGCTAGCCGGAGCGCCTTGGCATTCTTCCGTCGGAGGCGGCGAGCGTCCGTCTCCGCCGTCCACATCCAAAAGATCATAGTTCGTCCACGGATAAGTTCATAAACTTCTACAACTAAAAACGGTATAAACATTGAGGAGGAGGGGGGTCCGGAATCACCACTTACTCGTCGGACCTTTCCCCTTCCGGTCGCCGGCGCACCTGTAGGCGTCCGCGGCTGGTGGAGTGTCTTGGTCGTCAGACGAGGAGGTGTAGCTGTCGCCGCCGTCGGAGTTGGAGTCGGAGTGAACGATGAACCCCTTCATCCAACGGACTGCCCTGTCCTGCTCCCGCTCCACCCTTACCACCCGAGCCTTCTCCGCTGCTGCCTCCTTCTCCTCACGCTTCGACTGCTCAATAGCTAGCCGGAGCGCCTTGGCATTCTTCCGTCGGAGGCGGCGAGCGTCCGTCTCCGCCGTCCACATCCAAAAGATCATAGTTCGTCCACGGATAAGTTCATAAACTTCTACAACTAAAAACGGTATAAACATTGAGGAGGAGGGGGGTCCGGAATCACCACTTACTCGTCGGACCTTTCCCCTTCCGGTCGCCGGCGCACCTGTAGGCGTCCGCGGCTGGTGGAGTGTCTTGGTCGTCAGACGAGGAGGTGTAGCTGTCGCCGCCGTCGGAGTTGGAGTCGGAGTGAACGATGAACCCCTTCATCCAACGGACTGCCCTGTCCTGCTCCCGCTCCACCCTTACCACCCGAGCCTTCTCCGCTGCTGCCTCCTTCTCCTCACGCTTCGACTGCTCAATAGCTAGCCGGAGCGCCTTGGCATTCTTCCGTCGGAGGCGGCGAGCGTCCGTCTCCGCCGTCCACATCCAAAAGATCATAGTTCGTCCACGGATAAGTTCATAAACTTCTACAACTAAAAACGGTATAAACATTGAGGAGGAGGGGGGTCCGGAATCACCACTTACTCGTCGGACCTTTCCCCTTCCGGTCGCCGGCGCACCTGTAGGCGTCCGCGGCTGGTGGAGTGTCTTGGTCGTCAGACGAGGAGGTGTAGCTGTCGCCGCCGTCGGAGTTGGAGTCGGAGTGAACGATGAACCCCTTCATCCAACGGACTGCCCTGTCCTGCTCCCGCTCCACCCTTACCACCCGAGCCTTCTCCGCTGCTGCCTCCTTCTCCTCACGCTTCGACTGCTCAATAGCTAGCCGGAGCGCCTTGGCATTCTTCCGTCGGAGGCGGCGAGCGTCCGTCTCCGCCGTCCACATCCAAAAGATCATAGTTCGTCCACGGATAAGTTCATAAACTTCTACAACTAAAAACGGTATAAACATTGAGGAGGAGGGGGGTCCGGAATCACCACTTACTCGTCGGACCTTTCCCCTTCCGGTCGCCGGCGCACCTGTAGGCGTCCGCGGCTGGTGGAGTGTCTTGGTCGTCAGACGAGGAGGTGTAGCTGTCGCCGCCGTCGGAGTTGGAGTCGGAGTGAACGATGAACCCCTTCATCCAACGGACTGCCCTGTCCTGCTCCCGCTCCACCCTTACCACCCGAGCCTTCTCCGCTGCTGCCTCCTTCTCCTCACGCTTCGACTGCTCAATAGCTAGCCGGAGCGCCTTGGCATTCTTCCGTCGGAGGCGGCGAGCGTCCGTCTCCGCCGTCCACATCCAAAAGATCATAGTTCGTCCACGGATAAGTTCATAAACTTCTACAACTAAAAACGGTATAAACATTGAGGAGGAGGGGGGTCCGGAATCACCACTTACTCGTCGGACCTTTCCCCTTCCGGTCGCCGGCGCACCTGTAGGCGTCCGCGGCTGGTGGAGTGTCTTGGTCGTCAGACGAGGAGGTGTAGCTGTCGCCGCCGTCGGAGTTGGAGTCGGAGTGAACGATGAACCCCTTCATCCAACGGACTGCCCTGTCCTGCTCCCGCTCCACCCTTACCACCCGAGCCTTCTCCGCTGCTGCCTCCTTCTCCTCACGCTTCGACTGCTCAATAGCTAGCCGGAGCGCCTTGGCATTCTTCCGTCGGAGGCGGCGAGCGTCCGTCTCCGCCGTCCACATCCAAAAGATCATAGTTCGTCCACGGATAAGTTCATAAACTTCTACAACTAAAAACGGTATAAACATTGAGGAGGAGGGGGGTCCGGAATCACCACTTACTCGTCGGACCTTTCCCCTTCCGGTCGCCGGCGCACCTGTAGGCGTCCGCGGCTGGTGGAGTGTCTTGGTCGTCAGACGAGGAGGTGTAGCTGTCGCCGCCGTCGGAGTTGGAGTCGGAGTGAACGATGAACCCCTTCATCCAACGGACTGCCCTGTCCTGCTCCCGCTCCACCCTTACCACCCGAGCCTTCTCCGCTGCTGCCTCCTTCTCCTCACGCTTCGACTGCTCAATAGCTAGCCGGAGCGCCTTGGCATTCTTCCGTCGGAGGCGGCGAGCGTCCGTCTCCGCCGTCCACATCCAAAAGATCATAGTTCGTCCACGGATAAGTTCATAAACCTCTACAACTAAAAACGGTATAAACATTGAGGAGGAGGGGGGTCCGGAATCACCACTTACTCGTCGGACCTTTCCCCTTCCGGTCGCCGGCGCACCTGTAGGCGTCCGCGGCTGGTGGAGTGTCTTGGTCGTCAGACGAGGAGGTGTAGCTGTCGCCGCCGTCGGAGTTGGAGTCGGAGTGAACGATGAACCCCTTCATCCAACGGACTGCCCTGTCCTGCTCCCGCTCCACCCTTACCACCCGAGCCTTCTCCGCTGCTGCCTCCTTCTCCTCACGCTTCGACTGCTCAATAGCTAGCCGGAGCGCCTTGGCATTCTTCCGTCGGAGGCGGCGAGCGTCCGTCTCCGCCGTCCACATCCAAAAGATCATAGTTCGTCCACGGATAAGTTCATAAACCTCTACAACTAAAAACGGTATAAACATTGAGGAGGAGGGGGGTCCGGAATCACCACTTACTCGTCGGACCTTTCCCCTTCCGGTCGCCGGCGCACCTGTAGGCGTCCGCGGCTGGTGGAGTGTCTTGGTCGTCAGACGAGGAGGTGTAGCTGTCGCCGCCGTCGGAGTTGGAGTCGGAGTGAACGATGAACCCCTTCATCCAACGGACTGCCCTGTCCTGCTCCCGCTCCACCCTTACCACCCGAGCCTTCTCCGCTGCTGCCTCCTTCTCCTCACGCTTCGACTGCTCAATAGCTAGCCGGAGCGCCTTGGCATTCTTCCGTCGGAGGCGGCGAGCGTCCGTCTCCGCCGTCCACATCCAAAAGATCATAGTTCGTCCACGGATAAGTTCATAAACTTCTACAACTAAAAACGGTATAAACATTGAGGAGGAGGGGGGTCCGGAATCACCACTTACTCGTCGGACCTTTCCCCTTCCGGTCGCCGGCGCACCTGTAGGCGTCCGCGGCTGGTGGAGTGTCTTGGTCGTCAGACGAGGAGGTGTAGCTGTCGCCGCCGTCGGAGTTGGAGTCGGAGTGAACGATGAACCCCTTCATCCAACGGACTGCCCTGTCCTGCTCCCGCTCCACCCTTACCACCCGAGCCTTCTCCGCTGCTGCCTCCTTCTCCTCACGCTTCGACTGCTCAATAGCTAGCCGGAGCGCCTTGGCATTCTTCCGTCGGAGGCGGCGAGCGTCCGTCTCCGCCGTCCACATCCAAAAGATCATAGTTCGTCCACGGATAAGTTCATAAACTTCTACAACTAAAAACGGTATAAACATTGAGGAGGAGGGGGGTCCGGAATCACCACTTACTCGTCGGACCTTTCCCCTTCCGGTCGCCGGCGCACCTGTAGGCGTCCGCGGCTGGTGGAGTGTCTTGGTCGTCAGACGAGGAGGTGTAGCTGTCGCCGCCGTCGGAGTTGGAGTCGGAGTGAACGATGAACCCCTTCATCCAACGGACTGCCCTGTCCTGCTCCCGCTCCACCCTTACCACCCGAGCCTTCTCCGCTGCTGCCTCCTTCTCCTCACGCTTCGACTGCTCAATAGCTAGCCGGAGCGCCTTGGCATTCTTCCGTCGGAGGCGGCGAGCGTCCGTCTCCGCCGTCCACATCCAAAAGATCATAGTTCGTCCACGGATAAGTTCATAAACTTCTACAACTAAAAACGGTATAAACATTGAGGAGGAGGGGGGTCCGGAATCACCACTTACTCGTCGGACCTTTCCCCTTCCGGTCGCCGGCGCACCTGTAGGCGTCCGCGGCTGGTGGAGTGTCTTGGTCGTCAGACGAGGAGGTGTAGCTGTCGCCGCCGTCGGAGTTGGAGTCGGAGTGAACGATGAACCCCTTCATCCAACGGACTGCCCTGTCCTGCTCCCGCTCCACCCTTACCACCCGAGCCTTCTCCGCTGCTGCCTCCTTCTCCTCACGCTTCGACTGCTCAATAGCTAGCCGGAGCGCCTTGGCATTCTTCCGTCGGAGGCGGCGAGCGTCCGTCTCCGCCGTCCACATCCAAAAGATCATAGTTCGTCCACGGATAAGTTCATAAACTTCTACAACTAAAAACGGTATAAACATTGAGGAGGAGGGGGGTCCGGAATCACCACTTACTCGTCGGACCTTTCCCCTTCCGGTCGCCGGCGCACCTGTAGGCGTCCGCGGCTGGTGGAGTGTCTTGGTCGTCAGACGAGGAGGTGTAGCTGTCGCCGCCGTCGGAGTTGGAGTCGGAGTGAACGATGAACCCCTTCATCCAACGGACTGCCCTGTCCTGCTCCCGCTCCACCCTTACCACCCGAGCCTTCTCCGCTGCTGCCTCCTTCTCCTCACGCTTCGACTGCTCAATAGCTAGCCGGAGCGCCTTGGCATTCTTCCGTCGGAGGCGGCGAGCGTCCGTCTCCGCCGTCCACATCCAAAAGATCATAGTTCGTCCACGGATAAGTTCATAAACTTCTACAACTAAAAACGGTATAAACATTGAGGAGGAGGGGGGTCCGGAATCACCACTTACTCGTCGGACCTTTCCCCTTCCGGTCGCCGGCGCACCTGTAGGCGTCCGCGGCTGGTGGAGTGTCTTGGTCGTCAGACGAGGAGGTGTAGCTGTCGCCGCCGTCGGAGTTGGAGTCGGAGTGAACGATGAACCCCTTCATCCAACGGACTGCCCTGTCCTGCTCCCGCTCCACCCTTACCACCCGAGCCTTCTCCGCTGCTGCCTCCTTCTCCTCACGCTTCGACTGCTCAATAGCTAGCCGGAGCGCCTTGGCATTCTTCCGTCGGAGGCGGCGAGCGTCCGTCTCCGCCGTCCACATCCAAAAGATCATAGTTCGTCCACGGATAAGTTCATAAACTTCTACAACTAAAAACGGTATAAACATTGAGGAGGAGGGGGGTCCGGAATCACCACTTACTCGTCGGACCTTTCCCCTTCCGGTCGCCGGCGCACCTGTAGGCGTCCGCGGCTGGTGGAGTGTCTTGGTCGTCAGACGAGGAGGTGTAGCTGTCGCCGCCGTCGGAGTTGGAGTCGGAGTGAACGATGAACCCCTTCATCCAACGGACTGCCCTGCTCCTGCTCCCGCTCCACCCTTACCACCCGAGCCTTCTCCGCTGCTGCCTCCTTCTCCTCACGCTTCGACTGCTCAATAGCTAGCCGGAGCGCCTTGGCATTCTTCCGTCGGAGGCGGCGAGCGTCCGTCTCCGCCGTCCACATCCAAAAGATCATAGTTCGTCCACGGATAAGTTCATAAACTTCTACAACTAAAAACGGTATAAACATTGAGGAGGAGGGGGGTCCGGAATCACCACTTACTCGTCGGACCTTTCCCCTTCCGGTCGCCGGCGCACCTGTAGGCGTCCGCGGCTGGTGGAGTGTCTTGGTCGTCAGACGAGGAGGTGTAGCTGTCGCCGCCGTCGGAGTTGGAGTCGGAGTGAACGATGAACCCCTTCATCCAACGGACTGCCCTGTCCTGCTCCCGCTCCACCCTTACCACCCGAGCCTTCTCCGCTGCTGCCTCCTTCTCCTCACGCTTCGACTGCTCAATAGCTAGCCGGAGCGCCTTGGCATTCTTCCGTCGGAGGCGGCGAGCGTCCGTCTCCGCCGTCCACATCCAAAAGATCATAGTTCGTCCACGGATAAGTTCATAAACTTCTACAACTAAAAACGGTATAAACATTGAGGAGGAGGGGGGTCCGGAATCACCACTTACTCGTCGGACCTTTCCCCTTCCGGTCGCCGGCGCACCTGTAGGCGTCCGCGGCTGGTGGAGTGTCTTGGTCGTCAGACGAGGAGGTGTAGCTGTCGCCGCCGTCGGAGTTGGAGTCGGAGTGAACGATGAACCCCTTCATCCAACGGACTGCCCTGTCCTGCTCCCGCTCCACCCTTACCACCCGAGCCTTCTCCGCTGCTGCCTCCTTCTCCTCACGCTTCGACTGCTCAATAGCTAGCCGGAGCGCCTTGGCATTCTTCCGTCGGAGGCGGCGAGCGTCCGTCTCCGCCGTCCACATCCAAAAGATCATAGTTCGTCCACGGATAAGTTCATAAACTTCTACAACTAAAAACGGTATAAACATTGAGGAGGAGGGGGGTCCGGAATCACCACTTACTCGTCGGACCTTTCCCCTTCCGGTCGCCGGCGCACCTGTAGGCGTCCGCGGCTGGTGGAGTGTCTTGGTCGTCAGACGAGGAGGTGTAGCTGTCGCCGCCGTCGGAGTTGGAGTCGGAGTGAACGATGAACCCCTTCATCCAACGGACTGCCCTGCTCCTGCTCCCGCTCCACCCTTACCACCCGAGCCTTCTCCGCTGCTGCCTCCTTCTCCTCACGCTTCGACTGCTCAATAGCTAGCCGGAGCGCCTTGGCATTCTTCCGTCGGAGGCGGCGAGCGTCCGTCTCCGCCGTCCACATCCAAAAGATCATAGTTCGTCCACGGATAAGTTCATAAACTTCTACAACTAAAAACGGTATAAACATTGAGGAGGAGGGGGTCCGGAATCACCACTTACTCGTCGGACCTTTCCCCTTCCGGTCGCCGGCGCACCTGTAGGCGTCCGCGGCTGGTGGAGTGTCTTGGTCGTCAGACGAGGAGGTGTAGCTGTCGCCGCCGTCGGAGTTGGAGTCGGAGTGAACGATGAACCCCTTCATCCAACGGACTGCCCTGTCCTGCTCCCGCTCCACCCTTACCACCCGAGCCTTCTCCGCTGCTGCCTCCTTCTCCTCACGCTTCGACTGCTCAATAGCTAGCCGGAGCGCCTTGGCATTCTTCCGTCGGAGGCGGCGAGCGTCCGTCTCCGCCGTCCACATCCAAAAGATCATAGTTCGTCCACGGATAAGTTCATAAACTTCTACAACTAAAAACGGTATAAACATTGAGGAGGAGGGGGGTCCGGAATCACCACTTACTCGTCGGACCTTTCCCCTTCCGGTCGCCGGCGCACCTGTAGGCGTCCGCGGCTGGTGGAGTGTCTTGGTCGTCAGACGAGGAGGTGTAGCTGTCGCCGCCGTCGGAGTTGGAGTCGGAGTGAACGATGAACCCCTTCATCCAACGGACTGCCCTGTCCTGCTCCCGCTCCACCCTTACCACCCGAGCCTTCTCCGCTGCTGCCTCCTTCTCCTCACGCTTCGACTGCTCAATAGCTAGCCGGAGCGCCTTGGCATTCTTCCGTCGGAGGCGGCGAGCGTCCGTCCTCCGCCGTCCACATCCAAAAGATCATAGTTCGTCCACGGATAAGTTCATAAACTTCTACAACTAAAAACGGTATAAACATTGAGGAGGAGGGGGGTCCGGAATCACCACTTACTCGTCGGACCTTTCCCCTTCCGGTCGCCGGCGCACCTGTAGGCGTCCGCGGCTGGTGGAGTGTCTTGGTCGTCAGACGAGGAGGTGTAGCTGTCGCCGCCGTCGGAGTTGGAGTCGGAGTGAACGATGAACCCCTTCATCCAACGGACTGCCCTGTCCTGCTCCCGCTCCACCCTTACCACCCGAGCCTTCTCCGCTGCTGCCTCCTTCTCCTCACGCTTCGACTGCTCAATAGCTAGCCGGAGCGCCTTGGCATTCTTCCGTCGGAGGCGGCGAGCGTCCGTCTCCGCCGTCCACATCCAAAAGATCATAGTTCGTCCACGGATAAGTTCATAAACTTCTACAACTAAAAACGGTATAAACATTGAGGAGGAGGGGGGTCCGGAATCACCACTTACTCGTCGGACCTTTCCCCTTCCGGTCGCCGGCGCACCTGTAGGCGTCCGCGGCTGGTGGAGTGTCTTGGTCGTCAGACGAGGAGGTGTAGCTGTCGCCGCCGTCGGAGTTGGAGTCGGAGTGAACGATGAACCCCTTCATCCAACGGACTGCCCTGTCCTGCTCCCGCTCCACCCTTACCACCCGAGCCTTCTCCGCTGCTGCCTCCTTCTCCTCACGCTTCGACTGCTCAATAGCTAGCCGGAGCGCCTTGGCATTCTTCCGTCGGAGGCGGCGAGCGTCCGTCTCCGCCGTCCACATCCAAAAGATCATAGTTCGTCCACGGATAAGTTCATAAACTTCTACAACTAAAAACGGTATAAACATTGAGGAGGAGGGGGGTCCGGAATCACCACTTACTCGTCGGACCTTTCCCCTTCCGGTCGCCGGCGCACCTGTAGGCGTCCGCGGCTGGTGGAGTGTCTTGGTCGTCAGACGAGGAGGTGTAGCTGTCGCCGCCGTCGGAGTTGGAGTCGGAGTGAACGATGAACCCCTTCATCCAACGGACTGCCCTGTCCTGCTCCCGCTCCACCCTTACCACCCGAGCCTTCTCCGCTGCTGCCTCCTTCTCCTCACGCTTCGACTGCTCAATAGCTAGCCGGAGCGCCTTGGCATTCTTCCGTCGGAGGCGGCGAGCGTCCGTCTCCGCCGTCCACATCCAAAAGATCATAGTTCGTCCACGGATAAGTTCATAAACTTCTACAACTAAAACGGTATAAACATTGAGGAGGAGGGGGGTCCGGAATCACCACTTACTCGTCGGACCTTTCCCCTTCCGGTCGCCGGCGCACCTGTAGGCGTCCGCGGCTGGTGGAGTGTCTTGGTCGTCAGACGAGGGAGGTGTAGCTGTCGCCGCCGTCGGAGTTGGAGTCGGAGTGAACGATGAACCCCTTCATCCAACGGACTGCCCTGCTCCCGCTCCACCCTTACCACCCGAGCCTTCTCCGCTGCTGCCTCCTTCTCCTCACGCTTCGACTGCTCAATAGCTAGCCGGAGCGCCTTGGCATTCTTCCGTCGGAGGCGGCGAGCGTCCGTCTCCGCCGTCCACATCCAAAAGATCATAGTTCGTCCACGGATAAGTTCATAAACTTCTACAACTAAAAACGGTATAAACATTGAGGAGGAGGGGGGTCCGGAATCACCACTTACTCGTCGGACCTTTCCCCTTCCGGTCGCCGGCGCACCTGTAGGCGTCCGCGGCTGGTGGAGTGTCTTGGTCGTCAGACGAGGAGGTGTAGCTGTCGCCGCCGTCGGAGTTGGAGTCGGAGTGAACGATGAACCCCTTCATCCAACGGACTGCCCTGCTCCCGCTCCACCCTTACCACCCGAGCCTTCTCCGCTGCTGCCTCCTTCTCCTCACGCTTCGACTGCTCAATAGCTAGCCGGAGCGCCTTGGCATTCTTCCGTCGGAGGCGGCGAGCGTCCGTCTCCACCGTCCACATCCAAAAGATCATAGTTCGTCCACGGATAAGTTCATAAACTTCTACAACTAAAAACGGTATAAACATTGAGGAGGAGGGGGGTCCGGAATCACCACTTACTCGTCGGACCTTTCCCCTTCCGGTCGCCGGCGCACCTGTAGGCGTCCGCGGCTGGTGGAGTGTCTTGGTCGTCAGACGAGGAGGTGTAGCTGTCGCCGCCGTCGGAGTTGGAGTCGGAGTGAACGATGAACCCCTTCATCCAACGGACTGCCCTGTCCTGCTCCCGCTCCACCCTTACCACCCGAGCCTTCTCCGCTGCTGCCTCCTTCTCCTCACGCTTCGACTGCTCAATAGCTAGCCGGAGCGCCTTGGCATTCTTCCGTCGGAGGCGGCGAGCGTCCGTCTCCGCCGTCCACATCCAAAAGATCATAGTTCGTCCACGGATAAGTTCATAAACTTCTACAACTAAAAACGGTATAAACATTGAGGAGGAGGGGGTCCGGAATCACCACTTACTCGTCGGACCTTTCCCCTTCCGGTCGCCGGCGCACCTGTAGGCGTCCGCGGCTGGTGGAGTGTCTTGGTCGTCAGACGAGGAGGTGTAGCTGTCGCCGCCGTCGGAGTTGGAGTCGGAGTGAACGATGAACCCCTTCATCCAACGGACTGCCCTGTCCTGCTCCCGCTCCACCCTTACCACCCGAGCCTTCTCCGCTGCTGCCTCCTTCTCCTCACGCTTCGACTGCTCAATAGCTAGCCGGAGCGCCTTGGCATTCTTCCGTCGGAGGCGGCGAGCGTCCGTCTCCGCCGTCCACATCCAAAAGATCATAGTTCGTCCACGGATAAGTTCATAAACCTCTACAACTAAAAACGGTATAAACATTGAGGAGGAGGGGGGTCCGGAATCACCACTTACTCGTCGGACCTTTCCCCTTCCGGTCGCCGGCGCACCTGTAGGCGTCCGCGGCTGGTGGAGTGTCTTGGTCGTCAGACGAGGAGGTGTAGCTGTCGCCGCCGTCGGAGTTGGAGTCGGAGTGAACGATGAACCCCTTCATCCAACGGACTGCCCTGTCCTGCTCCCGCTCCACCCTTACCACCCGAGCCTTCTCCGCTGCTGCCTCCTTCTCCTCACGCTTCGACTGCTCAATAGCTAGCCGGAGCGCCTTGGCATTCTTCCGTCGGAGGCGGCGAGCGTCCGTCTCCGCCGTCCACATCCAAAAGATCATAGTTCGTCCACGGATAAGTTCATAAACCTCTACAACTAAAAACGGTATAAACATTGAGGAGGAGGGGGGTCCGGAATCACCACTTACTCGTCGGACCTTTCCCCTTCCGGTCGCCGGCGCACCTGTAGGCGTCCGCGGCTGGTGGAGTGTCTTGGTCGTCAGACGAGGAGGTGTAGCTGTCGCCGCCGTCGGAGTTGGAGTCGGAGTGAACGATGAACCCCTTCATCCAACGGACTGCCCTGTCCTGCTCCCGCTCCACCCTTACCACCCGAGCCTTCTCCGCTGCTGCCTCCTTCTCCTCACGCTTCGACTGCTCAATAGCTAGCCGGAGCGCCTTGGCATTCTTCCGTCGGAGGCGGCGAGCGTCCGTCTCCGCCGTCCACATCCAAAAGATCATAGTTCGTCCACGGATAAGTTCATAAACTTCTACAACTAAAAACGGTATAAACATTGAGGAGGAGGGGGGTCCGGAATCACCACTTACTCGTCGGACCTTTCCCCTTCCGGTCGCCGGCGCACCTGTAGGCGTCCGCGGCTGGTGGAGTGTCTTGGTCGTCAGACGAGGAGGTGTAGCTGTCGCCGCCGTCGGAGTTGGAGTCGGAGTGAACGATGAACCCCTTCATCCAACGGACTGCCCTGCTCCTGCTCCCGCTCCACCCTTACCACCCGAGCCTTCTCCGCTGCTGCCTCCTTCTCCTCACGCTTCGACTGCTCAATAGCTAGCCGGAGCGCCTTGGCATTCTTCCGTCGGAGGCGGCGAGCGCCCGTCTCCGCCGTCCACATCCAAAAGATCATAGTTCGTCCACGGATAAGTTCATAAACTTCTACAACTAAAAACGGTATAAACATTGAGGAGGAGGGGGGTCCGGAATCACCACTTACTCGTCGGACCTTTCCCCTTCCGGTCGCCGGCGCACCTGTAGGCGTCCGCGGCTGGTGGAGTGTCTTGGTCGTCAGACGAGGAGGTGTAGCTGTCGCCGCCGTCGGAGTTGGAGTCGGAGTGAACGATGAACCCCTTCATCCAACGGACTGCCCTGTCCTGCTCCCGCTCCACCCTTACCACCCGAGCCTTCTCCGCTGCTGCCTCCTTCTCCTCACGCTTCGACTGCTCAATAGCTAGCCGGAGCGCCTTGGCATTCTTCCGTCGGAGGCGGCGAGCGCCCGTCTCCGCCGTCCACATCCAAAAGATCATAGTTCGTCCACGGATAAGTTCATAAACTTCTACAACTAAAAACGGTATAAACATTGAGGAGGAGGGGGGTCCGGAATCACCACTTACTCGTCGGACCTTTCCCCTTCCGGTCGCCGGCGCACCTGTAGGCGTCCGCGGCTGGTGGAGTGTCTTGGTCGTCAGACGAGGAGGTGTAGCTGTCGCCGCCGTCGGAGTTGGAGTCGGAGTGAACGATGAACCCCTTCATCCAACGGACTGCCCTGTCCTGCTCCCGCTCCACCCTTACCACCCGAGCCTTCTCCGCTGCTGCCTCCTTCTCCTCACGCTTCGACTGCTCAATAGCTAGCCGGAGCGCCTTGGCATTCTTCCGTCGGAGGCGGCGAGCGTCCGTCTCCGCCGTCCACATCCAAAAGATCATAGTTCGTCCACGGATAAGTTCATAAACCTCTACAACTAAAAACGGTATAAACATTGAGGAGGAGGGGGTCCGGAATCACCACTTACTCGTCGGACCTTTCCCCTTCCGGTCGCCGGCGCACCTGTAGGCGTCCGCGGCTGGTGGAGTGTCTTGGTCGTCAGACGAGGAGGTGTAGCTGTCGCCGCCGTCGGAGTTGGAGTCGGAGTGAACGATGAACCCCTTCATCCAACGGACTGCCCTGTCCTGCTCCCGCTCCACCCTTACCACCCGAGCCTTCTCCGCTGCTGCCTCCTTCTCCTCACGCTTCGACTGCTCAATAGCTAGCCGGAGCGCCTTGGCATTCTTCCGTCGGAGGCGGCGAGCGTCCGTCTCCGCCGTCCACATCCAAAAGATCATAGTTCGTCCACGGATAAGTTCATAAACCTCTACAACTAAAAACGGTATAAACATTGAGGAGGAGGGGGGTCCGGAATCACCACTTACTCGTCGGACCTTTCCCCTTCCGGTCGCCGGCGCACCTGTAGGCGTCCGCGGCTGGTGGAGTGTCTTGGTCGTCAGACGAGGAGGTGTAGCTGTCGCCGCCGTCGGAGTTGGAGTCGGAGTGAACGATGAACCCCTTCATCCAACGGACTGCCCTGTCCTGCTCCCGCTCCACCCTTACCACCCGAGCCTTCTCCGCTGCTGCCTCCTTCTCCTCACGCTTCGACTGCTCAATAGCTAGCCGGAGCGCCTTGGCATTCTTCCGTCGGAGGCGGCGAGCGTCCGTCTCCGCCGTCCACATCCAAAAGATCATAGTTCGTCCACGGATAAGTTCATAAACTTCTACAACTAAAAACGGTATAAACATTGAGGAGGAGGGGGGTCCGGAATCACCACTTACTCGTCGGACCTTTCCCCTTCCGGTCGCCGGCGCACCTGTAGGCGTCCGCGGCTGGTGGAGTGTCTTGGTCGTCAGACGAGGAGGTGTAGCTGTCGCCGCCGTCGGAGTTGGAGTCGGAGTGAACGATGAACCCCTTCATCCAACGGACTGCCCTGCTCCTGCTCCCGCTCCACCCTTACCACCCGAGCCTTCTCCGCTGCTGCCTCCTTCTCCTCACGCTTCGACTGCTCAATAGCTAGCCGGAGCGCCTTGGCATTCTTCCGTCGGAGGCGGCGAGCGCCCGTCTCCGCCGTCCACATCCAAAAGATCATAGTTCGTCCACGGATAAGTTCATAAACTTCTACAACTAAAAACGGTATAAACATTGAGGAGGAGGGGGGTCCGGAATCACCACTTACTCGTCGGACCTTTCCCCTTCCGGTCGCCGGCGCACCTGTAGGCGTCCGCGGCTGGTGGAGTGTCTTGGTCGTCAGACGAGGAGGTGTAGCTGTCGCCGCCGTCGGAGTTGGAGTCGGAGTGAACGATGAACCCCTTCATCCAACGGACTGCCCTGTCCTGCTCCCGCTCCACCCTTACCACCCGAGCCTTCTCCGCTGCTGCCTCCTTCTCCTCACGCTTCGACTGCTCAATAGCTAGCCGGAGCGCCTTGGCATTCTTCCGTCGGAGGCGGCGAGCGCCCGTCTCCGCCGTCCACATCCAAAAGATCATAGTTCGTCCACGGATAAGTTCATAAACTTCTACAACTAAAAACGGTATAAACATTGAGGAGGAGGGGGGTCCGGAATCACCACTTACTCGTCGGACCTTTCCCCTTCCGGTCGCCGGCGCACCTGTAGGCGTCCGCGGCTGGTGGAGTGTCTTGGTCGTCAGACGAGGAGGTGTAGCTGTCGCCGCCGTCGGAGTTGGAGTCGGAGTGAACGATGAACCCCTTCATCCAACGGACTGCCCTGTCCTGCTCCCGCTCCACCCTTACCACCCGAGCCTTCTCCGCTGCTGCCTCCTTCTCCTCACGCTTCGACTGCTCAATAGCTAGCCGGAGCGCCTTGGCATTCTTCCGTCGGAGGCGGCGAGCGTCCGTCTCCGCCGTCCACATCCAAAAGATCATAGTTCGTCCACGGATAAGTTCATAAACTTCTACAACTAAAAACGGTATAAACATTGAGGAGGAGGGGGGTCCGGAATCACCACTTACTCGTCGGACCTTTCCCCTTCCGGTCGCCGGCGCACCTGTAGGCGTCCGCGGCTGGTGGAGTGTCTTGGTCGTCAGACGAGGAGGTGTAGCTGTCGCCGCCGTCGGAGTTGGAGTCGGAGTGAACGATGAACCCCTTCATCCAACGGACTGCCCTGTCCTGCTCCCGCTCCACCCTTACCACCCGAGCCTTCTCCGCTGCTGCCTCCTTCTCCTCACGCTTCGACTGCTCAATAGCTAGCCGGAGCGCCTTGGCATTCTTCCGTCGGAGGCGGCGAGCGTCCGTCTCCGCCGTCATGAGGGAGCGGCGGTACACCTAGGCGAGAAGACGCGCGTCCTCGTTGGCGTCTGGCTCCGTGCGGAGGGCCATCTCCTCCTCGTAGTCGAGTTCGGAGCCGGAGTCGTTGCCGGAGCTGCTCGTCGTGGTGGATAGGATCGGGACCGGAGAGGGAGAGGAGTGGACGGAGAGAGAGAGAGAGGGGGGGGGGGGGGAGGGAGGGGGGGAGAGAGAGAGAGCGAGCTAGGGTTTGAGCTCGTCGCCCGGATTGGGGTTTTTTGTGGGGTCTGGGGTGGGCCAGCGGGGGGCCAGACTGACGTGGCGGACGCGCCCAGGCCGCCTCATATCCGTTCTACATTTGGACAGATATAAGGGGTGCCGGTCAGCTCGGGCGTTTGAGGCCCTTTTAAGATGTCTAGTTGGGTCGGTTTTTTATGATTGATCGGTGACCGGACGGTCTGTCCGGTCGTTTGAGACGGACGTAGGGCCCGCGGCTGTAAGATGCTCTTACTACTGGACCGTTGATCGATCTGCGGAGAGACGCATTAGAAGAGAAATGATTAGCGACCACCATGGATCACATGCAGCACGGCCAGCAAGAGCAGAGATGGATCGAGGCATGTGCGCCAGGAATAATTCAGCAGTTAGTTACCCATCGACCGGTCCAGCCTACGGAAAGGCAGTTGCCTTATCAAACAGCCACTTGGTCGATCGGGCACACCACACATGCACGGCCGGTGTCTTTGACAGCCCGGCCATGTCGGCCAAATCAATACGAATTGCTGCTACCGGCAGTGTGTGTGTGTGTGTGTGTGTGTGTGTGTGTGTGTGTTATATTATTGGCGGTGAACAAGTGGACCTGCTTCAAGAACGCCGTGTGACATAG
The DNA here is from genome assembly GCF_018294505.1 of Triticum aestivum. NCBI lineage: Eukaryota > Viridiplantae > Streptophyta > Magnoliopsida > Poales > Poaceae > Triticum > Triticum aestivum. The sequence goes on along the minus strand of NC_057814.1, from coordinate 48,125,434 downwards.
GGAGAAGTAATGTGCGGCACCTCTGATCCGTCCTTTATTTTTGGCAACAACAAGGCGTGTTCTGGCCCGGCATGTCGACCTAGAGCCCTCTGAAGAATGACTAGGGGCGCCTCTGATTCTAATTTGAATCCAGTGAAAGCATTGCACTTTATTCCTTGTACACCCATTTGCATGCTGCATTTGACAGAAATAGACCGATTGCAGAGCTATTCATCTTGATTCTCCCTGTATTCTACGGGTACACCTCTCCATGGACAGCCAATGATTATGATTTCTTTTTTTTTTCTTGGCACTAGTAGCAGCAGCCAGTGATGAGGCGAGCAGGGCAACCGTCCACCCGGGCTGTCCGGTCCGTCCGTCCAACCGAAGAGGAACCGATGAATGGATCGGTCCATGGATCCATCCAACCAAAACCAATAATAATCAATCATAAGCTTGGCTCGGTACAAGTGGGGCGTGGCGTGGCGCGAATGATTAGGGCGACCGATACGCACGACCGCCCCCGCCTCCACGAGTGCCGCACATGGCTAAGTCCCCGCCAGCCTCGTACATCTGGGCCCGAACGGTCGCCTCCCGGCCTCCATCATTGGCCGCACGCACGTGAGGGACAGCTCCTACACTACACAGACCTGCGCCACCCCGACCACGTCTCTCCTCGCCCATGTGTCCTGGCCTCACAGTGTGTGCTGCTGTTCCTGCAGGATGTGTTGCGGATGCATGGGTGGGATAGGATGAAACTGCACCAACCAGATCGATCAGATCCGAATCAAATGGGATGCACCGCTAGCTTGTTTGGTGGAACTCATGCACACTATGCCTTGTTTTCTGATACTAATAAAAAGAAGCAGAAATTAGCGCATATACTCCCGACTGTACTGTACTACTGCAGCAGCGTATAAATACTAATACTCCAGAAATGGTTTTGTGTGAGCACTTCTGTTTTCAGAGTACATTATGCTATGTTGTAAGTAGAAGCTTGTGAGAGGATTGGATTAAGTGCTAAGAAAAGGTGGAGAATGGCGCTGATGGAGACGGTGGCATGCAGCTGAATGAATCACGGAACCAAGTATTAACACACACCTGACACTCTACCTCACTGGTATTACTTTTTTCTTCTTCCCTTGTTCCAAATAAACATGATTACACACTCTCGGTGCTTTCGGTTCAACACAATCTCTCAGGTCTCAACCTACCATTTCATAATAGCACTAATAATCATAACTAACACGACATATATTTATCTAGTGTTGACTGATTTCTTAATCTGAGGAATGCTGCTAATCTTTTCTTGATTGATTAGCCACCTCTATCACCTACTTGCCATAAATACTCTATGATTTCTTATGGTAATTATTAAGATGCATGGGTGCTGCACACTCAGCTAGCATATGCAATGCAATGAAACCGGGTAGGGTCAGCAATAGCTAATAATTTGAGGATAAAATAAGCGCCCACTTGAGGAGCCGACAACAACACATAGGGGGCTTGAACGCCACCCTAAGTGCACACTACCCTACACCATTATTCAAACACCCCATCTGCTCTTGCTCTTTGATGCAGCTTTCAGTAGTCCTCCCTGTCATGCCAAGATACATAAACATGGGACCTATCATTGCGTCCATGCATAACAGTTCCCTCCATCTGCACTGCACGGTCGAAATAAAGGGCCAAAAAGTTAACGACGACGCAAACTATGTACATGGGAACTATAGAATTAAATTCAGCTAAGCTTCCACTATAAGCGTTGGTGACTGCAAGCTTTACAGAAGCGTGGAAGCTAGATCGCATCACAAGTTTTTTTTTCCTTTTGCTGGGCGGTTCACAAGTTTTTGAGTGTCCAATGCAACTGTTTCTTCACTAAAATCAAGGTTAAAAGGAGCTTTCAGGATAAGCGTAGCTTTGCGGGTGGACCAGTATTGCAAGCACTGTACTGAAACTATGGCAGCAGTGTAAAACGATCCATCAAATTGCGTTGCAATAGTACTAGAATTTTTAGGTGCGAATAAAAGACCCAATTAGTTATTGAGTTCTCTAATCCTTATTCTTGTACATACACTGATACACCACTTTGCTTAACTATGCGTTCTCATAATCAACAGCTTAAGAGCATCTACTGCCAGACCGCTCAAACACGGCTCAAGCGTCCTGGCAGACTGTCCGCTCACTGACCGGTCATAAAAAACCGACTCAGCCGGACCTCTCGAACACGTCTCAAAAGCCCCGGCTGACCGGCACCCCTCTTATCCAGCTCAAATGTAGGGCGGATATGAGGCGGCCCGGGCGCATCCGCCACGTCGGCGCCGACTAGCACTCCGTCTCGCGCTCGAGCGCTCGCGGGTCAATACGGGCGGCGGCCCCGGGTCCAGTGCTACGCCACCTGTCGCTCATCGACGCAGCGCCGACGCCGGCGCCGACCCTTCCCGGCCGCGCGTGGATTAGCAAGGCCTGCCCAATCTACTCCACCTGCCGGACGACCTCCTCGACTTCCGGCCACTGCTCCGCGCGGGCAGCGTTGGGTTCTAGTGCCCGCTCCGCCGACGCCGCGGATGCGGACTTCGGAGTCGGAGGTACGCGCCGCCTGCCGTGAGAGGCAGAGGGCAAGGGAGATGGGTGGGTCCGACGCAGCCACGCAGTCTGCCCGTCGAAGTCGCCACGTGATGCCGGTGCCCGACGAGGAGGAGTGTCTCCTCCAGTGGGTGTGCCGTCGGTCATGTACCACGGCAGAGACGGACAACCGGCGGCTCCGACAGATCAACGCCAAGCAACTCCGGCTCGGAATTGAGCAGTCCGAGCGAGAGGCGGCTAAGGCAGCGAGGGTGGGAATGCTCAAGCGCAAGCAGGACCGCATCGTCCGGCGCTTGAAAGGCTACATCGTCATCTCTGATTCCTCCACCTCCGATGGGTGCGACTCCGACATCGACCCACCTCCTGTCGCGGATGTCTACAGGAGCAACGACGATCGGAACGACAAAGGGCTGTCGAGGAAGTGGTGAAGCTCGGCCCTCTCCTTTTATATCATCTACCTGTAGTGTCCGTTTGATCATTGAACTGTGTGAATTATGCCCGTTTGATGATCTTTTGGTGATGTTTATGTGAAGTATGCACGTTTGGCATCGGTTTGCATGTCTGTTTCCTGTCGATTTTGATCGTTTCATGATCTACATACTACGTTGCATGAATCTGTATGGATATAGGGTATCGGATATAATATACGCGGCTCGCGGCTGTGGAGGCGCGAATTTAGGGAATGTCTGGTCCCTGTCTGCGGACGCGTCCAGATGCTTCCGCGGGAGTATAGGCTGCCGGATTTGTCAGGGCTGGCTGTATGCTCTAACTTGTGACTCGAAAACATTGTTCGTTGTTGTTGCGAAAAATGATCGGCCCTTGTTCACCCAAAGATTAAAATAGTCACCTGATGTCCTGTCAGATGCCACCAGTTTTATGCACACATTTTTTCCCCTCCAAACATAGCATATATCCCAAAACTTTATAAATATAGCAGTAAGGCCCTGTTTGGTTCATAGGTCCTAGGACTTTTTTTAGTCCTAACTTATAAGTATCAAGTCCCTAAAAAGGCCCTACCTGTTTGGTTCCTGGGACTTAACATGGACTAAAATACCATATTACAACTATAAGTCCCTATAAGACTCTCCTTGAGAGTCTTATTTCATAAGTCTCAAATGCCCACTTTAAGTCCCTATAAGTCCCTCCTGTTTGGTTTAGATGGGACTTATAGACTTTTTTAAGTCCCTAAATCAATAAGTCCATGGAAACAAACATCCTCTAAGTGGAGAAAATGTCATTTGTTGATATTAGAAATGAATTTATAGTGGTGATGGAACGCGCAAAGCAAACTCAACTCATAGTAGGATGCAATCATTTGGTGCGTGTGCGTCAGGCCAAAAGTGCAAGGTCCCACGTTTCCAAGGCAGTGAGTGCAATGGCGAACAAGGGCAACCACTATGGACTGAGAGGCAGGCATGGCCCATCCAATAATTCCTCCAGCATGGGTGGGGTAGGTCAGAGTAATTGAGTTGGATCCGAGATCACATAGATAGAGCAGAAAAGGCTGGAGATTATACTGAATAATGACAGTATCAAAATATAAAGAAGGACAACTAAATGCCCTGTAAATAGCTGATACTTGACATCGGCGCGCACCACTGGCAGTCAACCAACGTTCATAGCTGATATTTACCTTATGGCAGCAGATCATTTTGTATTTTTTACATGTTATAGAAAATAATTGCACTTTTCTACAATGATCCGCAAAATTATACTACTGTATCAATTTTTATTTGTGTTGTGTTTGTGGGTGTGTAAGGGGGGGGGGGGGTCATATTTCTAACTTTTTGTTTGCTGAAGTTATTGATGAAAATAAAGCGTCATGTATGGTTAGAGTAATTTTAGGCTTGGATGGGCGAGTGAAATGAAAAAAATGGGAATACAAATACAGTAATTTAAGTACAGCAGTGGAGTGATTGGAGCCCCCCAATGATTGCGGGGAGGTTGTGGGTGGTGTCAGGAAAAGTGCCGGCAAAGCGAGGCGCACGGCCGGGCCGCTGGGCCACCCCTGTCCTAATTTTCCACCTTGTCAATTTACAGGCGGGCCCCGCCTCAGGGGCTCTCTCTCGGTGCGCTGGAAGTCATCATGGGCCTTCGCTCTCTTTTGTTTTCCTCCCCGATCCACGACTGAGCACCCCGCCCGGCTCGGTCGGTCGCGACGACCCGTCGAACAAGCGTGAGCCGGCTCGATCGACGCACTCAGCTGCACTATGGCTTGATCCTAAAACTGTCTTTAACAGAGCCGCTGAAGTAGTATACGTTTTTCAAAACAAAAAAAGACGCTGAAATATTATTAGGACGCCTAGGATTTTGTAGACTCACAGTTACGCTGAGCAGGCTCTTGTTGATATCCTGTGCGGTAGATAGTTTTTCTAGCCCTACCAGTTTCATAATCCTCAAAAAAAAAATAGCCCTAGCAGTTTCATAAAAATTGATCAACTTAGCTTACTTTTTTTCCTTCAACAAAAAGACCATATGAAAGCACTAATTGAGGAGTACTCATTGCAAAGATCGCTCCCGCCTTCCCATGTTGCAACAAGTGGCGCGCTGCATGTGCGCCACTTGTCGCAACCTGGTGTTTTTCCTTTTTTCGTATATCCGTTTATTCAGAACGTTTTGTCTCTTAAACCGTGTGTCCAAATCATGAATTGTTTTCAACGTTGGATTCCTCGCGTCGAGATCTTCAAAACTAGATCTCATGTTGATAGGTTTTGATGAACTTTTTTTTTACAAAAAGTTGGACAAAAAACCGAACCGGGAGCATGGGTTTTTTCCCTTTCCGAAAGAGGCACGCCCATGCCTACGCGAAATCAAAGCCGTGCCTCTCGCGAAGGAAAAGAAAAGGAGAAAACGTGTTTTTTTTGTTTCTCGCGAAAGCAAAATCGTGCCTCTCGTGAAAGCACGACCATGCCTCTCGCGAAAAGCAAACCGTGCCTCTCGCAGAAGGACAAAAAAACAGAAAATGTGTTTTTTTCGTTTTCGAGAGGCACGGCCGTGCCTCTCGCGAGAGCAAAATCGTGCCTCTCGCGGAAGCAAAACCGTGCATCTCGCGGAAGCAAAAAAAATAGAAAACGCGTTTTTTTCGTTTTCGAGAGGCACGGCCGACTCTCACGAACGCAACACTGTGCCTCTCGCGAAAGAAAAAAAAGTAAACATGTCTTTTCGTGCAAAAAAATTTTCGAAGTTTTTTTTAATCAAAAGCTAAGGAAGACCGGTGGAAAACCGAAACGTAAAAACGAACCCGTTTAAAAAGCCGAAATCTCGTGCGAAGAAATTAAAAAACAAAATCCGGAAGGAGCGCCCAGAGCGCGACACGTGGCGGGCGGCTGAGAACGCGCCAAGTGGCGCTGGTCGTTGTGAGGCTCCCGAAGGAGCGCTCGCCAACTAGTTGCTCGCCCATATATAGTTCAAGCTCTCCTGGCTTCGATTCGGGGTCGTGTATTCCTTAATCCTTATGTTCTTTACTAATGCTCCCAAATGTATCGATGATGATGTTAAGAAGTCGGAGGTAGATTATCAATATCCGTCTACCCCTACCCAAACCACAGGATTCAAGCATCGATGTATGCATAAACCCGGACAGCTGGTTGCTAACCTATATACAATCAACACAAAGTAGAATACTCCACGGCTTAATAATTTATCAAAGCTATCGGCTGGCCTAAGAACAACACGCACCGATCAATCGTTGTAATTAGCCACGCAGCTGTAGTTTTGCCAGGGGACACAGACAACCGGCCACCCCCAGGAAAGGAATCCCGACGTGATTTCATTGGCGAATTGACCCGTTCGTGCCCCTATCGGCCAGTCACGTCGGGCCACCTCGACACCGGCCTACGTACGCGCGCATGCACGCATCTATCCATGCAAACTGTTGTCCGTCAGCTCTACGTGCGCTAATCTCGGTTGCTTCATGATGCGGTCGTCCCGCCATTTGTTTGCTTGCGTGTTTCGCTCCTCGGAATCGGCGTCGCCGCGACAGGGCCAGATCAATAATCATATTGATCGACCGAGTGTGGTATGTGCTTGTGTGTGGTGATGTCGACCGATTAGCTAGTCGATGATTTCCCCTACTAAAAGAAAAGAGCTCGATGATTGGAACTGGTCATGAGCATGCAGCAAGATCCAACGTTTCCGTAGGCGATAACAAAGCAAGTAGACCGTACGTACGTGTGCATGCGGACTAGTTTAGCATTTCGTCGTGTGTCCCAACAAGCTAGCAGCATGCGGAATCGGTCTGAATCTTACTTGGGAGGGCTCCTAAAAAAAGGGGATAGTTAAATGTTACGTAGATTGTTACCTCAGGTTTTGGTACGTGCCAAAAAAAGAGTGAGTATATCCTGGTCTCACAGCTGGCCGAGTCTTAATTAATTATATCTGAAAAATAATTGATGATGATTACTCACTCACACACATAGGGTCTCTCGGAAACATACGGTTCTAGAAGCACTTGAACAATCGTCGCCAGCATAACAAAAAAGTAAAATGGATGTAGGATATGCCGAGCTGAAATTCACGATGGGGATGGGCCGACGTTACCCACTGGGAAACTAGTCGGGCCCATAATTTCAAGGTTCATTTCTTTCAGTTGTAAGTAAGCCGAATTCACGATGTTCATTGCGTTTCTTCCCTAGGTAATTTTGTATGTGCAAATTTGTTGTGTAGTTTGTCCTTGATATTCGGTATTTCTATATCGATGTTTTGGAACATATTCCTTGTCTAGCAGTTGGATGATCAAAACATTCTAATCCAGATTGCAAGCTTTATATTTGGAGCATTGGATTGCTCCTTACCAGGTACTACCATACATGCGGCAATGTTATTTTGGATCGTCGCAATCACACGTCAATGTTGTATGTTTTATAGTACTAATTGCTACAGCATTGTTTTCATGTCACATGAGCCTAGGCGGTAAGAGAAAACACCATTAGGATTGGAACTCACGAAGACCTATAAAAATCACACTGTACAAAAGACAGCCAAGAAGTTCAAAAAAGGAGGCAAAACACAATGGGAACTCAAACGAATACTACAACTACACTACACTGAAGTTAAATGTGACATTCAATGTCCAGATGAAAATTGATAAACAAAAAAAAGTATGAACTGATGAGACAAATGTGATGCACACTAATGGCAGATCTCATCGGGTGAAGATTTGACTACACTTTTTGCGGAATGTGTCTGCTAATATAATGTTCTACCCCTGCAGACCCAATCCTACACTGGCCACAGTTTAGACGGGTTCCGCAAGCGCAAGGAAATGCCTCGGCTCGGCTGGGAGGCGGATCGGTGCAAGGGAAGGAGGAAGGCTCACATTGAGCAGGAGCATGCACGGTAGCTGGGCACTATGACGAGGTGAGTGGCATGCAATGGAAACTATTTATCATGCTTATTTATTTATTATTTATAGCTAATTAATATAATAACGGGATACAATGATTGCCAGCGAGGAGAAGAGTTCCAGCTCTCAATTGAACAAGATCCTCTGTGGCGGTGCAACCCATGACAATAATTCTATAAGTTGTGTACTTGTGGCGTGCATCGTAGGCGCTTTTTTTTTGCAACGAAGTCAAAAGAATTGCCTCATCGATTAATTAAGAAGAAGAGAATTGTATGTACCCCTATGACATATCTTCCTACACTTGTACTATATGTAATGTCTAGTGGTGTATACCCCTATTAATTGTAATGTCTATTTTTTTCACATGTACTAAGAGCATGAGGTTTAGTATCTACCCCTATGACATATCTAATCCCAGGGTTGCATGGACCAAGCGAGCAAAGCACACACGAGACGAGACGAGCGCACGCACCAAAGCCTGTGGTACCCCTGCAGTCCCGCACCGAGAGTTCCAAGTTCCAACGCCACACGGCCACAACAACTTAGCCGAGCTCCGCCAGCCAAGGAAGCGGCTCGGCTCGGCTTGGATCGGACCGGGTCAAGGCTCAGATCGGGGAAGGCAGCATGCACGGGCGCCATGACGAGCGATCGAGTGGCGCACAAGGGGAAAGTATTTATCGCCATTATTTTGTAATTTATTTACAGCCAATTAATATACAGTAATAATTGGATGCCTAGCGAGGCGAGGAGATCCACCTCCCAATCGAACCGAACAGCTCATCATTTGCTCGCCCTCCGCTGCCCTATTTATAGCCTCGCCACCCGCCGCCGCATGCCCAGACCAGACCAGATCATCACATCTCCACCACCGAGCACCACCATCGTCCTCCCACTCCGGGAACTCTCAGATCGGATCGGGTTCACCGGAGATCGACGATGCATCGCGCCGCCGGCCTCGACCTGGGCCTCGGCCTCGGCCTCGGGCTCGCCTCGCAGGGCAGCCTCACGTCCTCCACCACCACCGCCTCCTCCTCCCCGGCCTCGCACTGGACAGCCGCGCTCAGCTCCGTCGTCGGCGCGCAGGAGTCGTACGGGCTGCACCAGTATGCCGGGCAGCCGCGGAAGGAGGAGCCGGGCATGAGGACGTCCACGTCGCCCGAGAGCGGCGTCAGCGCCGGGACCAAGAGGGGCCTGGAGCGCACGGGCTCCGGCGTCTCCCGCGGCGGCGCCGCCACCGCGGGCAGCGACGAGGACGACGACGGCGGCGACGGCGCCGGCGGCCGCAAGAAGCTCCGGCTCTCCAAGGACCAGGCCGCCGTCCTGGAGGAGTGCTTCAAGACGCACAGCACGCTCAACCCCGTAAGTCCCTTCTCCTTCTCCGTCCTTCTCCGACGATCCATCCGGCAAGATCGAATCGATCGCCAAGTGTTCGTCCGTGGATTCCTCCCGATCGCATTGAGCTGACCGAGATTTCCTTGTGGCTGTGTGTGTTTACAGAAGCAGAAGACTGCGCTGGCTAACCGGCTGGGGCTGCGGCCGCGGCAGGTGGAGGTGTGGTTCCAGAACCGCCGCGCCCGCACCAAGCTGAAGCAGACGGAGGTGGACTGCGAGTACATGAAGCGCTGGTGCGAGCAGCTCGCCGAGCAGAACAAGCGCCTCGAGAAGGAGGTGGCCGAGCTCAGGGCGCTCAAGGCCGCGCCCGCCCAGCAGGCCTCCCCGGCCGCCACGCTCACCATGTGCCCCTCCTGCCGCCGCGTCGCCGCCGCCGGACCGTCCGCCACGCAGCACCAGCACCAGCAACTGCAGCAGTGCCACCCCAAGCCCCATGCCCAGCCCGCCGGCAACGTCCTGCCCAGCCACTGCCAGTTCTTCCCGTCCACCACCGCCGCCGCCCCCGACCGGTCCGGCAGGCTGCAGGGCGCGTGGAACGGCGCCGCGCAGCCGCTGGTCACCAGAGAGCTCTTCTGAGAGGACGATATCTCGCCGCCGGCGTCCACTTCAGGCGATAAATTAGGAGATTTGATCAGGCGGCGGTCGATTGGGTCAATCAAGTAATCAATTGGCAAATCAGTCAGTCGATCGCCGCAAGGAGATTTGATTTGGTTTGGTTTGGATAGCAGTAATTAGGAGCGCCAGTGATCGATCGATGGTTTGGTTTCGGTTTCAGTTAGTAGTAATTCGGTTTGGGTTTTCTTTTTCTCTTTGGGATTCGATCGAATCGAATCGACGACGAACAAAATAGAAACAGATTAGTACGTACGGAGGAACAAATGGCTGTCCGCTTTTTCCTGGACGGCGTGTACCCATCCACCAAAACCCTGCCGGTTGTTGGATTAACAGCTTGTTGATTGATTTGTACTACTGCTGCCACCACTAATTCATGATTGGTTGATGGAGGAAATTAATGAAATATTTTCTTTCATTCACATTCTCCTCTCTTCTCCAACAAGAGTATTTGGAGCCATGTCCTTCTCTTTTCATTATTAACTTCAATATAGTGTTTTTTTCGACAAAAAAAAGCATGATTCAAGCTAGCGCGTCGACGAACCCGATCTCCTTTTGTATATATATATCTCATCTGCTGGATATAATTCGGCGAAAAAGAGTGACCCATCTGCAGGATATAATTGGATGATAAAGAGTGGCCCGGTTCGAAAAGAATGGTTTTTCCAAGCTACTACTCCTACTCATGATGAATCTGCATCCGAGAGCAGACATCTCCGCAACTTGTTTAAGCGAAAGCAACCCACCCACACCTCATTATCATATCATACAAACAGTTTCAGACAGACAACCGTGCGTGTTCACGACGAGCCCTGCCTGTGCACATGCGCCTCGGAGAAGCTTTACTCAAAAAGCCAATTAACTATTCCGCAGACAAAGCGAGGGGCTAAAGTCATGGCGAGATCATTAGGAGATCTGATTAGAGTAGACCACCTGCAACTGCAATCCAGCTTGATTAGTGCGCCTTGGACCGCTGGGGCCGGCCCGAGTTGTTTTCGACCGACAGTTGAATCTCTACGCGATCCGCGGCGACCAAAGTTTAATCGGCGAAAGCTTCTCCCTTTGCTTTTGCTTCCGGCCTTTTCATCACTTCTGCTCGATCGCTAGTCGCAACTCACAACAACTTGTGATGTCGATGAGTGGATGGAAGAGGGAGGGCTGACCTAACTAAGTGACGGCAAGATCAATTCAGATGGCTGCATGCAACGGCGGCAACTCGCTTGATTTGTTGGCTTCTTGACAGGCTTAGTCACTTTGCACTAGCTAGTCAGATGAGGGGACATGCCAATTGGTCCCAGTTGCTAACATACATTTGATTCATGATTTATGATTTTGGCTGAAAAGGATCAGATCTACTATAAGTGTTCTCCAGAAGTACAAAACACCTAAACATAATAAAAAATGGCATCGGGATCATTGGATTATCGATCGACCACTACCACCGGCAGAACGAGCTGCTGACGCGCCGATGTCACTGCTCCCCTACCGGAGCCGTCTTAACCTTGCCAATGACAACCGATAAGTCTTCATACACGTGCCTCTAAGGACAAGCTCCCTGGAGCCTTATGCTACTAGGTCATATTTTCTTCCTTCGAGAATTAATACATCGAATACAAAGAGAAAAAAGTAAGGGTCACGATATGTACAACGAAAACAATATTGCAAGCAAATTTGGCCCTAGCCCGGTCTTCGAAAGTGGAAAACCATATTTTATTTATATTATAGGTAAATGTATACAAGTCCTATTTTTCCCGAAAGTGCCAAGTTAGTCTTATTTAATGAAAACCCACATCTCAGTCTCAGATTCTTGATTAAGTGACTCATAAATCACTTAATGGGGCGGTCCTTATTTTCAAAGGAAAATCATTCTTTTGGATATGAGATAAGAAAATAAATGGCTACGCCACTTTTACTACCGCTACATAGTAAATAGTTTACACAAAACACCTCATTAAAACTTGTCCGCCACCTCAGCTCAGTTAGAGTTGTTAGACGACTTATCGCCCTGCATATTCTAAGAAAATGTTGAGCATTAACTTGGTCGAAAAATAATAGGTATATGTAAGAAAGTATATCATTAGATTCACATTGAATAAATGTTTTATTTGGTATAATTTATATAAATCATATTTTGTTGACCAAAATAATAGCCAATTTTTTCTTGAAATGCATGCAAGACTTATAAACCAAGATAGAGAGGTGCTTTTTTGTGGGATGTGTCGATTTGGCTCCCAGGTCCACATGGTCTGTGCACGAACAGTAAAATCGCAATAGAGGATGTCCATGTATCTCAACAAAATGTATTATGTATGAACCGCAATAGAGGATGAGTACGCCAGGCGGTGCTCACAGCGGCAATATGATTTGTCATATTTTTTTGTTGGAGAAAAAAGATTTTCTAGATTTTTCTGTGTGAACTTGCTCTCTTTATCACTTGTTTCCCCCTATCGAGTGAACTTGACTTGCCAGATTCTTTGTCCCAAAGAGTTGTTTGCGCTGCTTACGGGCTGAATGCCTGGCCCAACTTCCCATCTGTCATGCTAGATCATTGGCCCATCTTCACACCGCCTGAGTTGCGCCTTCAGAGGCGGGAGGCGGCGAGCGAGCAGCAGCCCGGCAGCCGGTGCAGGCCACCAACGGCGACGCTGCGGTGCGGCAGCAACCAGCAAGCTGTACATGGTCACGTATAATTTCCCGACAATGGCATGTGGCGGAAATCTTGGACGTGAAACAAACTACTAAAGGCAGGCGTGCGCGTGATCATCCATCCATCCAACCGACGGACGGATCCGAGATCGATCTGTGTATGCGACCAGCTCAGAATTGGCGGGCGACCTCATCATCATGGGCATGATGAGTGGACTGGGGACGACCACATAAGACTAACCGTCGAATCATTGCACGTATCCGACCTCACACATCACATGGTGTCTGTCAGACTAATGCCAAGTGTGTGCTACGTACTCGCTGATGATCAGTGCCGTGCCGTGGCTGCTGCTGCTGCTGATAAAATGATTCTGCTACTTAGCTACATATTTGATTAGTAGCTAACTAGTCGTTGCGGATGTACTTCGTACGTGCAAGTGATAATGTACTACTGCTAGCATTATGTGCACAGGTATGTGCATGCAATTCATATTGCCAATAATTTAGAGTTATAACATGCGCTCATAGTGTAATGCAGTATCAAATGCCTAGTACTGACCTCACGAACAGACTTCCCCTACTTGTGCCTCTGCGTAGGATATTTATAGTCGACTGAGATTTCGTTAAGTCTCAGTCTATGCTATATCTGCGAGATCTTACATTGAGATTTGCGCAATTCTTTTCTTCAGTTTTATTTTCTGTTCTCTCTTGCATGTTATATGACCTGATTTAGACTTGGTTAAATCTTAGTCGATTGGGACATAGCCACACTCATCATGAAGACGTATATAAAGGGCATAAAAAAGGGTTGGACTTGCCGTGAACGGTACTCGTTTATGTTGCTCGCTTTTGGTTTCATTAAGGAAATCGGAGGGAAGCCTCTTTCATTCAAAAAAAAATCAAAAAAAATAAAAACTAACTAATCAAACAGGGAGGAATGTGATGTGATGTGATGGGAAGCAGGCAGAGGAACGACAAGGAAGGGTCAGTGATACAGGAGTTTTAAATCTAAGCCAGGCGAGGACATGTCACTCATTTCCCACTGATCATTGCTGCTGCTGCTGCTGCCTCTGAATAATTCTTGAGCACGTATGCAGCAGGATGCATGGCACGCGGGCGCATGTGGCGAAGCCGGGAATCACGAGGCACGCCAGCGCCGAGGTGCGTACGGCCGCCTCGCACACACGTGCGCTCGTCGGGCGGCCCGGTCAGCGCGGCGGCTTCCGGCACCTGTTTGGTTGGCAACTCGCGGCAGCAATCTCAGTCTTAGGCGTCCATTTTAGGAGGCTTGTGAAGAGATTGACAGTGTGTTTCCTGTTTGGGTGTGGTTTCACTTGTCTTTTTCGTGAAAAGAAAGCCTTTGTTGTGTGTTTTTTATGATGGAAAAATAACGCGCGTCTTTGCACTTTTTTTTTAAGAAAAGGAGGATGACCCACGACCTCTGCATCTGGACGATGCATGCGGCCACTACGCATCTCTGCACATTACTGGAAAAAATTACAGTTTTGATAAATCTTTGCCGCCGTGTCCAACCGAGTTGTCTCCATCCTGCATCGTCATTATCACCTCCATACAATGGCCCTTGATCAGTAAACGCTCTAAACTAGTCTACATGTTGGTGTAAACTAAATACAGCAAAGCAGGGCGTGCATGATCATTATAGGTTTGCTCATCTAGTCTAGTTAAATAATCCATGACGGGCCGGGGCACGTGAAGAGAAGGAGATACAAATGGTCAGTTGATCATGGGCGTGACTCGGACGTAGAGAAGTTAATTGGTGGTTAATTCCATGATGGTACGGTCTGATTCTCGTGACTGTCCAGTCCAGCTAGCTTAACTAGCTACCCGTTGGCCGGTTAGCGCATCTAATCTAATCTGTCCCGAGAGAATATATTTGTGGTCGTTAAACATGCATAACCGAAATGCCCTGCACAGTTGCATTAACAAACGTCATGATTAACCAACCGTTACAGTAGGCATTATATATAGTCTCGTGAGAATAATTGCAGTGTTAGTTGGCGTACTACTAGTACGTATAGAATGCCCACTAAGTAGCCAAGCGAATGAAATATTTATCGCGTAATGAAATCTTACATAGCTACAGCCTACTGCGGCTTGGCATTATAAGCCCGACAAGAGCATGTTATTGGAATCATGCGCGGCATACCAGTAATGCAACGGCTGCCTGATTGTAGTACTTTGTATAGCTAATAACCCGGTCATCAGGAGCTCTCCTCCCATCGATCTATCTGTGGGAGCTACCTGGCGAACCACTGAATCATTTGCGACGGCACATGGCGTTTTGGTGGCCATGATGATTGTGTAGGCAGGATGAAACTCCAAAATAGTGCTCATCATGTACGCAACGCAACGCAACGCAACACTGCATTGCTCCGTATGTGCAAGTTGCAAAATATGTTATATAGTGCGGCCTTGGTTTGACCGCTGATTAGTTACTTCGTAGTTGGTTGGAAGGAGTTTGTATAATTGTAGTATCTCAATCCTCTGATGTTGTGCTCTATGACATGGTTAATCAGGCATGTCGTGGTGTCAGTTTAAATGGTTTTTCTACTATGTACTTCCTCCGTCTGAAAATACTTGTCATCAAAATGGACAGAAAGGGGTGTCAATTTAAATGGTTTCTGCTACGTACGTAGGATTCGTTTTTCTTTCGCAGACAGGAGATTTAGCGAGTGGTGGGTCCGTGGGCAGTTTAAGAGCTTGTGAACGGAGCGACCATGTAGAGAATTTTTTTTTTGCGAGGAAACCATGTAGGTTCGTACTGTAATTAACATTTCGGTTCTTATGTTTTTCTATGTCAAGCATTTCTGAAACCGGCCATAGTTCCATACAGGCAAGCTAGTGACCTTTCTGTCTTCACATCGCACGTGAGGTTAGCTAGCCAGATGTATGGTTCAGAAAAGCCAGCCAGATCTGGATCCGGCCAACAGCCCCAACGTACAGTGACGCGATAAAGATCGGCTGGCTACGGGGCAATCATTTGCTCAGCGTGGGCCTCCGGTAGTTTAATCCGACGGTGACTGTGCCGCACGTACGCCTCTCGGAGCATGTGATGTGCCTCGGTTGCCGACATGCAAGTGCGAACGGTCGGCTTTCTGTTTTTTTTTCGGGCTTTGAACTTTTTTTTTATAGAAAACTTCCGATCTAGTCATCATCAATCATGGTAATACAACGAATACAAAAAATATATAATTTATATTCATATCCGTAGACAACCTAGCGATGACTACAAACACTGAAGCGAGCCGAAGACGCGCCGCCGTCATCGCCCCTCTCTCGCACGAGCCGGAAAACTTTGTTGTACTATCCAGTCGGGAAGTCGTCGTGTTAAGACCTCATAGAACCAGTGCACTAGAACAACAACCGTCGTCGTTGAAGAGTAGCATTTATTGGAAGGATCCAACCTGAAAACACACGAACGTAGACGAATTATGACGAGATCCGAGCAAATTCAGACATATTTGTCGGAGACACACCTCCACACTCCCATCGACGATACTAGACGCACCACCAAGACAGGGGCTAGGCAGGGAGGACCTTATTCCATCTTCAGGGAGCCACTGTTGTCTTGTCTTCCTGAGCAGGGCACAAACCTTAACAAAACTCGAAGGAACACCTAAAAACGGAGCCTTCTCACCGGCAAGGACCGGGATCCACCGCGCCGCCATGCCCCTAAGTCCACCGGAGACGAGGCGGACCGGCGATGGCGCCGACGGGCGGCCTAGAAACCCTAGGCTTTTTTAAGGAGGAGGCGGCTTTGTGAGCCTTTCATGAAACTGTTACAAGTGGATAGGGCTAACTTGAGCTTATCTTGTTGTTTCTTTGCACGACTGCATTGTTTTTCTCTTTTCAGGTTTTTGTTCAAGTTTTTCCTGTTGTTTCTTTGCACTGTTGTCGTGGCATTTTTGTTTTCAGTTTTTCTATTTATTTATCTTTGGCTTTCTTTTTTTCTTCCGAGTTTATTCTTGTTTTTGTTCTGCATTTTTTAATACATGGCAAACCTTTTAATATGAAGTGAACATTATTTAAATACAAGAGAAGTATTTTTATGGTGAACATTTTTTAAATACACACTGAACATTTTTCATGTAGAAGTTAATTTTTGTAAATTTAAAAATTTACGTATTTACAGAAAGCAGAACATAAAAAATTGAAGCAAAATGAATGAACTAACGAGAAAAAAAGTGCTACAGAGTGCTGCTTTGCGGGAGCTATATCACTCCTATTGAGAGACTATAGGACGACCGAATTTATTTGTTCCCAGAAACGGTTTTAGGAAGCTTCTACGCCTTTTTTCTACTTTTTCTGTGTTTCTCACTGGTTTTATTTGGGTTTTTACTTTTTCTTCTTATCTCTAACTTTTCGTTTTCTCTACCCATGTCTAGATTTTTCAGTACACATCATTTATTTGATACACGTTGAACATTGTTTTAATACATGATGTACATTTTTTTCAAAATCTTTGGAACATTTTAAACACATGTCAAACATTTTTAAAGTACAAACTGAACTTCTTAATGGCACAGATTTTTTAATGTCATGAACATATTTTTAAAACGTTTAAATATTTTTTGAAATATTACGGCCATTTTTTAAATGTTATGGAACGTCTTCTTTCAATTGCGCGAGCGTTTTTTTTTCACATTGTAGAAACATTTTTAAAACTGCCACGAACATGTTTTATGTAACACGTGAACATTTTAAACATCGCGAACATCTTTTTCAATAGTACTTACATTCTCTAATAGTAATACACACTTTTAAAAAAATAAATTAAGTTAGCAACTTTTGAAGTCGATGAGTGGATGGAATAGGGAGAGCTGACCTAACTAAGTGACGGCAAAGATCAATTCAAATGGCTGCATGGAACGGCAGAATCTCACTTGATTTGTTGGCTTCTTGATAGGCTTTGTCACTTTTTTGTGCAATTTCATCTCATAGGCTTCTTGATAGGCTTTGTCAGATGGCTGCAACCTGGAACTGGGACCAATTGGCATGTTCCCTCAGCAGTCTGGTAAGAAAAAAATCGATCATTAATTTGGTAAAAAAAAGGTTATGGCAGAAAGTATATCATTTGATTCAGGTTCAAGGGAAGTTTCCTGCAAAAACAACAAGTTCAAGGGAAGTTTCCCGCAAAAAAAGGGTTCAAGGGAAGTTTTATATGGTATAATTTTTAGTGTATATAACTCAGAGTAACCAAAATAACAGTCAAATTTTACTGAAATGCGTGCTAGACTTATAAACCAAGATAGGGAAGTACTTTTTTGTGCAACTTTTTTTCTTTTGCTTTTACTAAGTTATGTGGTTGTGATTTTTTCTTCACTTTCCCCCCGGTGTTGATTCAATATTCATGTGTTCACCTTTCATTTTACAAAAACTAGAAATGTGGTTACAGATCACTTTCTTATTCAGTGGAAAGATATTTTTATTTTGTGTTGGTAATTTTCTTTTCTTATTGCAGTACAAGACTTTTTTCATATACACTAAATAAAATGGTGGCACTACTCATGAAAGATGTTTCCATAGTATCACAATTTTTTCTGCACCATACACAAAAATTATCCATGAATCACAAAGTAAATACACATGGAATGTCTAAAAAATCAATGTATCTAAAAGTATATTTTGTATTAACCACAATACAAGATGAGTACGCCGGGCGGCGTTCACGGCAGCCAATAGGATTTGCCGCAAATGTTTTTGGTGAGAAGATTCTCCAGATTTTTTTAGTGAACATGCTTGCTTGTGTCTTTAGTGTTTTTTTAGATACATTTTACTGAGTGATACAAATGTTTTTGGTGAGAAGATTCTCCAGATTTTTTTGACATTTTGCTTCTTTTTTAATGATTATAAGATATATTTTTGCCAAAGCTAGTGTGGTTTGAGCCGTTTACGGGCTGAGTGATATCTGCCCAACGACTCATTTGCCGGGCTAGATTGTGGACCATCTCCATACCGGCTCTCATCAGCAGGAGTTTGGAGTAAATAGCATAAAACTACTAGTTTACAGGCTAGGGTTCCAAAAAACTACTAGATTTTATTTTTTCTCAGAAAGCTACCAAACGAGCGGTCGGCTGTTTCAAAAAACCCAAACCCGCGGTGACTAGCGATTTAACCGTTTTTCTGACGAGCTGGGCCCACCCGTCAGACCACGTGGCCCGGCGCGTGGACGGCGCAGCAGTTAACGGCCGTTAGCCGACCCGGTTCGGTCGGAACCAAAGTAGGCGGTCGGGCCACACACTCTCTCAGTCCCCCTCCTCTCCCCCGCAGTGACCTAGGTGGGCGATGGCGGCGGCGCAGCCAAATGCCGTCGGCGGCGAGCTATTGAGCCAAGGCGGCACCGGCCAGGAGGGCGGTGGACACTCAGAGGTGGACAAATGGCTAGGCTGCTCGAGCTTCCCGGTGCAGCGGTCGCAGCAGCCATCACCGCCCGCGGCTCAAGTGGATCCGGCGATCTCAGATCCGTCAGTCCGCGCGGCTAGGGCAGTGGCGAAGTTCATCCACGCGGATCCAGATGGCGGCCACAGTTGGGCGTCGTCCTTTGGTGGAGTGAGGTAAGCACTGGTCCATGTTTCTGGGTCCTTTAGTTCAAATTTCTAGGTCCTTGAGTTCAAATTAGAACTAGGGTTAGTACTTGTTTGTTCTTGGCATGGTACTGTATTTTATTGGTTATGTCACTGTAGAAGAAAGTGCATTTGGTTAGTTCATTTGGTCAGTGCATTTGGTCAGTGCATTCACTGTAATTAGAAGAAAGTTCAGTAATGTTCAGTGCATTTTGGTCATTGTTTTAAGTTTCAGTGACTTAAAAAATAGTTGTTTGTCAATTTAATCCTACAACTTAGATGATGAGATTTGGGACATGAGGCTACATTTTCAAGGAACAGATAATATGGAGAAAAAGTATTCAGTTTCCTCAGATATCAGTTATTTGACCATATTAGCATTGGTTGAGTTGGAGGGCTATGGAATGGATGCTTTTCTGACTTATGTAAAGGAAGAGGGAAAGGGGTTGGAGGGGGTGGAGGCACTGGATAGTGAGTAGGCATTAGAGGAAATGCTTGACTTATTTGTTGATAAGAAGGTGCTGAACATCACTGTTAGAAAAGCTACTGATCCAAGCCCAGCAGATGTTAATATGGATCACATCATGCTTGAGGAACAGATCCCCATTGATCATGTTGGTGAACCTGTTGTTTACAGAGTTTCACAAGAAGGTGTTTTGTACCCTGCCTCTAATGCTAGTTTGCCAGCTGTAACCACTGATGAGCCCTACCTGAACACACAGCAAAGCAGCAATTTGAACAAGGGGAAAACAGTTGTGGAAGAAGAAGATGTAGAAGAAGAAGCAGATGAAGAAGAAGAAGCAGATGCAGAAGAAGCAGATGAAAAAGAAGAAGATGATGAAGTTGAAGATGACAAATCATCTTCAGATTTTGAGTTCTTTAGGGGTGATTACATAGGGGAGACAATTTCTTACAAAGCTTGGTGTAGGGGTGAAGATGAGGGTGGCACTGATACTGCAGAGCACTTTTGTGGAGTTAACTCAGAACCTTCTGAGTTTTGGCAGGAAGAACAAATAGTTTCTGAAGATGAACAAGGAGAGGATCCTGCTGCTCTAACTACAAAAGCAGCCAAAAAGCTTAAGCCAGTTAGAAAACCTGGCCCAACTAGCAAGTCTCACAGTGAGCCTGAGCACATCAAGTTTGAAGATTATGTCCCTAAAGCTGATGAGTACTGTTTTCCAGGTGATTTTGGAGTAAGTGATGAAGATGATGCTCCAAGGTTGCCATCTGGAAGGAAGAGTAGGAAGAAGCAGAAGAAGGAGAGGAGATGGTATGATCCATCCAGGCCTGATGCACATGAGCAGTTTTCAATGCATTTGTGCTTTGAAAATGTAGTTCAGTTCAGAGAAGCACTTAGAAATTTTCATGTGAGGACTATTAGGAATTTTGAGTATCACAGAAATGAACCAACTAGGGTGATTGCTTGGTGCTCTGAGAGAAATCATGGTTGTGAGTTTTACATAGTTGCCTCTAGGATAACTCATGAGGCAACTTTCAGTATCAAGAAGATGAACCTGGATCACACTTGTGGAGCAAGTGGAGAGAACACAAAGGTGACACACAATTGGGTTGCTAAGGTTTGTGAGGATACAGTTAGATCCAACCCTGGAGCTGGTGTTGACACAATTATGTCATACACAAAGAAGAAGTTTGGTGTGCATGTGCCTAAAAGCTTGGCATATAGGGCAAGGAAGCAAGCAGTTGAGGTTGTGCAAGGAGATCACAAACTCCAGTATCACAGAATAAGGGACTACCTGCAGTGTGTGCTAGATACTAACCCTGGCAATAGGTGCATAGTAACAACACATGAGGACCCACTAAACCCAGCTCCTACCCCAAGGTTTCACTATATGTTTTACTGCTTGTTTGCATGCAAGGAGGGTTTTCTGAATGGATGCAAGCCATTTATAGGTAAGTATTCACAAATGTATATGATATTTTTACATTGATGTAATTAGGCACTATGTGATCATGTTAGCAGGTCTGGATGGTTGCTTCATCAAGCTAAGCACTGGTCAGCAGATATTGGCAGCTACAGGGAGGGATGACAACAATAACATTTTCCCAATAGCTTTTGGTGTTGTTGATAAGGAAGAGACAGACAGCTGGACATGGTTTCTCACACAGTTGAGAACAATCATTGGAACTGGCAATAAGTTTGGCAAATACACAATTATGTCTGACAGGCAGAAGGTATTGTTCTGAACCTAGTCTTTACATTTTCCTTACACTTAAGATTATGTTATTCAGTAGTAACACTTAAGATTACACTACATTGAACATGGATTGTTGAATGCAATAGATGATGTATTCCCTGACCCTCCACAAGGATTTTATCTTAGACATATTTATGCCAATTTCCAATCTGCTGGTTTCAGAGGAGAGGAACTTAAGAAAAATTTAGATCAGGCTGCCTATTCCTTTACCAAACATGGTCATGATTTAGGCATGGAGAATTTGAAAAAAGAAATTTTAGAAGCTTGGCAATGGTTGTCACATATACCAGAGCATACATGGTCTAGGTATAAAATGGACACTGTGTGCAAAACAGACATGGTAGTAAACAACCTTAGTGAGGTTTTCAATAGAATGATATTGGATGTTAGGAACAAACCAATCAGGACTATGTTAGAGGGCATAAGAACAAAGCTGATGATTAAGTTTCAGAAGATCAGAGAAAAGACAGAGTCATGCAGATGGGAGATCACACCTACTTATTCAGAGATTTTAGAAGAGGGGAAGAAGTGGGCTAAGTATTGTGAAGCATACGTGGCAGGTCCAGGCATATGGCAAGTCACAAGTAGCTCTGAAAACACATATTGTGTTAATTTGAACAACCAGACCTGTGACTGTAGGAGGTGGGACATGACAGCTATCCCATGCAGTCATGCCATTGCTGCAATGCAGAAAGTGAAGATTCATCCTGAAGACTATGTGAATGCTTTCTTCAAGAAACCCATGTATTGTGAAACATACAAGCACATAATATTCCCTGTGCCAGGTCCTGACCATTGGACTCATACACCTGGTGATGATATATCTCCACCTGTTTTTGAGAAAAGAACGGAAAAAAAACTGCCAGGAGGAAAGGCCTGTTTGAGGTGCCAGCTAAAAAGGATACTTCTAGGATTGGTACAATGACATGCAGCAACTGCAAGAAGCAAGGGCACAGGTTCAACAATTGTGGTGACCCATTGAAACCTAAGTTCCAGATGAGGATGAACAAGCACCAGGTATGTCCATTCATTGCATTGTTACATTCATTTCATTTGTAGGATTCATTTCATTTGTAGGAAAATAGATCTAACTAATCTTCTTGTGTAGGAAAATAGAGCTAACTACTCTAAGGCTGGTTCTTCAATGGCTGCAACTGCACAAAGTCCACCAAGGGTACCTGCTGCCTCTGCACCTGCACCAACACCTCCTCCAACAACAAATGAGTCAACACAGACAGCTTGTGCATAGATTCATCAGTCATAACGCTCGAAGAAACGGACCCACTTGGCCCTAGTAGCTGGGTGGGGAGCCATGACTGCCCTCATCCTTGCCCAGCTAATGATCTCCATGAATGTCCTTCCCCTGCCACCAGTGAAAACCAGCTCCAGTTCTTCTTCATTGCATTCCTCCAGTACCTTGTCGAAGAGTCGGCGGTTGAACTCCTGTTGCTGCTCATCCTGGGCCGCCTCTATTGCCCTCTGCATGCGCCTCCTCCTCCTCCTTCTCCTCTGTGCTGCTGCTGCCCTAACCTCCACAGCCCCCCTCCTCTGTGACATCTCCCATGTCGGGATCCATCTCTAGGGTTTCTTTTGGGTGGCGGCTGGTGGAGTCACTGGGAAAGGGTGGGGTGGGGAGGGGTTTAATTGACAGATGGATGGGGTTGGGTTTAGTAGGCCTAGGGTTGCATTTGGTCAGAGACTAGTGGGCCACTAAGGCCAGTTACCCACAGAAATAATATATGTAGGCTAACAAATAATATATAAAAGAGAGAAGATCAATTTGAACACTTAATAGCATAGAAGATCCATTTCCACTACTTAGTAGCATAAGAGATCCATTTCCACTACTTAATAGCATAGGAGATCCATTACAACACTTAATAGCATAGGTGATCCATTACAACTTACTTAAGAACATATGAAATAAGGTTCTTACATAAGAAACTAAAGTTCAAATGCATGGCCAAACACTAGGTTAAACTTCACATTCCCCCAAAATGTACACCCATAATCACTTCAGACTATTAGGCCACATCCTTATATAAAGGCCTTGGATGTACTTACTTCACCAACATATCACAGCAACTTCATGACTCAAGGATGGCCTTGATTTGATCTAATTTCTCCTTGCTGCCATACCCATCTTTCAGCAGCTCTGCAACAACAAGCTCAAGCTTTGCCTTCTCCTTCTTAAGAACATCTCTGTCAACTTCAACATCCTTCATAGCCTTCCTGGTGTTCTTGATGATACCAGCTTGGCTCTGCAAAATGCACCTCTGCTCTTTTGCAAGTTTGAGCTTTTCCATATGCACCTCCAACATAGCTTTCTCCTTTAGCTCCTTCTTCTTCTTCTTCTTCTTCTTCTTCTTCTTCTCAAGTTCTTCCTCCTCCACTTGTTTCTGGTACACCTTCTTGTTCGCCCTACCATCCTGCCAATCAAACATCTTGGATACATCATCAACAATCTTGGTGTACTCAATGCAAAGCTTGTCATTTTCAGTCCTAAGCTTGGCCAACTCCCATTCATGTTCACTCTTAAGATTGGCCAACTCCTTCTCAAACTTCTCCTTGTCAAGTACCCTTCCATAGTTCTGCTCATGGAACATTTCCCATAGCTTGCACAAACATCTCTGAAGAACAGTAGGCCAAGGCCCATCAACCCACTCTACAACACCACAATTCACACCATTTTCCTGCATTTGTAAATGTGATAAGTTATTACAAGTGGACTAGTAGCTTATTTAAATTCCATGATTAACTTTATAAACTTGATATTTTCTAACAATGAATAACATAAATTAGATATGATAAGTTATTACAAAGCCATGATTAAGTTTCCAAAGTAACAAAAATACATATGTGACTGTCATATCAAACAAACTGCTGCATCATATCAAACATCAGTGAACATCCATAGCAGAATAGTTAATTGGCATCTAACCTGGAATGGGCAGCCATAGAAACGCCTTCCTGTTACAGGCCCTTCAAAAGCAACACGCTTAATAGGCCTCAGTTGGTGCAGAATGCACTTGGGATGAGCAAGCTCGAGTTGGCCACAGAAAAGGAGCTCCACAGTGGTGTCTGGTTCCTCCTGCAACCAAAATAACCAACAAACACTGGTTCCAATCTGCACTCAATACCAGAATCAACTTGCACTGTTCATTAAAACTGAACACTAAAAAATCCCCAAATCAGCATGAACCCTAACACTGTACAGAGATGAACCCTAGGTTACCTCAATCCTACAATCAAACCCCACCCTCACTAATCCAGAACAATATCACACACACAACAACAACAACACTACACTCAGCAAGATCCATGGCGGTAGCCTAGGCCTACTAGCACCTAATCCTAACCCTAGGTGGCAAAGAACTTACCATAAGTCCCATGTCCATGTTGACGACCTCGCACTCCTCCTCCGATCTCGTTTCCTCGTCGTTCCAGGAAGGCATTGCGGCAAGGAGGTCGACGGCGAGCGGCGGCAAGCTCATACTGGAGCAGGGGAGTGAGAGCAGGGGAGTGAGCGAGCAGGTGCGCCCGACCGACCGGGGGGTATATTTACCCCAGTTCCGACCCGGCCGGTCGGCTAACGGCCGTTAACTGCCGCGCCGTCCATGCGCCAGGACACGTGGTCTGACAGGTGGGCCCAGCTCGTCAGGAAAACGGTTAAATCGCTAGTCACCGCTGTTGGAAATATGACCTAGAGGCAATAATAAAATGGTTATTATTGTATTTCCTTGTTCATGATAATTGTCTGTTGTTCATGCTATAATTGTATTAACTGGAAACTGTAATACATGTGTGAATACATAGACCACAACATGTCCCTAGTAAGCCTCTAGTTGACTAGCTCGTTGATCAATAGATGGTTATGGTTTCCTGACCATGGACATTGGATGTCATTGATAACGGGATCACATCATTAGGAGAATGATGTGATGGACAAGACCCAATCCTAAGCATAGCACAAGATCGTGTAGTTCGTTTGCTAGAGCTTTTCTAATGTCAAGTATCATTTCCTTAGACCATGAGATTGTGCAACTCCCGGATACCGTAGGAATGCTTTGGGTGTACCAAACGTCACAACGTAACTGGGTGACTATAAAGGTGCACTACAGGTATCCCCGAAAGTGTCTGTTGGGTTGGCACGAATCGAGACTGGGATTTGTCACTCCGTATGACGGAGAGGTATCTCTGGGCCCACTCGGTAATGCATCATCATAATGAGCTCAATGTGACTAAGGAGTTAGCCACGGGATCATGCGTTACGGTACGAGTAAAGTGACTTGCCGGTAACGAGATTGAACAAGGTATTGGGATACCGACAATCGAATCTCGGGCAAGTAACGTACCGATTGACAAAGGGAATTGTATACGGGATTGATTGAATCCTCGACATCGTGGTTCATCCGATGAGATCATCGTGGAACATGTGGGAGCCAACATGGGTACCCAGATCCCGCTGTTGGTTATTGACCAGAGAGTCGTCTCGGTCATGTCTGCATGTCTCCCGAACCCGTAGGATCTACACACTTAAGGTTCGGTGACGCTAGAGTTGTAGAGATATTAGTATGCGGTTAACCGAAAGTTGTTCGGAGTCCCGGATGAGATCCCGGACGTCACGAGGAGTTCCGAAATGGTCCGGAGGTAAAGATTTATATATGGGAAGTCCTACTTTGGCCACCGGAAAATGTTCGGGATTTTTCGGTATTGTACCGGGAAGGTTCTAGAAGGTTCCGAAGTGGGGCCCACCTGCATGGGGGCACCCACATGAACGTGGGTAGTGGGGGCAAGGCCCCATACCCCTGGTCAAGGCGCACCAAGATCCCACCTTAGAAGGACTAAGATCATATCCCGAAGGGATAAGATCAAGATCCCTAAAAAACGGGATAACAATCGGTGGGGAAAGGAAATGATGGGATTTCTTTCCCCCACCTTTGCCAACGCCCCAATGGACTTGGAGGGCAAGAAACCAGCCCCTCCACCCCTATATATAGTGGGGAGGCGCATGGGAGCAGCACCCGAAGCCCTGGCGCCTCCCTCCCTCCCGTGACACCTCTTCCTCCCCGCTTGCGCTTGGCGAAGCCCTGCCGGGATCCCGCTACTTCCACCACCACGCCATCGTGCTGCTGGATCTCCATCAACTTCTCCTCCCCCCTTGCTGGATCAAGAAGGAGGAGACGTCCCCGCTCCGTACGTGTGTTGAACGCGGAGGTGCCGTCCGTTCGGCGCTAGGATCATCGGTGATTTGGATCACGACGAGTACGACTCCATCAACCCCGTTCTCTTGAACGCTTCCGTGCGCGATCTACAAGGGTATGTAGATGCACTCCCCTCTCTCTCGTTGCTAGATGACTCCATAGATTGATCTTGGTGATACGTAGAAAATTTTAAATTTCTGCTACGTTCCCCAACAGTGGCATCATGAGCCAGGTTTATGCGTAGATTCTATGCACGAGTAGAACACAAAGTAGTTGTGGGCGACGATTTGTTCAATTTGCTTACCGTTACTAGTCTTATCTTGATTCGGGGGCATTGTGGGATGAAGCGGCCCGGACCGACCTTACACGTACTCTTACGTGAGACAGGTTCCACCGACTGACATGCACTTGATGCATAAGGTGGCTAGCGGGTGTCTGTCTCTCCCACTTTAGTCGGATCGGATTCGATGGAAAGGGTCCTTATGAAGGGTAAATAGCAATTGGCATGTCACCGTTGTGGCTTTTGCGTAGGTAAGAAACGTTCTTGCTAGAACCCATAGCAGCCACGTAAAACATGCAACAACAATTAGAGGACGTCTAACTTGTTTTTGCAGGGTATGCTATGTGATGTGATATGGCCAAAAGGATGTGATGAATGATATATGTGATGTATGAGATTGATCATGTTCTTGTAATAGGAATCACGACTTGCATGTCGATGAGTATGACAACCGGCAGGAGCCATAGGAGTTGTCTTAATTTATTGTATGACCTGCGTGTCAATGAAAAACGCCATGTAATTACTTTACTTTATTGCTAACCGTTAGCCATAGTAGTAGAAGTAATAGTTGGCGAGACAACTTCATGAAGACACGATGATGGAGATCATGATGATGGAGATCATGATGTCATGCCGGTGACGAAGGTGATCATGCCGCGCCTCGAAGATGGAGATCAAAAGGCGCAAGATGATATTGGCCATATCATGTCACTTTATGATCTACATGTGATGTTTGTCATGTTTACATCTTATTTGCTTAGAACGACGGTAGCATAAATAAGATGATCCCTCGCTAAAATTTCAAGAGATGTGTCCCCCCTAACTGTTCACCGTTGTGAAGGTTCGTTGTTTCGAAGCACCACGTGATGATCGGGTGTGATAGATTCTAACGTTCGCATACAACGGGTGTTGACGAGCCTAGCATGTACATACATGGCCTCGGAACACAAGCAAAACACTTAGGTTGACTTGACAAGCCTAGCATGTACAGACATGGCCTCGGAACACAAGAGACCGAAAGGTCGAACATGAGTCGTATAGTAGATACGATCAACATGGAGATGTTCACCGATGATGACTAGTCCGTCTCACGTGATGATCGGACATGGCCTAGTCGATTCGGATCATGTATCACTTAGATGACTAGAGGGATGTCTATCTAAGTGGGAGTTCATTAAATAATCAGATGAACTTAATTATCATGAACATAGTCAAAAGGTCTTTGCAAATAATGTCGTAGCTTACGCTTTAGTTCTACTAAAATATGTTCCTAGAGAAAATTTAGTTGAAAGTTGATAGTAGCAATTATGCGGACTGGGTCCGTAAACTGAGAATTGTCCTCATTGCTGCACAGAAGGCTTATGTCCTTAATGCACCGCTCGGTGTGCTGAACCTCGAGCGTCGTCTGTAGATGTTACGAAACATCTGACATACACGTTTTGATGACTACGTGATAGTTCAGTGTGTGATGCTAACGGTTTAAAATTGTGGCACCAAAGACGGTTTTGAAACGTCGTAGAACATATGAGATGTTCCAAAGACTGAAATTGGGATTTCAGACTAGTGCCCACGTCAAGAGGTATGAGACCTCTGACAAGTTTCTTAAGCCTGCAAACTAAGGGAGAAAAGCTCAATCGTTGAGCATGTGCTCAGATTGTCTGAGTACTACAATCACTTGAATCGAGTGGGAGTTAATCTTCCAGATGAGATAGTGATGGTTCTCCATAGTCACTGCCACCAAGCTATTAGAGCTTCGTGATGAACTATAACATATCAGGGATAGACATGATGATCCTTGAGCAACTCGCGATGTTTGACACCGTGAAAGTAGAAATCAAGTAGGAGCATCAATTGTTGATGGTTAGTAAAACCACTAGTTTCTAGAAGGGCAAGGGCAAGAAGGGATACTTCATGAAACGGCAAATCAGTTGCTGCTCTAGTGAAGAAACCCAAGGTTGAACCCAAACCCGAGACTAAGTGCTTCTGAAATGAGGGGAACGGTCACTGAAGCAGAACTACCCTAGATACTTCGTAGATGAGAAGGCTGGCATGGTTGACAGAAGTATATTGGATATACATTATATTAATGTGTACTTTACTAGTACTCCTAGTAGCACCAGGGTATTAGATACCGGTTCGGTTGCTAAGTGTTAGTAACTCGACATAAAAGCAGCGGAATAAACGGAGACTAGCTAAAGGTGAGATGACGATATGTGTTGGAAGTGTTTCCAAGGTTGATGTGATCAAGCATCGCATGCTCCCTCTACCATTGAGATTGGGGTTAAACCTGAATAATTATTATTTGGTGTTTGCATTGAGCATAGACATGATTGGATTATGTTTATCGCAATACGGTTATTCATTAAAGGAGAATAATGGTTACTCTGTCTATTTGAATAATACCTTCAATGGTCTTGCACCTAAAATGAATGGTTTATTGAATCTCGATCGTAGTGATACACATGTTCATGCCAAAAGATATAAGATAGTAATGATAGTACCACATACTTGTGGCACTGCCACTTGAGTCATATTGGTATAAAACGCATGAAGAAGCTCCATGTTGATGGGTCTTTGGACTCACTCGTTTTTGAAAAGATTGAGACATGCGAACCATGTCTATTAGTATATATGCATGAAGAAAGTCCATACAGATGGATCATTTGGACTCACTTGATTTTGAATCACTTGAGACATGCAAATCATACCACATGGGCAAGATGACTGAAAGGCCTCGTTTTCAGTAAGATGGAACAAGAGAGCAACTTGTTGGAAGTAATACATTTGATGTGTGCAGTCCAATGAGTGCTGACGCACGCAGTGGATATCGTTATGTTCTTACTTCACAGAGGATTTGAGTAGATGCTGAGAATATTTACTTGATGAAACACAAGTCTGAATTATTGAAAGGTTCAAGTAATTTCAGAGTGAAGTTGAAGATCGTCGTGACAAGAGGATAAAATGTATGTGATATGATCATAGAGATGAATATTTGAGTTACGAGTTTGGCACACAATTAAGATATTGTGGAAATTGTTTCACGACTAATACCGCCTGGAACACCATATTGTGATCATAACTGCACCCTATTGGATATGGTGCATACCATGATGTCTCTTATCGAATTACAACTATCGTTTATGGGTTAGGCATTAGAGACAACCGCATTCACTTTAAATAGGGCACCACACAATTCCGTTGAGACGGCACCGTATGAACTATGGTTTAGAGAAACCTAAGCTGTCGTTTCTTAAAAGTTTGGGGCTGCGACGCTTATGTGAAAAAAGTTTCAGGCTGATAAGCTCGAACCCAAAGCGGATAAATGCATCTTCATAGAATACCCAAAACAGTTGGGTATACCTCCTATTTCAGATCTGGAAGCAAAAGTGATTGTTTCTAGAAACGGGTCCTTTCTCGAGGAAAAGTTTCTCTCGAAAGAATTGAGTAGGAGGATGGTGGAGACTTGATGAGGTCATTGAACCGTCACTTCAACTAATGTGTAGCAGGGCACAGGAAGTTGTTCCTGTGGCACCTACACCAATTGAAGTGGAAGCTTATGATAGTGATCATGAAACTTCAGATCAAGTCACTACCAAACCTCATAGGACGACAAGGATGCGTACTACTTCAGAGTGGTACGTAATCCTGTCTTGGAAGTCATGTTGCTAGACAACAATGAACCTACGAGCTATGGAGAAGCGATGGTGGGCCCGGATTCCGACGAATGGCTCGAGGCCATAAAATCCGAGAGGATCCAGGTATGAAAACTAAGTATAGACTTTGAAAGAACTACCTGATGGTCGTAAGGCTGTTGGGTACAGATGGATTTTAAAGGGAAGACAGACAATGATGGTAAGTGTCACCATTAAGAAAGCTCGACTTGTCGTTAAGATGTTTTCCGGCAAGTTCAAGGAGTTGACTGCGATGAGACTTTCTCACTCGTAGCGATGCTAAGAGTCTGTTAGAATTATATTAGCAGTTACTGCATTATTTATGAAATCTTGTAGATAGGATGTCAAAACATTGTTTCCTCGACGATTTTCTTGAGGAAAGGTTGTATGTGATACAACCAGAAGGTTTTGTCAATCCTGAAAGATGCTAACAAGTATGCAAAGCTCCAGCAATCCTTCTAAGGATTGGAGTAAGCATCTCGGAGTTGGAATGAACGCTTTGATGAGATGATCAAAGATTTTGGATTTATACAAAGTTCATGAGAAACTTGTATTTCCAAAGAAGTGAGTGGGAGCACTATAGAATTTTTGATGAGTATATGTTGTTAACATATTGTTGATCAGAAACGATGTAGAATTTCTGGAAAGCATCCAGGGTTATTTGAAAAGTGTTTTGAATGGAAAACCTGGATTAAGCTACTTGAACATTGAGCATCAAGATCTATAAGGATAGATCAAAAACGCTTAATAGTACTTTCAAATGAATACATACCGTGACAAGATTTTGAAGGAGTTCAAAATAGATCAGCAAAGAAGGAGTTCTTGGCTGTGTTACAAGGTGTGAGTATTGAGTAAGACTCAAGACCTGACCACGGCAGAAGAAAGAGAAAGGACGAAGGTCGTCCCCTATGCTTTAGACGTAGGCTCTACAATATGCTATGCTGTGTACCGCACCTGAAGTGTGCCTTGCCATGAGTTAGTCAAGGGGTACAATAGTGATCCAGGAAGGGATCACATGACAGCGGTCGAACTTATCCTTAGTATCTAGTGGACTAAGGAATTTTCTCGATTATGGAGGTGGAAAGGGGGTTCGTCGTAAAGGGTTACGTCGATGCAAACTTTGACACTAATCCGGATGACTCTGAGTAGTGAACCGGATTCGTATAGTAGAGCAGTTATTTGGAATAGCTCCAAGTAGCGCGTGGTAGCTGCATCTACAAGATGACATAGAGATTTGTAAAGCACACACGGATCTAAATGTTGCAGACCCGTTGACTAAAACCTCTCTCGTAAGCATAACATGATCAAACCCTAGAACTCATTGAGTGTTAATCACATGGTGATGTGAACTAGATTATTGACTCTAGTAAACTCTTGGGTATTAGTCACATGGCGATGTGAACTTTGAGTGTTAATCACATGGTAATGTGAACTAGATTATTGACTCTAGTGCAAGTGGGAGACTGTTGGAAATATGCCCTAGAGGCCATAATAAAATGGTTATTATTGTATTTCCTTGTTCATGATAATTGTCTGTTGTTCATGCTATAATTGTATTAACTGGAAACCGTAATACATGTGTGAATACATAGACCACAACATGTCCCTAGTAAGCCTCTAGTTGACTAGCTCATTGATCAATATATGGTTATGGTTTCCTGACCATGGACATTGGATGTCATTGATAACGGGATCTCATCATTAGGAGAATGATGTGATGGACAAGACCCAATCCTAAGCATAGCACAAGATCGTGTAGTTCGTTTGCTAGAGCTTTTCTAATGTCAAGTATCATTTCCTTAGACCATGAGATTGTGCAACTCCCGGATACCGTAGGAATGCTTTGGGTGTACCAAACGTCACAACGTAACTGGGTGGCTATAAAGGTGCACTACAGGTATCTCCGAAAGTGTCTGTTGGGTTGGCACGAATCGAGACTGGGATTTGTCACTCCGTATGACGGAGAGGTATCTCTGGATCAAGAAGGAGGAGACGTCCCCGCTCCGTACGTGTGTTGAACGCGGAGGTGCCGTCCGTTCGGCGCTAGGATCATCGGTGATTTGGATCACGACGAGTACGACTCCATCAACACCGTTCTCTTGAACGCTTCCGCGCGCGATCTACAAGGGTATGTAGATGCACTCCCCTCTCTCTCGTTGCTAGATGACTCCATAGATTGATCTTGGTGATACGTAGAAAATTTTAAATTTCTGCTACATTCCCAACAACCGCGGGTTTGGATTTTTTGAAACAGACGACCGCTAGTTTGGTAGCTTTTTGAGAAAAGTTAAAATCCGGTAGTTTTTAGGAACCCTAACCTGTAAACTAGTAGTTTTATGCTATTTACTCCATCAGCAGGGCCGGTCCCGCCCGATTGGAGCTTGCAGAGGCACGGGAGGCGCATCGCCGCCGCGAGGAGCATCCCGACAGCCGTGCAGGTCACCAACGACGACGCTGCGGTAGCAAGCTTTTCGAACGCGACCTATGCCTCGGCTACTTGGGTCCACCGTATGTTTTTTGAAACGAGGCAAAAGACTTGCCATTTTCATTGATTAAGAAGGAGTGAGAATTGCCCGGTTAATTGACGGAAAACCAGGCTAAAACCGATACAATGCAACCCACATAACATGGGTACCACCGGCCAACCTGGCCACCAACATGGGATCACAGAGCTACAAACAGCTGCACAGAAACCATGACGACACATGCCAACAGAAGGCCACAAGCGCGAACAACCAACAACTCCGACTCTGACGACGATCATCACAAGGGAAAAATGCAGGACTTGCGCCGACCGTGCCCTCCGTAACCGACCACCGAGCGCCTGTCATCGTCACTGCATGGACACACTCCACCGCAGCTCCGACTTCAAAGCAACCAAGCAACCAACGGAAGAGCACCTCGGACACGCCGAGAAGATCCGACTACCGCAGCCCGAGCCGCGACCAAAGCTCCTCTCGACGCCATCATCGTTGCCAAACAGAAATCAGCACCCCCGAGATGGCCGCCTCAGCAAACTACACGGCGAAGATGCCGCAAAACCACGCGGCGAAGATGCCGCCATCCACTGGTCTATAGGTTGTGGCCGGCTCCGAGACGATGCCCCCAAGGAGGAAGAAGACGTAAAGGCGCCTTCATCGCCCGATCCCGAAGATCTAAGGTTTCCCTCCGGAGCCAAGGCTGCGGGGAGGGGGCGAGGAGTGCCATGCAACAGCAACGCTTCCAAGAAAGAGCACGACGCCCACGGGCATCGCCGTCGCCAGATCCGGCAAAGGCCGGACATAGGATTTCTCCCGGAGATGCTCAACCACCACCTGCTCGCACCTGCGCAGCCAACAAACCCCAAACCTGCCGAGGCCGACCCTGTACTGGCCGTGGGATCGCACGACCCACCACGCCCAGATGCGCGCACCACCCCCCAGCCGAAGCCGCTTCCACCAAATCCGGGGCCGCCGCCCCGGCAGCCTCCACCAAGCTGCCAGCCACGCCGGGCTAGCAAGCCGACCAGCTCCATAGCAGCAAGGAGCCGTCGGCCGCATCCCCAGCTGCCGGATCCACGCACCAGGAGCCGCCGGAGCACTGCCACCCGCCATGCCGGTGCCGCCCTCGTCCAGATTGGGCCATCACCCGCACCGGACCTGCCCTGGGAAGCAGCAGCACCTCGCGAGCCGCCACCTCAGCGCCGACGGGCCGGCCACCATCTCCGCGCCGACGAGCGAACCGCCGCCGCCCGACCCGAGATCGGCTCCCAGATCTAACACGAGTCAACGCCCCTCCTCGAGCGATGGGATGGTCGCGAGAATCAGCAGAAACGCCCGGCCGGCACCTTCATCGGAGCGCGCGCGGCCTTCGCCGGCGGCCTCCTCGGGTGGCGGCGAGGCTGGGGGAGGGAGGGGGGAAACTCGGCGGCGCTTCGCCCGAGGAGGGGCGACGCGGGGGGGGGGGGGGGGATGTAAGTATACTTGGAGTGCGACAATGGCATGTGGCGGAAAATGAAATCATGCATGCATGCAACAAACTGGGCCGCCCTAAAGGCAGGCATGCGCGTGATCATCCGTCCAGTCCATCCGATGGATCCGAGATCGATCCGCGTATGTAACCAGCTCAGAGTTAGCCGGCGATCTCATCATCGTCGACACGATGAGTGGACGACCACATAGGACGACTAACCGTCGAATCATTGCCTGCTGTATTGCACACAAGTCCGACCTCACACAGTCACGCACCACATGGTTCCTCGTCTGTCAGACTGTCAAGTGGACGCCTAATTAACTACAGGCCAGCCGCTGAGATGATCAATGCCGTCGCTGCTGGCGATCGAATGATACGGCTGGTTCAACCGTCCGGTAGCTAACTAGTCGTTGCGGATGTACGTACGTGCAGGACGACTGCTGGTGATAATACACATTACTACTAGCATTAGGTGTATCAACTGATTCTCTTCCCACATATTCTGCAGGAATCGTATCCGAATACATGCTTGGTATGCCAACAATTCTAATGTTGAATTCCAGATGTTATTCTTTTCACCGTACTTTGATATGATATGATTCCCAGTTGCCGAATTCTTTTTGACCAAAAGGGGGTTTCCCCGCCCCATTTTCATTATAAAACGGAGCGCAGTATGCATGCAGGACTGTTTAATATTAGCTCTCATGCCTAACCAGAGTAGCGAGCCAGAACCGCAAATAAGCAACAAGGGAAAGCCACACAGAGCACCAGACATCTAGTTTAAATGGTTCTACCAGAGCTAGAGCAAGGTAAAAGAACTGGGCCTATTACATTGATTCTCAGTTGCCGAAACTAGTAAGAGCTTTTAAAAATTAGCCGGAGTTGTAGATCAATGAAACAAATTTTGCAGGAAATCAATCCAGTATAGTACTAGAAATAATAATGGCGCCAGGTTTACTGCTATAATAAATAAATTAAGCGCACGTACAGATCCTACTTGGGCATCTGCATATACAGTATCTGAAAGACAAATAATAAAAGGCATAAAAAAAGGTTGGACTTATGTGAACAGTAGTCCAGATCTAGCGGTAGCAGCAACCAACAAACTAATCAAACAGGGAGGGGTGGAGGAATATGGCGGGAAGCAGGCAGAGGAACGACAGGGAGGGCCGGTGGTACAGGAGCTTTTGATCTGAGCCAGCGGAGGGCATGCCATTTCCCACTAATCATTGCTGCTACTGCAGTACTCTGGCTACTGAATAATTCTCTTCTCGGGGAGGGACGATGAGGCGAAGGAAGGAGCACGTAGCAGCAGCTCGTGGTGTGCAGCAGGGATGGCACGCGCGCGCATGTGGCGGAGGCGGGGTACCCCGAGGCGGCAGAATTTCGTGTTTTGCCCCTTTTCTCAAACAAAATCGTGATCTGACCCGTGTTTGCATTTTTTTTCTCGAAATTTGCCCCTTTGTCCTACCGCAACGAGGCCCGGCGGTAGGATGCTATAGCCTACCGCCAGAACCTGCGGCGGTAGGAAACTTATCCACGTCAGCAGCGGTAACGGCCTCCGTCCCTCCTCCGTCCCACCCTACCGCCGCTGGTCCTAGCGGTAGCCTGTCCGATCCTACCGCCAGGGACCCTGGCGGTAGGGTGTGGGCAGTTATAAGCCCGCGGGCCGGCCGCCCCCCCCCCTTCTCCCCCCCCCCCCCCCCCCCCCAAGAACAGAGCATTCCAGCTCGCCCGCCCCTCTCTCATCTCCTCCACTCCCCCCTCTGATCTTCATCGTTTCTTCACCATTTTTGCGGATCGAGATGGCCCCGAAGAAAGAAAAGTAAGCTCCTCGATCCCTCTATTTAGTTTTAGTCAAATAGCTTCCGATTCGTCGCATTATTTGATTCAAATCACTCCCCTTTTTGAACTAGATTCAAATATTTTGAACCCTAGAATTGATTTAGGTTGATTATAGATGTTATATTGTGTTAGATATGAACTCTAGTCACTAGTTGGTATGGTAATGTGAAGATGAACCCTAGTTCATGTTATTTTTGGAGGATTTTTTTTGATATGATGCATGTTGGAGGAATTTATTGTGATATGATGATGCATGTTGATATGCTATGATGCAAGTAGTGGATATAGTTGGAGAACAAATACTGAACCCTCAAGATGAACCTAGTTCATAATTTTTTGTGTTAAAAAAATTATGATATGATGAATATTGGAGATATTTGTTTTGATATAGGATGCATGTGGATCTTATATGATGCAAGTAGTGGATTTTGTTGGAGTAAACATGGCTAACCCCTCAAGATGAACCCTAGTTCATGGTTTTTGTTTTTGAAAACAATATGATATGATGCATGTTGGATGTTGTTGGAGAAATATGATATGATGCATTTGAACCATGGTCATTGCATCTTGATATATGTATTTTATTTATTTTTTAACCTTGGTGATTGCATCTTGATATATGTATTTTATTTAGTTCATGTTCATGTTAAAAAAATCTTCATATGATTATTCAAAGACTGAACTCATAGGGTTTTTTGGATGTGATGAACCTTTGTTATGCATCTATATGTTTCCTAGTTCATGATGAACCCTAGTTCATGTTAAAAATTCTTTTGATATGCTTATGCTTATGCTTATGTTTATGCAATTTTTTTAGGAGGCCACCTCTTGCGGACGACATCGGCATGAAGTACACCATGCTTGACACTAAGTTCGACAAGCGTCACCGTGCCCGTTTCATCGAGAATGGATTGGTAATTACCATTCTTAAACCAAATCTTTCGAATTGATGAAAACAAGTTGCTAACTATTATGTCCATGCTAATTATGCTTTGGTTATTGATTTTCACAGATGCTGCCGCCACGGCGGATGAGGGCTCACAAGACGACGGTTAAGATGGAGTACGACGAGCGGTACGCACCGTTCTTCAGGAGAGCCCGACTATTGGGTTTCGTCCTGCAGTTCAAGCGTAAGTCACCGACGCTCGTCCACTCAGCTCTCACAGCTTTGATCGACCGGTGGCGGCCAGAGACGCACAGCTTCCATCTTCCATGTGGGGAGATGACCGTGACCCTCGAGGATTGGGCGATGATTACGGCCCTACCGCTTGAGGGTCGTGCTCTCACATGACGATTGGACAGGACGAACTGGCACGATAGGGTTGTCACCCTCATCGGCGACTGCCCCCCCCCGCCCCGCTAAGAGCAACCGGACTTTCGGCATACCGCTGCCATGGCTCCTCGAGCACCGGAGCAAGTGCCCGGAAGATACCGAACCCCGGGTGGTCGAGCAGTACGCCAGGGCCTACCTGTGGTATCTTCTCACGGAGGTAGTGTTTCCGGACTGCTCCGGGAACTCTGCCCTATGGATGTATCTCGACTTCCTAAATGACTGGGATGCGGGGTACAACTGGGGGGCCGCCGGACTCGCCTACCTATACCGTTCGGTAAGTGAATACCACTTTCTTTCAAATATCATGGACGTGTGTTGCTTTAGATTTTGACATCTTATCATCTATACTTGTTTTGTAGCTTGACAACACGACCCAGAGAGCGGAAGTCATGTCCGGTACGTGTGGATGTGTATGGGCCTCTCCATTTGGATGTGGGAGCGAATCCCGGTGGGCCATCCGGAGAAGCTGCGCTCGCGTGCATGGACGGACTATGGCGAAGATGATCGGAACCCGACCGTCGCATACGCTTGGGACGTGGTGCGTGTCTACACAGGCGAATCCAAGGCCTTGTATAAGGTCTTCAGCAACGAGCTTGATGCTCTCACACCTTTCCAGGTATAAGAACTAGATTTCGAATAGTTTCGATGACACTTTCACTTGAGCTTACCATTGTTTGGTACTAGGTTACTTGGCGGCCCTATAATGATGATCGAGAGTGGGGGTTCGAGCTGAACAGCATGTGCAAGCAGGACTGGCTTCTCTGGCGGTGCATCGTGCCCATGATTTGTGTCTATGCCGTGGAGTACCACTTGCCACAGCGCGTTGCCGCGCAATTTGGTAAGGCGCAACACACACCACCAGCCGGCATCGTCCGTGATACCGGTGGCTATGACCTACACCAGTGAGTACCACAACCCGTCCTCATCAAGGGTGTTTTACATTCTTTCTTATGCATTGCGGGATGAGCAGGAAGAACAATTAGTCAATCACAGACTGGGAAGCCCAACATGCGAGATACGTGAAGGAATGGAACGAGTGGAAAAGCCGCAAAGACACGGAGAGGAGAGTGATTCACTGGGACGATTACGAGGATCACATGCTGTGGTACGACTATGGCATCAAGCATCGTCTGCGTCTGAGGCCCCAGTGGACGACAGCAGATGCCGAAGACCTGTTCGACGACGCCTCCGAGAATGAAGCCTACAACGAGAGCATCAGAGAGCTTCAAGGCGGTTTAGGGAGTACGAACCCCTCATGAACAGAGTGGTAAGTTGTTTTTATCTATTTTCAACCGACGGTTGGCTGAAATCAGCTTTAGTGCTACTGACTTATTTTATTTTTTTGCAGTCTTCAGAGCTGAACAAAAGCATTTTTGAAGCCTCTGATGCGCTTAGTACTGTCCCCGGGACTCGAGCTAGTGAGAACAAGTTGAGGGAAACGGTGAAGGTAATATGTCACTACTGGAATCAGGATCTTTGCCGTCAACCAGATTTTGCCGTCCGCTAACTGACGGCAAAGAAGGTCTTTGCCCTCAACTTGAAAGAAGCTGACGGCAAAGAAAGAGCTGACGGCAAAGACCATGTTTATCGTCAGCCCACTCTTTGCCATCTGCTAGCTGACAGCATAGCATCTTTGTCGTCGGCTAGCAGACGGCAAAGAACCGTGCCCTAACTAAAATCGAACGACCTAACGGACACTTTCTTTGTCGTCCGCTAGCAGACGGCAAAGAAAGTGACCAAACTAACGTCTGCTAGCTAGGCTCTTTGTCGTCCGCTAGCAGACGGCAAAGAACCGTGCCCTAACTAAAATACAGCGACGCCCGCCCGTGCCCCATCTCTTTGTCCCCTCTCTCTCTCTCTCTCTCTCCGCCCGCGCCCGAGCCGCAGCCGCCCCGCGCCATCCCGCCCCCGAGCCGCCGCCGCCCCGCCCCGCCCCCATGCCGCCGCCTCGCGCCATCCCGCCCCCGAGTCGGCGCCGCCCCGCCCCGCCCCCGTGCCGCCGCCGCCCCGCCCCACCCCGCAGCCCCGGCGACCCCCTCCCCCGCCCCGCACCATCCCCATCGCCGCGCCGCCCCGGCCCGCCCCCGTGCCCGAGCCGCCGCCGCCCCACGCCACTGTAGTCGCTGCGGCGCCCTCTCCTCCACCCCGGCGGCCCCGACGCCCCTCTCCTCCACCACCGCGGCCGCCCCGCCGCTCCGGCGCCCCCTCCTCCAGTCGGCCGCCCCGGCGCCGCTCTCCTCCATCACCGCGGCTGCCCCGCCCCTCTGGTGAGACCTCTTGTATTTTTTTTCTATTTTTGTTACTGTATTTTAAGTTTAGTTTAGGTTTACTTTAGGTTTGGTTTAGTTTAGGTTAACTTTAGTTTAGGTTTAGAGCAGATAGCCTTATATTGCAGTGCAAGAATTGATTACCATAGCTCATCCAAACTTTAATTTAGGTTTGTACTTAATGTTCAGTCAATCATGGAGCATGATTTGCTACTTACAGCGGTGTTGTGCTTGTTCTGCAATTTTTTGTCAGGGTTCTTCTGCTACTCTACTACTATATTATGCATAGTGAATAAGTGTAATTTTGGTATTTCCAGTGTCCAAGGAATGACTGTTATCATCATGTCCTTTGATGTTTTCCCTGTTTTTT
Organism: Triticum aestivum; assembly: GCF_018294505.1. Lineage (NCBI taxonomy): Eukaryota > Viridiplantae > Streptophyta > Magnoliopsida > Poales > Poaceae > Triticum > Triticum aestivum. Next base: position 48,085,154 of record NC_057814.1, on the reverse strand, counting down.
ACATGAAAACAGACTTGGCAAATATACAAACTGGTTTTTCTTTGTCTTTAGAGGGAGCTAAATCAAATTCTAACAATATTAGTAGTTTTTTCGAGTACTATATTGTTCTTTCCCCCCACAGGTCGTTCCTTGTTGCTTTATCTCAATTATTATGTGGTGTGGTACAACTTCATGATAATTTCCTTTGTGTCACCACATTTATATATACGAAGTTTGTTCTCGTTTAACTTTGCATTCGATTATGATAATTCTGCCCCCTAAAAAACAACACATAATAAAGCATTTTTAAAAATATTGAAATAATTAAGCATGAATCTGTTGAAGTAATCAACAACACTCGAATTAGTTTAATCTGAGAAAACAACAAGGCATGCATATTGCTTATGGAATCTGTCATAAGAGGGAAACTATACCCGTCTTTTTCTTTTCTTTTTTGCGGAAAGGCAAACTATACATTCAGCAAGCCGAAGGAAAGTCTAGCGTGTCTTTCTCACTAGCATAGGCATGAAAGCATAATCTCAACCTAAACAAGAGGCCGCTTTCTCACTAGCACACCACAAGGAACTGCTTAGTTACTATGCTCTTTTTTCAACATTTTCAATTTTCTTTCATGTCTAAAGTAATTGGTCTCTTCTACTGCTTATCAGAGATGGGGGGAGGCCACCGCCGCAGGCTCTGCTCTGCCACACTGGAGTACGAGTTGGATGCTTTCGAGTTCTTCAGTATCATACTTGGAAATTCCGCCACGAGGCAGGTATATAAAAGGAGAGATCTACCCTTCACCCATCTCATTATGATAACTCTGCTATTTGCTACATCACTCCTTGTCCCAAACTGCAGAGGCTGCCTGACACTTTTATGAAGATGCTGGACGGCCATCGGCGAAAGAATGTGAAGCTGCGACAGGCCGGCAGCGGGCTTCGCAGCCATTGGGACGTGGAGGTGGTGATCAGGTACGACCACATGTACCTGTGTCGTGGCTGGGAGCAGTTCTACCGCGCCTACAACCTGCGGCACGGGTACTTCCTTCTCTTCAGGTACCACGGCGACGCCATGCTCACCGTGAAGGTGTTCAACACGACTATGTGTCGCATGCGCTACCAAGACGACGATGATGCTAGTACGTTCTGCCTCTTCTTCCTCTACATTTGGCTTTGTATCACCTGGATTGTTAACGGTCATTGTTGCATTTGGTCATGCAATGGGAGCAGCAGCAGCGACTCTGGCTACAGCCAAAGCGGCAGCGACTCTGGCTGCAGCAAAAGCAGCAGCGAGGATGATCCGGAATGGAGTGGGGAAGAAGAGGAGCAGAGTGGGGATGAGGACGTGCTGGTTGACGATGGGCAAGAGATGGTGGTGGCCGAGGATGACCTAGCGATGGTGGTGGCTGACGATGGGCAAGAGATGGTGGTGGCTGACGATGGGCAAGAGATGGTGGTGGCTGAGGATGACCTAGCGATGGTGCTGCCTAAAGATGGCCTCGCGATGGTGGTGGCGCCGGCGATCCCACAGCCGGGCGACATGACCATGCCAATTGTGGTAGAAGACTACATCCCACTGCCTCCACTGCCTCGCCGCTCTAGGCGCATCGGGATGATGAAGGAGAAGGAGAAGAAGGAGGAGTGAACTGTGTCAGGTATGTCAGATCTCCAAAATGATCTATACTTAGCTTTGTTTCCTCGAAATGACCTAAGTTAGCTCTAATATGCTAAGTTATCTCTAATATGCTTAGTTACCTAGGTTTGCTCAATAATGACATACACTTGGCTTACTTGTGTAAAAATGGCATATTTATGCTTAGTTAACTAAAAAATGGCATAGTTAGTTAAGTTAGCTCCAAAATGACACATTTAACCTAGGTTAGCTCCAATATGATCCATTTTACCTAGGTTAGCTCCAAAATGACCAAGTTTACCTAGGTTAGCTCCAATATGATCCATTTTAGTTAGGTTAGCTCCAAAATGATCCATTTTACCTACGTTATCTCAAAAATGGCATAATTACTTATGTTAGCACAAAAATGACCTATACTTGCCTTATTTTCCTCCAAATTGACATAATAAGCTTAGTTAGCTAAAAATGGCATAATTACCTATGTAAGCTCTAAAATGACACTAATAAGTAATAATAAGAAGAAAAACAAGGAAGAGGAGAAAAAGAAAGAATAGAAGAAGAAAGAGAAGAAAAAGAAAGAATAAAAGAAGAAGAATGAGAAGGAAAAGGGTAAAAACCTTCTTCTTCTTCTTCTAGTCTTCTTCTTCTAGTCTTCTTCTTCTTCTTCTTCTTCTTCTTCTTCTCCAAAATGACCTAAGTTAGCTCTAAGTTAGCTCTAATATGCTTAGTTACCTAGGTTAGCTCAACAAAGACCTATACTTAGCTGCTTTATATCAAAAATGGCATAATATGATTAGTTCGCTCAAAAATGGCATAATTGAAGGAAATATGCCCTAGAGGCAATAATAAAGTTGTTATTTATATTTCCTTATATCATGATAAATGTTTATTATCCATGCTAGAATTGTATTAACCAGAAACTTAGTACATGTGTGAATACATAGACAAACAAAGTGTCACTAGTATGCCTCTACTTGACTAGCTCGTTAATCAAAGATGGTTAAGTTTCCTAGCCATGGACAAAGAGTTGTCATTTGATAAACGGGATCACATCATTAGAGAATGATGTGATTGACTTGACCCATCCGTTAGCTTAGCACTATGTATCGTTTAGTTTATTGCTATTGCTTTCTCCATAACTTATACATGTTCCTATGACTATGAGATTATGCAACTCCTGAATACCGGAGGAACACTTAGTGTGCTATCAAACGTCACAACGTAACTGGGTTACTATAAAGATGCTCTACAGGTGTCTCCGATGGTGTTTGTTGAGTTGGCATAGATCGAGATTAGGATTTGTCACTCCGATTGTCGGAGAGGTATCTCTGGGCCCTCTCAGTAATGCACATCACTATAAGCCTTGCAAGCAATGTGACTAATGAGTTAGTTACGGGATGATGCATTACAGACCGAGTAAAGAGACTTGCTAGTAACAAGATTGAACTAGGTATTGAGATACCGACGATCGAATCTCGGGCAAGTAACATACCGATGACAAAGGGAACAACGTATGTTGTTATGCGGTTTGCCCGATAAAGATCTTCGTAGAATATGTAGGAACCAATATGAGCATCCAGGCTCCGCTATTGGTTATTGACTGGAAGTGAGTCTCGGTCATGTCTACATAGTTCTTGAACCTGTAGGGTCCGCACGTTTAACGTTCGATGACGATCGGTATTATGAGTTTATGTGTTTTGATATACCGAAGGTAGTTCGGAGTCCCGGATGTGATCACGGACATGACGAGGAGTCTAAAAATGGTCGAGACATAAAGATCGATATATTGGAAGGCTATGTTTGGACATCGGAATGGTTCCGGATGAGTTCGGGCATCTACCGGAGTACCGGGAGGTTACCGGAACCCCCCGGGGAGTGTACGTGCCTTATTGGGCCTTAGTGGGAGAGAGGAGGAGGCGGCCAGATGGACGGCGCGCCCCCCAAGCCCAATCCGAATTGGGTGGGGGGCCGGCCCCCCTTTCCTTCCCTCTCTCTCCCCCTTCCTTCCTCTCCTACTCCAACTAGGGAAGGGGGAATCCTACTCCCACCGGGAGTAGGACTCCCCCCTTGGGCGCGCCATAAGAGCGACGCCCCTCCCCATCCTCCACTCCTTTATATACGGGGGAGGGGGCCACCCCATAGACACACAAGTTGATTGTTTAGCCGTCTGTGGTGCCCCCATCCACCATATTCCACCTCGGTCATATCGTTGCTGTGCTTAGGCGAAGCCCTGCGCCAACAGTTTCATCATCACCGTCATCACGCCGTCATGCTGACGAAACTCTCCCTTGACCTAAGCTGGATCTAGAGTTCTTGGGACGTCACTGAGCTGAACGTGTGCAGATCGCGGAGGTGCCATACCTTCGGTGCTAGGATCGGTCGGATCGTGAAGACATACGACTACATCAACCGTGTTGTCATAACGCTTCCGCTTATGGTCTACGAGGGTACATGGACAACACTCTCCCCTCTCGTTGCTATGCATCACCTTGATGGATCTTGCATGTGCGTAGGAATTTTTTTGAAATTACTGCGTTCCCCAACAGTGGCATCCGGGCCAGGTCTATGCGTAGATGTTATATGCACGAGTAGAACACAAAGAGTTGTGGGCGATAATAGTCATACTACTTACCAGCATGTCATACTTTGATTCGGCGGTATTGTTGGATGAAGCGGCCCAGACCGACATTACGCGTATGCTTAAACGAGACTGGTTCTACTGACGTGCTTCGCACACAGGTGGCTAGTGGGTGTCTGTTTCTCTAACTTTAGTTGAATCGAGTGTGACTACGCCCGGTCCTTGTTGAAGGTTAAAACAGCAAACTTGACGAAAAATCGTTGTGATTTTGATGCGTAGGTAAGAACGGTTCTTGCTAAGCCCGTAGCAGCCACGTAAAACTTGCAACAACAAAGTAGAGGACGTCTAACTTGTTTTTGCAGGGCATGTTGTGATGTGATATGGTCAAGAAATGATTATATAAATTGTTGTATGAGATGATCATGTTTTCTAACACAGTTATGGGCAACTGGCAGGAGCCATATGGTTGTCGCTTTATTGTATGAAATGCAATCGCCATGTAATTGCTTTACTTTATCACTAAGCGGTAGCGATAGTCGTAGTAGCAATAGTTGGCGAGACGACAACGATGCTTCGATGGAGATCAAGGTGTCAAGCCGGTGACGATGGTGATCATGACGGTGCTTTGGAGATGAAGATCAAAGGCACAAGATGATGATGGCCATATCATATCACTTATATTGATTGCATGTGATGTTTATCCTTTATGCATTTTATTTTGCTTAGTTCGGCAGTAGCATTATAAGATGATCTCTCACTAAATTTCAAGGTATAAGTGTTCTCCCTAAGTATGCACCGTTGCTACAGTTCGTCGTGACGAGACACCACATGATGATCGGGTGTGATAAGCTCTACGTTCACATACAACGGGTGCAAGCCAGTTTTGCACATGCAGAATACTCGGGTTAAACTTGACGAGCCTAGCATATGCAGATATGGCCTCGGAACACTGAGACCGAAAGGTCGAGCGTGAATCATATAGTAGATATGATCAACATAGTGATGTTCACCATTGAAAACTACTCCATCTCACGTGATGATCGGACATGGTTTAGTTGATATGGATCACGTGATCACTTAGATGAGAGGGATGTCTATCTAAGTGGGAGTTATTTAGTAATATGATTAATTTAACTTTAATTTATCATGAACTTAGTACCTGGTAGTATTTTGCATGTCTATGTTGTTGTAGATAGATGGCCCGTGTTGTTGTTCCATTGAATTTTAATGCATTCCTAGAGAAAGCTAAGTTGAAAGATGATGGTAGAAATTACACAGACTGGGTCCGTAACTTGAGGATTATCCTCATTGCTGCATAGAAGAATTACGTCCTGAAAGCACCGCTAGGTGACAAACCCGCTGCAGGAGCAACGCCAGATGTTGTGAACGTCTGGCAGAGCAAAGCTGATGACTACTCAATAGTTCAGTGTGCCATGCTTTATGGCTTAGAACCGGGACTTCAACGACGTTTTCAACATCATGGAGCATATGAGATGTTCCAGGAGTTGAAGTTAATATTTCAAGCAAATGCCCGGATTGAGAGATATGAAGTCTCCAATAAGTTCTACAGCTGCAAGATGGAGGAGAATAGTTCTGTCAGTGAACATATACTCAGAATGTCTGGGTACCACAACCACTTGACTCAACTGGGAGTTAATCTTCCTGATGATAGTGTCATTGACAGAGTTCTTCAATCACTGCCACCAAGCTACAAGAGCTTCATGGTGAACTATAATATGCAAGGGATGGATAAGACGATTCCCGAGCTCTTCGCAATGCTAAAGGCTGCGGAGGTAGAAATCAAGAAGGAGCATCAAGTGTTGATGGTCAACAAGACCACCAGTTTCAAGAAAAAGGGTAAAGGGAAGAAGGGGAACTTCAAGAAGAACGGCAAGCAAGTTTCTTCTCAAGTGAAGAAGCCCAAGTCTGGACCTAAGCCTGAGACTGAGTGCTTCTACTGCAAAGGGACTGGTCACTGGAAGCGGAACTGCCCCAAGTATTTGGCGGAGAAGAAGGATGGCAAAGTGAAAGGTATATTTGATATACATGTTATTGATGTGTACCTTACTAATGCTCGCAGTAGCGCCTGAGTATTTGATACTGGTTCTGTTACTAATATTTGCAACTCGAAACAGGGGCTACGGATTAAGCGAATATTGGCTAAGGACGAGGTGACGATGCGCGTGGGAAATGGTTCCAAAGTCGATGTGATCGCCGTCGGCACACTACCTCTACATCTACCTTCAGGATTAGTTTTAGACCTGAATAATTGTTATTTGGTGCGAGCGTTAATCATGAACACTCTATCTAGATCTTGTTTGATGCGAGATGGTTATTCATTTAAATAAGAGAATAATGGTTGTTCTATTTATATGAATAATATCTTTTATGGTCATGCACCCTTGATGAGTGGTCTATTTTTACTAAATCTTGATTGTAGTGATACACATGTTCATAGTATTGAAGCCAAAAGATATAAGTTTAATAATGATAGTGCAACTTATTTGTGGCACTGCCGTTTAGGTCATATTGGTGTAAAGCGCATGAAGAAACTCTATGCTGATGGGCTTTTGGAATCACTTGATTATGAATCACTTTATGCTTGCGAACCATGCCTCATGGGCAAGATGACTAAGACTCCGTTTTCCGGAACAATGAAGCGAGCAACAGACTTGTTGGAAATAATACTTACTGATGTATGCGGTCCGATGAGTGTTGATGCTCGCGGCGGGTATCGTTATTTTCTTACCTTCACAGATGATTTGAGCAGATATGGGTATATCTACTTGATGAAACATAAGTCTGAAACATTTGAAAAGTTCAAAGAATTTCAGAGTGAAGTGGAAAATCATCGTAACAAGAAAATAAAGTTTCTACGATCTGATCGTGGAGGAGAATATTTGAGTTACGAGTTTGGTCTTCATTTGAAACAATGCGGAATAGTTTCGCAACTCACGCCACCCAGAACACCACAGCGTAATGGTGTGTCCGAACGTCGTACTCGTACTTTACTTGATATGGTGCGATCTATGATGTCTCTCACTAATTTACCGCTATCGTTTTGGGGTTATGCTTTAGAGACGGCTACATTCATGTTAAATAGGGCACCACCTAAATCCGTTGAGACGACACCTTATGAACTGTGGTTTGGCAAGAAACCCAAGTTGTCGTTTCTTAAAGTTTGGGGCTGCGATGCTTATGTGAAAAAGCTTCAACCTGATAAGCTCGAACCCAAATCGGAGAAATGTGTCTTCATAGGATACCCAAAGGAGATAGTTGGGTACACCTTCTATCACAGATCGGAAGGCAAGATATTCGTTGCTAAGAATGGATCCTTTCTAGAGAAGGAGTTTCTCTTGAAAGAAGTGAGTGGAGGAAAGTAGAACTTGATGAGGTAATTGTACCTTCTCCCTTATTGGAAAGTAGTTCATCACAGAAATCAGTTCCAGTGATTCCTACACCAGTAAGTGAGGAAGCTAATGATGATGATCATGAAACTTCTGATCAAGTTACTACCGAACCTCGTAGGTCAATCAGAGTAAGATCTGCACCAGAGTGTTACGGTATTCCTGTTCTAGAAGTCATGTTACTTGACCATGACGAACCTACGAACTATGAGGAAGCGATGATGAGCCCAGATTCCGCAAAATGGCTTGAGGCCATGAAATCTGAGATGGGATCCATGTATGAGAACAAAGTGTGGACTTTGGTTGACTTACCCGATGATCGGCAAGCCATAGAGAATAAATGGATCTTCAAGAAGAAGACTGACGCTGACGGTAATGTTACTGTCTACAAAGCTCGACTTATTGCGAAAGGTTTTCGACAAGTTCAAGGAGTCGACTACAATGAGACCTTCTCACCCGTAACGATGCTTAAGTCCATCCGAATCATGTTAGCAATTGCTCTATTTTATGATTATGAAATTTGGCAAATGGATGTCAAAATTGCATTCCTTAATGGATATCTTAAAGAAGAGTTGTATATGATGCAACCAGTAGGTTTTGTCGATCCAAAAGGTGCTAACAAAGTGTGCAAGCTCAAGCGATCCATTTATGGACTGGTGCAAGCCTCTCGGAGTTGGAATATATGCTTTGATAGTGTGATCAAAGCATATGGTTTTATACAAACTTTTGGAGAAGCCTGTATTTACAAGAAAGTGAGTGGGAGCTCTGTAGCATTTCTGATATTATGTGGATGACATATTGTTGATCGGAAATGATACTGAATTTCTGGATAGCATAAAAGGGTATTTGAATAAGAGTTTTTAATGAAAGACCTCGGTGAAGCTGCTTACATATTGGACATCAAGATCTATAGAGATAGATCAAGACGCTTGATAGGACTTTCACAAAGCACATACCTTGACAAAGTTTTGAAAAAGTTCAAAATGGATCAAGCAAAGAAAGGGTTCTTGCCCGTGTTACAAGGTGTGAAGTTGAGTCAGACTCAATGCCCGACCACTGCAGAAGATAGAGAGAAAATGAAAGATGTTCCCTATGCTTCAGCCATAGGCTCTATCATGTATGCAATGTTGTGTACCAGACCTGATGTGTGTCTTGCTATTAGCTTAGCAGGGAGGTACCAAAGTAATCCAGGAGTGGATCACTGGACAGCGGTCAAGAACATCCTGAAATACCTGAAAAGGACTAAGGATATGTTTCTCGTTTATGGAGGTGACAAAGAGCTCGTCGTAAACGGTTACGTCGATGCAAGCTTTGACACTGATCCGGATGACTCTAAGTCACAAACCAGATACATTTATTAAATGGTGGAGCTATCAGTTGGTGCAGTTCCAAGCAGAGCGTCGTGGCGGGATCTACGTGTGAAGCGGAGTACATAGCTGCTTCGGAAGCAGCAAATGAAGGAGTCTGGATGAAGGAGTTCATATCCGATCTAGGTGTCATACCTAGTGCATCGGGTCCAATGAAAATCTTTTGTGACAATACTGGTGCAATTGCCTTGGCAAAGGAATCCAGATTTCACAAGAGAACCAAGCACATCAAGAGACGCTTCAATTCCATCCGCGACCAAGTCAAGGAGGGAGACATAGAGATTTGCAGGATACATATGGATCTGAATGTTGCAGACCCGTTGACTAAACCTCTCTCACGAGCAAAACATGATCAGCACCAAGACTCCAGGGGTGTTAGAATCATTACAATGTAATCTGGATTATTGACTCTAGTGCAAGTGGGAGACTGAAGGAAATATGCCCTAGAGGCAATAATAAAGTTGTTATTTATACTTCCTTATATCATGATAAATGTTTATTATTCATGCTAGAATTGTATTAACCGGAAACTTAGTACATGTGTGAATACATAGACAAACAAAGTGTCACTAGTATGCCTCTACTTGAGTAGCTCGTTAATCAAAGATGGTTAAGTTTCCTAGGCATGGACAAAGAGTTGTCATTTGATAAACGGGATCACATCATTAGAGAATGATATGATTGATTTGACCCATCCGTTAGCTTATCACTATGATCGTTTAGTTTATTGCTATTGCTTTCTCCATAACTTATACATGTTCCTATGACTATGAGATTATGCAACTCCTGAATACCGGAGGAACACTTAGTGTGCTATCGAACGTCACAACGTAACTGGGTGACTATAAAGATGCTCTACAGGTGTCTCCGATGGTGTTTGTTGAGTTGGCATAGATCGAGATTAGGATTTGTCACTCCGATTGTCGGAGATGTATCTCTGGGCCCTCTCGGTAATGCACATCACTATAAGCCTTGCAAGCAATGTGACTAATGAGTTAGTTACAGGATGATGCATTACGGAACGAGTAAAGAGACTTGCCAGTAACGAGATTGAACTAGGTATTGAGATACCGACGATCAAATCTCGGGCAAGTAACATACCGATGACAAAGGGAACAACGTATGTTGTTATGCGGTTTGACCGATAAAGATCTTCGTAGAATATGTGGGAACCAATATGAGCATCCAGGTTCCGCCATTGGTTATTGACCGGAAGTGAGTCTCGGTCATGTCTACATAGTTCTCGAACCCGTAGGGTCTGCACGCTTAACGTTCGATGACGATCGGTATTATGAGTTTATGTGTTTTGATGTACCGAAGTTAGTTCGGAGTCTCGGATGTGATCACGGACATGATGAGGAGTCTCTAAATGGTCGAGACATAAAGATCGATATATTGGAAGGCTATGTTTGGACATCGGAATGGTTCCGGATGAGTTCGGGCATTTACCGGAGTAGCGGGGTTACCGGAACCCCCCGGGGAGTGTATGGGCCTTATTGGGCCTTAGTGGGAGAGAGGAGGAGGCGGCCAGGTGGAGGGCGCACGCCCCAAGCCCAATCCGAATTGGGTGGGGGGCTGGCCCCCCTTTCCTTCCCTCTCTCTCCCCCTTCCTTCCTCTCCTACTCCAACTAGGGAAGGGGGAATCCTACTCCCACCGGGAGTAGGACTCCCCCCTTGGGCGCGCCATGAGAGGGCTGGCCCTCCCCTCCTCCACTGCTTTATATACGGGGGAGGGGCACCCCATAGACACACAAGTTGATTGCTTAGCCGTGTGCGGTGCCCCCTCCACCATATTCCACCTCGGTCATATCGTTGCAGTGCTTAGGCGAAGCCCTGCGCCGACAGTTTCATCCTCACCGTCATCACGCCGTCGTGCTGACGAAACTCTCCCACGACCTCAGCTGGATCTAGAGTTCGTGGGGCGTCGCCGAGCTGAACGTGTGCAGATCGCGGAGGTGCCGTACCTTCGGTGCTAGGATTGGTCGGATCGTGAAGACGTACGACTACATCAACCGCGTTGTCATAACGCTTCCGCTTACGGTCTACGAGGGTACGTGGACAACACTCTCCCCTCTCGTTGCTATGCATCACCTAGATGGATCTTGCGTGTGCGTAGGAATTTTTTTGAAATTACTGCGTTCCCCAACAATAATTAGCTAGGTTAGCTCCATTTTACCTAAGTATGCTTACTTCTTCTTCTAGTCTTCTTCTTCTTCATTTTCTTCTTCTTCTTCTTCTAGTCTTCTTCTTCTAACTTTCTTGTTTCCCATTTTGCAGATTTCATTTACTTCACGGAAGCTTGCATGGATGGAGTGCTTCTTTTCCCTTTCTGCTTTTATTTTGTATCGATGAATAATGTGGAACTTGTTATATGGATGGATGGATAGGTGTTGGATGAACAATGTGAAACTATTGTAATATGTATGGATGGAACTATGTGTTGGTTATGTATGTATATATGATGAAACTTGTGTGTTGGATATGTCTGCTGTGAAATTTGTGTGTTGAAATTGAATGAATTTAAGAAAAAACAGGGGATATACAGGCTCTTTGCCGTCCACTGGCAAACGGCAAAGAGCTTTGCCGTCGGTCAGCAGACGGCAAAGCTGCCACGTGGCAGCTACCTGTGCAACCTAGGGGCTGGCCTATTTGGTTACTTTGCCATCCGCTGGCGGACGGAAAAGGTGCAATGGTCTTTGCCGTCGGCCAGCGGACGGCAAAGTGCACCGTTAACCCCCAAACGGCCATAAGCTACCACGTGTGCCGTCCAGGACCTTTGCCGTCTGCCGGCGGACAGCAAACACCATTTCATCTTTGCCGTCGGCCAGCAGACGACAAAGAGCCCTTCGTCGTAGCCTATTCAGCCGGACCTGTTGCCGTCTGCTGACGGACGGCAAAGGCCTTTGCCGTCCGCCAGGCATGCCTTTGCCGTCCGCCATGGCAGACGGCAAAGTGCCTAATTCCTATAGTGTGGAGTTCATTTTCTTAAGTTCATTTGCAGAAGTTCGTCATTGCAGAAGTTCTCATTGTTTCGTTCTCATTGCAGAAGTACGTCAACAAAGCTCGCATGCTTGTGGGCCTGCTTGGGTGCGCTACAAACACCGAGGATGTTTTTGCTCCTGCACCAATGCGTAGCCTCGCTTCATCGAGCCATGCAGCCTCATCGTCTAGGGCGGTTCAAGAGGACGAGGACGAGGACGAGGACGGCGATGAAGAAGGTGAAGATGAAGAAGAGGGTGAGGAGGGAGTATAAGAAGAAGAACATGGAGAAGAGGATGATGAGGAGGAAGAGGACAATGAGGAGGAGGAGTACGATGATGACGACGAACCTGCAGCAACTCAGCCAACCCAGCGTGAGAAGAGGAATATGCCGAAGAAGGATTGGAAGAGTCCATCCCCGTTTCAGAAAGCGCGTCCTACTCACCGCAAGAAGACGGTGGCCGAGAAGCGATCAAAGACCAATGAGGACCGGACCTCGAAGAGGGGAAGGAGGGACTGAAGTTGCTGCCGTGCCGTGCCGTTGAACTATAAACATTTCATGTTTGCTTCGTGAACCATTTGCTCGTGAAACTATTTCGTGAACTTGCTATGTAAAACTTGGTGAAACATTTATGGATGTGTGCTTGCTATGTAACCAACTTTCTATTTGTGTTTGTGGATGTGTGCTTGCTATGTGATACATATGCTTCATGTTTATAAGTATTTAATTGTTATGTGCAAAAAATTGAAGAAAAGAGAAGTTAGGAGGTGCAAAAAATGCACTAGGGTCCCTACCGCCAGGCCACACGGCGGTTGGTCTGTACAGCCTACCGCCACACACTCCGGCGGTAAGGTGCCTCCCCCAGCACGCCTGCCTCCTGTGACCAAAACCGCCACCAAATCAGCGGTAGGGTCGCACACCCTACCGCCAGGCGTCATGGCGGTAAGCCCGTACCGCCAAAGGCCCTGGCGGTAGGATGTGCAACACTGCCATCCTGGATTGTGTGTTCCTCGTCACAGAACTTGTGCCGGATGCGCCGACCCTACCGCCGAGCCCTATGGCGATAGGGTGTCTTACGCTACTGCCGGGGACCCTGGCGGTAGGGTTTGGGCATTTATAAACCGAGCCATCCCGCCCAACCCAACCCCACCCCCGTAACCCTCCCCCACCCAGCCGCCTTCTTCTTCCTCTCGCCCCTTTCTCATCTCCTCCACTTCCCTCCTCTGATCTTCTTCGTTTCTTGACGGATTCTGCGATCGAGATGGCCCCGAAGAGAGAAAAGTAAGCTCCTCCGATCCCCCCAATTACTTTGAGTCAAATCACTCCTCTTTTTTGTAGCCTAAGAATGGTTTATGTTCATGTTCATGTTAAAAATCATGATGAACCCTAGTTGATATGATGAACCTAGGTGATTGCATCTAGATAATACAAGTTAGGTGATGATCCTTCATGATGAATCATGCTGAACCCTAATTGATATTTTTTGAACACATGATGAACCCTAATACAAGTTAGGTTTTTTTGAAGGTGATGAACCCTAATTGATATTTCTATATAATACAAGTTAGGTTTAGAAAATTTGACCATATGATGAACCCTAGGTTTAGATTTTTTTTGGAGATGATGAAACTTTATGTGATGCATCCATATGTTTAGGTACAGAACCGTGGCACAAGCATCGCCCATTCATCTCCAACACGACCCGCTTGCCTTGCCACTGCCGTACCTGTACGAGCTCCTCCCCGAGCTTCTGCAGTCGATGGGATCTATCTCAGACGAGGTCCTAGAGGCGACGAGGGCAATGCGGTGGCAGGAGAGGGCAAAGCGGATCTTTGACGATGTAAAGTGTTGGTCGCAGAGTGTGAAGGAGTGGAAGAGAGTGATTGCAGAGAGGCAGATCCAGCTATCTCCCGTGTCCGCCGGGAAGGGAGCATTGAAGCTGCCAAGCAGCACTCCAACTGGGAGCTGCGCAATTTGGGCCGGAGAATCTACTTCGAGAGCAATGCGGAGGAGAGAGCCAGGATGCTGCCCCCAAGTGCATCGGCGTTCGATATCATCAGCTGGGGAAGGGCGGAGGCGAAAACTCCAGCGGGCAAGGCAAGGTGGGAGTGCTTGAACGGTCGGATGCCGACCAGCGTTCCGCCTCCGCCTGAACCGGTGGATCCGCTGCCGTATCTGTCTCCACGGCTAGGCCTAACATGCAAGGAGCTCTGAAGATGTCTGCCCGCTCTATAAACTTGTCTTAAGAACTTGTTGCACCATTTGTTGGCTTTGCGAAATCTTTCTGCGAAACTACTTGTGTTAGTTGGGGTTGTCAAACTATGTGGACAAGTTTGCTATTTGCTACTTTTGAAACTATGTGTAAACTGTTTGATATTTGCTATGTGGAACCTTTATTAATATGTGAGCTCATATTTTACTATTTGTGAAACTACGTGAAACCTGTGATAAACTTTAAAAAAGAAACAATCACTAAAACTTGTAAAAACCTAAATCCATAGGACCCTACCGCCAAGCCATCGGGCGGTAGGGTCAGGCAACCTACCTCCAAGGCCTGCGGCGGTAGGGTGGTGCGCTGGACGTTAGGTGACGGCAGTGGGCCGTCCATGCCACCGCCAGAACCCCTGGCGGTAGGTTGCCTGACCCTACCGCCGAGACCTGTGGCGGTAGCAAAAGGGTCAGATTTCAAAAAAAATTCAAACAGGGGTCAGATCCCTAATTTAGACCAAAAAAGGGTCAAAACACGAAATTTTGCCCCCCGAGGCACGCCAGCGCGGAGGTGCGTACGGCCGCGTCCCACACAGGGTGCGCCCGTCGGCCCGTTTAGCGGCGGCTTCCGGCACCTCCTGTGTTTGTTGTTGTCAACCTGGCCATCTCGCCTGGGCCAACCAGCAATCTCAGGCCTCTCGCTTGGGGTTGGATGTGGCTGCCTGGGATTCATGTGAAAAGATTGGCAGTTTGTTGCATGTGGTTGTAGCCAGTATGCTCTTTAGAGCAACTTTAGCATAGTGGCCATATCGGTTACCATAATAATTGTCGATATTATGGTTTTGTTTGAAAAGACCGGTCTATCATAATCGTTGTTTTTTTTTGAAAAGGAGAGTGATCCTTGGCCTCTCATCAATCGATGCACACAACCCTCTTTATTGTTATTCCATAGAATTTGACAACATGAATACATGGATCAATCTGAAGCCACCTCTCCGGCGAACAAAATCGCAACACCTACGCTCTTGTTAAAGTGCCCGCATCGCATGAACGCGCACAATCTAATTCGGTAGCCTCGCGCACCGCCCAGGGCACCACCCGGTCTAGCCGGCCCGTAGCGCGCGCCGCATGCGCACGCTCTGGATCTGCCGACGTCATCTTCCACCATCCCATCTCCAGGAGTGATCAATGCAAACATCTTGCCAGGCCATACTGCCATGGATGCCACCACGAGATATTTTCCCCTAGGACTATGCTCAAAGATAACATGATCAAGACCACAAGATAAAAGATGTACATCTTTCATGAATAACTGCCGCCGGTGCAGCTGAGTTGTCTCCAAATCTGCATCGACGTGATCACAGTCTACATGGTAGTCTAAACTAAATGCAGCAAAGCAGGGCGTGCGTGATCATTAGAGGTCTGCTAATCTAGTCTAGTAGTTTAACTCCCTGTTGACGATGCACATGAAGAGAGGGAGACAGCATGATCAGTAATCAGTTGGTCGTGGGCGTGACTCGGACGTAGAGAAGAAGTTAATTGGTGGTTAATTCCATGATGGCACGGCCTGATTCCTGTGACTGTCCAGTCCAGCTAGCATAGCTACCTACCCGTTGGCCGGTTGGAGCTTGATTAGTTAGCTAGCGAGCTATCTGGCGATCGAACCGCTGAATGATTTGCGGACGCGAAAAGGCACATGGCCATTTGCATTTGGTGAGCATGATTGTGCGCAGGATGGAACTCCAAAGTACTGCCGATCATGTAGGCATTTGCTCCGTACGTGCAAATTGCGAGAATATTATGTTATATAGTGCAGCCTCTCCAGTGGCACATGCCACTTTGAATTGACCGGCTGATTAGGTAGTTCCAGTTGGTTGGAAGGAATTTGTATTATTGTGTCTGTAAATCCTCTGATATTGTTTTGTATGACATGATTAATCATGCATGTCGCGGTGTCAATCTAAATGGTTTCTGCTACGTAGGATTCAGTTTTCTTTCGCGGAGTTGTCATCAGCGACCATGTAAAGAGTGGTGGGCCCGTGCGTGGTTTATGAGCTCGTGAACAGTTGTCACGGAGCAACCATGTACTCCGTGATGGGGGTAATTAATATTTTTTGCTTATATATTTTTTGTATGTCGAGCGTTTCTGAAACCGACTGTAGTTCCATCCAAGCAATATGCAGACACATGATGTTTTTTTTTTCTTTGTGAAAACATCGCACATGAGGTTAGCTAGCCAGATGAGATGTACGGTTGAGAAAAGCTCGGCAGATCTGGCTCCGGCCAGCAGCCCCTGCGTATGGCGACGCGATAAAGATCCGCTGGCCGGAGGGCCGTGGACCTTGGTGGTGGTTTCTGGTTTGATTGCACGGCGGGGCCATTGGGGCAATCATTTGCTTGCTCATGCGTGGGCTGGGGCTCGGGTTGTTTAATCCGACGGTGACTGTGCCGCACGTACGCCTCTGGGACTGGGAGAATGTCATGTGGTGCGGCTCGGTCGCCGACATGCCAGGCGCGCGCGGTCGCTCCACCGTGCTCGTTCAGTCGCCACACCTGTGGCCGCGTCAAATGCATTTTCTTTAGCAGTAGGCGTCACATGGAATTTTTCTATAAAAAAATTGAGACATTGTTTTTTTTTTAAGTAGGCGTCACATGGATGGGGCGAGGCCCGCGCGAGAGGACAACTGGGTCTGCCCATTTCAGCGTTTTTATTCCTGCTGTTTTGTTCGTTGTACTGCTGCAGCGTTTTTCGTTCTTTTGTGGTTTTTGTTCCGGTTTTTCCTGCTGTTCCTTTACACTGCTGCAGCGTTTTTGTTTCTTCAGTTTTTCTGTTGTGGTTTCTGATCCTTTTTTTGGTTCACTATTTTGTTTTCCCTTCCAATTTTCCTTTTTATTGCTTTTTTCTCATAAATGGTGAGAAAGTCACTTCAGATTTCTTTTTCTTCTAATAAACGGTAAGCAATTATGTAAAGAAGGCGGACATTATGCCAATACACGGTGAACATTTTTTTTAAACATGCTGAACAATTTGTTAATACATGGCAAACATCTTCTATTGCACAGCGAAATATTTCATTAAACATGATGAACATTTTTAATACATCGTAATTTTTTAATATACATTGAACATTATTTAAATACACGAGAAACATTTCTCGTATATGGCAACAAAATATGTTAAACATTTTTTAATACACACCAAATTATTTACGGAAAGCCATTCATAAAAAAGTTGAAGAAAGATGAATAAACTAAAGAAAAAATGCTACAGAGCACTTCGCCGTGATACGTCTCAAATGTATCCATAATTTTTTATTGCTTAATGTTATGTTTACATCATTTCGAGATAGTTTTATTGATATCATGCAACTACCAAATAATGTTCATAAGTTTTTTTTTGGAACTACAGAAATATTGATAGGCACCAAAAAATTGAACCTCTAACTTTAAATCATTTCATATAAATTAAAAACCAAATTTTAGGTTGGTTAAAATTTAGTGAACTTTGATCAAAATCGTTAAAGTTGTTTCTTCAAAACTTATTTTATTAGTTGGCGGGCTCTGAAATATTTTGTACATGGAATTTCTCGGTAGGATTCAAACTCAATCAAAGGAAATTCAAATTTGGTAAATCAGTAAGTTCATATATTCTTCCTGTCTAGTCAAATTTGTTTAAGGCAGGGGTTTGACTCACTCCTCCCCTCCACCTCAGCCCCCCCCCCCCCCCCCCCCCCCCCCCCCAAATAAAAAGAAAATTGCGTACATATCTGCCATTTCATCGGGTCATGTTTTGGCCCAAAATCGATACTTATTTTATTAGGGCCAATCACAAATACAACCATTTGTACCAGTTGTTAATCTTCTAAACTTTTTAGAAGTCCCATATTTTCAAAAAGTAACCAAATATAATCTTTTATTAGTTCCTATTTTTCTTCACATTTCTATTTTTAAAATATTTCATTGAAAATTTGTGCATGTTTCCTAAAATCTCCTTTGTAGTTCTATTTTCATCACATTTCCATTTTTGGCCCAAAATCACATTTCTATTTTTGCTGTTTATATTTTGATTAGTCGAGTTAAAATAAAAACTCATATGCCATGTATTGTTGTTCGAAATTTCTTACCGTTGTCCCTAAGTGGACCCGCGCACGTTACAGCCGGCACGCATGCTAGGTGACCATGCTTGCTAAGAGCATCTACACCCTGGCCCCTCAAACGCACCCATAAGTCCGGGTGGACGGCCCAGTCGGTGATCGTTCACAAAATCGTGACCCAGCCGGCCTCCCCAAATCAGTTCTATACATTCGAGCTGACTGACACCCTGCATATCCAGCCAATATTGAGGGCGGATATGAGGAGGCACGGGCTTGTCCAGGCATGTCTGTCAGATCAGGCTGACGTTCGGGACCCACATAGACACCCGCCGTTACACCCAGCGGCCCGGTGAGGACACCACTCTGACGCGGCTGCTTGAGGGTCCAAATCCGGCTATTTAAGTTGGACGACGACACCCATCCCTAGCTAGAGTCCAATTCCCCTCCCCTCCGTGCAACCACCTCCCATTCGCTCGCAGCTTGGAGCTCTGGTAGCCATGGCCAGGCAACAGATCACCACCTATACCATGCTCACTCCAACACCTCCGACTGCCGGATTCAGCCTAGGCGACACACATGTGGTGTTCGTGGTCGCCCATGCGGAGGATGTGGTCGAGCAGCAGGCCATCCTCGACTTCATCCAGTCGGAAGCGAAAGTGGAGGCCTACCGCCGCGTCCGCCGTGAGGTGCCGGTGGAGCGTGATGAACTCTTTCGAACATGGAGTCCGACTAGGAGCTGGAGCTGCGGGCGGCTGGCAATGACCAGGAGGCCAGTCATCTACATCTCCGACGACGAGTAGTAGTAGGCTAGTTTCTAGTTAGTAGTACATACTAATGAAAAAATAAGCGGTAGTGTTGCATGATGTTGTATGGATTTAGGGTGTCAAATTTGATGTATGTGGTTGTATGGATGGAAAAGAAGCTGTGATGGGCCCTGTCCGAAAGCGCATTCCGACGTGTCCGCTGACATACGAGAGGTCAATTCTGTGATATGCGAGTGGGTGGCAAAATCAGCCGTAGGCCGTAGATACAAGCACTGTATCGATCGGGCATACGGATGGTTGGATCATTTGTCCACCACATATAGTTTCCCGACAATGGCATGTGGCGGCAATCATGCATGCCGCAACAAACGACCGAAGGCAGGCGTGCGCGTGATCATCCGTCCATCCCATGGATCCGAGATGGATCTGCGTATGCAACCAGCTCAGAACTGGCGAGCGATCTCATCATCATCGACATGATGAGTGGACGACCACATAGGACTAACCGTCGAATCATTGCTCCCCGCACCTCACACAGTCACACGTCGACCACATGGTTCTTGGGCTATCAGACCGTCAAGTGTCCCTAGCCGCTGATGATTAATGCCGTCGTTCGCCGCTGTCGACTAAATGATTCTGCCAGCTACCTAGCTCGATCGTTTGTACTAGCTAGCTAACTAGTAGTTGCGGATGTGCGTACGTGCAAGTGACAATATGCTACTAGTAGAAGCTAGCATTATGCCTGCAGATATATGCAATACACTGTATATTGCTAACAATGCATGACATGCGCACATAGTGTGATGAAGTATCAAATGATTCTCTCGCCTCAAAAAGGTTGATTCTGCAGGAACCGCATCCAAAATACATATAAGGTTCATCTGTCAATAATTCTGTTTCTGAAAAAAAAATAGCAGTATCTAACACACAACGGTTGGCCGTTGTTCGTTACAGCATACTATGATGCCCAGTAGCCGAAATCAATCAGAGTTATATGGACTAATGAAACAAATGTGCATCGAAAATCAATCCATCCACTATACTAATGGAACAGGTCTCCTGCTGACTGCTGTGCTCTGGCCACTGAATAATTCTCTTCTCGGGGGCGGGGAGGGACGAAGAGGCGAACGATGGAGCACGTCGCAGCAGCAGCTCGTTCTGCAGAATGGCACGCGCGCGCATGTGGCGGAGCCGGGGAATTCCTGGGGCGGCCAAATTCACTGTTTTGACCTATATGCAAAAGTTTTTCGGATTTGACCTTTTTCCTACCGCCATTGTCTATGGTGGTAGGGTAACACACCCTACCGCCAAGGCCTTTAGCGGAAGAACTTACCTGCTCCGCCATCTTTGTTTTTTGCAAAAAAAGACCCTACCGCCACAGTCTATGGCGGTAGGATGTGTTACCCTACCGCCATAGCCTATGGCGGTAGGGTCCTTTTTGCAAAATTGAATTTTTTATTGCATGCGTGCCCTTATTATAATTACATGCATACCCCTACCGCCAAAGACCATGGCGGTAGGGTCTTTTTTACACCAAACGGGCGTGACGGTGTAAGTAAGTCCTACCGCCAAAGGCCTTGGCAGTAGGGTGTGCTACCCTACCGCCAAAGACAATGGCGGTAGAAAAATGGTCAGATCCGAAAAACTTTTACAGACAGGGTCAGATCGTGCTTAAGTTAAGGAAAAAGGTCAAAACAGTGAATTTGGCCTCCTGGGGCACGCCAGCGCGGACGTGCGTACAGCCGCGTACACGTGCGCCCGTCGGCCCGGGGCATTCCCAGTGGCTTCCGCGATCAACCAGCACTTCCGCAGGCCTGGCCGGGCATACCCTGGCCCGGACAGGGCGTCCTATCCGGTGACCTGCGCGCGCACCACCCCCCCCCCCTCCTGCCCTATGCGCCCTTATGGGTCGGTTCATGCGTGGGTCGTGATGCCCCCAGTTTTTTTCCTTTTACTTTTTATTTCAGTTTTATTTTCAATAATTTAGGATATAAAAAAGTTCTGAATTCCAAGAAGTTGCAATTTTAAAAAAAATGTTCATGGATTCAAAAAAGTTCTCAATTTCAAAAAAATATTTGGGAATTCAAAAAATATTCACGGTTTAAGAGAATGTTTATGATTTCAAAAAATGATCACGAATTTGAAAAATGTTTACAATTTAAGAGAATGGTCAGAATATGTAAAAAATGTTCACTGATTTCAAAAATGTTCGTGAATTTAAAAAATGTTCATGAATTCAAAAAGTGTTCGTGAATTCGAAAAATATTCACAATTTAAGAGAATGTTCATGAATTTCTAAAAAGTATTCACAAATTTAGAAAACTGATCAAGATTCTGAAAAATTGTTCGTAAATTTAAAAAATGTTCATGATTTAAGAGAATGTTCATGAACTTGTAAAAAAATCATGATTTCAAACGAATGTTCATGAATTTAAATAACTGCATGATTTCAGAAAATGTTCAGGAAATTAAAAAATATTCACAAATTTAAAAGATTTTCGCATTTGGAAAAAAATAATAAAAATGAAAAATAAAAAATAATATGAAAAAGGAAAAAGAAAAAGGAACATAGAAGAAAAAGAAAGAAAAACTAAAAACTGGTTCAGAGAAGGTTATAGAACCTTCCCCAACCCGGTTGGGATGAAACCTGGAAATGGGCTGCCCCCGGGCTTTCGAGTAGGGCTCCAAAAGGAACATAGATGTAAAATGTGTGGAGAAGGAGGGAGGGGGGGGGGGGGCATTAGTGGTCCGGGATCCCGATCATGGCAAAGAAATATTATCACCCCCTCTGCCACGTTATTCTCCTGCATTTCGCTGACATCCCATAAAACTTGCGCACACAAACAAATAAATTATGTTCGGGGAGAATGGGTTATGTATGGAAGAATGATTTTAGACTTGCATCCACATGGAAATGGTGGTGCTCGATCTCCATTCTCAATCGTTGATAAAGTTCGGGGAGCATTTGCATCTTGTCCCAACAAACAACCTTTCACCATCACGGCCTAGGCTGATTAATTTGGGCCCTGTGGATGAAAGCAACGAGGAACAACGGGGAGATGGGGAAGGAAAACATTTTTTTCCTTCGATAGCTTTTCCCTACTCAAATGTGGGGCAAACATGTTTTACATGGGGCTCTAAAACACGCAGCGCTCCTCCCGAAAAAGTGGATCGACCTCCTCTGCCACTCCCGCGGGCGACAGGGGAGGCCTCCCGCCGCCGCCGGTCCCCGTGCCCCCTCTTCCTCCAGTCCCCTCGCCGCCACCAAGGCGCGCCGGCCGGCGAAGCCTGCCTGGCGTGGGCGGTGGCGGGACGCCTCTCCCCTTCGTCGTTTGGCTGGCACGGGACGACCAGATCGATGGAAGGCGCTGGGCTAGCGTGGGGCACGGCGGCGTGGCAGCGGGCGCTCCTGGCGGCGGCGTGCGGTCGGCGCGACGACGCTATGGTGGCGTTCTCGCGGCGCGGTATGCGGCTGCGCCGCCATTGATGGGGCTTGTTGGTTTCGCTCTGGCGGCTAGCGAGGGCTGGATCCCGGGGCGGCGGCCCCGGACGGCGGAGGTTGTGTCGGTGGTTGTGGTCTCGCGACGGGCGATGCAGCGGCCGCGGTGGTGGACGATCCATGCACAAGACGCTTGATGGAGGCCATTGGAACAGATCTGGGTGAAGACCTACTCGCGGCTGCTGCCGAGGCCGGCGATGGCGGCACTTTTCGGTGCCGTTCCCTTGTTGAAGGCATCGCTGTTAAGAAGTTACATGCCACTATCTGCTACCTCCGGGGGAAACCTTAGATCAGTAGATCGGATGACGGCGGCATTATTGTGTCGTTTTCCTCTTGTGGCGTCATTCTTGGAGGTGTACACGGGCTCGAGGGACCTGTGGACGGAATAATTGGTGGAGCGGTGCTTCATCCTGCACATTAATGGTGGCGTTTCTCGGCGGCGTGGCGCGGTGGAGACTCGACGCCCGATGTGTGGCGAGGGACTCGCGCAGGAGGGTGCCGTTATCAGGCGCCGTGGTGGCGTGGATGGCAGAGAGGCCGGGCAAGGTGGTGCAGCAGTACACACTGAAGATGGATTGGTGGCAGGTGGCTGCGGCGGCCTCATACCCGGCAGGAGTCCTGGTTGAGGAGTGCGCCGGACTGGTAGGTGCCCCATACCCGGCAGGCGTCCTGGTTGGGACCTCGGGTCTTAGATGTTTAGGTTTGGCTGCGATGTCTGTTTGGTATTAGGCCCAGACTATCAGCGCCCCTTCTTCAATTGGATAGGAGTAGCGACAGTTGTTGCATAGACGGTGGCTTTAGTCTTACTGTTGTATCACTTTGTAAGGTCTAATAAGAATAATAATAAAGTGGCCGTATGCATCGCCCAGATGCAGAGGCCGGGGGTCCTCCTCCTTTTCTAAAAAAACATGTTTTACATTACAATATATGGTTGTGTACGTTAACCGATGTCAAGACAAGGAGCTATCGTCAATAAAAAATACTTTTCATTTAATTTAGCAACGCACATTTAGTGTAGCTAAGTACAAAAAAAGCTGGTCATACACGCATTACCGATATACAAACGCTTGTTAGAAGATATTCAAAGGCTTGTTAAACATCAACATGGATGAATGGATGATCATGGGCGTGCCTCGGAGGTAGAGAAGTTAATTGGTGGTTCATTCCATGATGGTACAGTCGATCTGATTCTCGTGACTGTCCAGTCCAGCTACCTTAGCTACCTGTTGGCCGGTTAGAGCATCTAATCTACCCCGAGAGAATATATTTGTGGTCGTCAAAGATGCATAACTGAAAATCCTGTACAGTTGCAAGAACAAACGGCATGATTAATCCCATGCGTGATTCAAAGTACAATTAGTAGCACACCATGCGTGATTCAAAGTACAATTAGTGGTCACGGAGCAACCATGTAGCAGGTTCCAAGATGGGGTGATCAACATCGAAGCTCTGTATTTTTATATTCACATGGAACTCATGAGCCATGCTTCACTAATCACTATGACCAGCAGCAGATTCACGGGGCTCCGATTAGCTACATCCAGATCTAGCAACCTCCGGCCGGCCAGCCAGCGACGCGATAAAGATCAGCCGGACGGGCAGCCAGCCGGGGCGGCGGTGCTGCGGGCCGTCCGGTTCCACGGCGGGGCCAATCATTTGCTCCTTGTGGTCTCGGGTTGTTAAATCCGACGGTGACTGTGCCGCACGTACGCCTCTCTGCCTCAAATGGTTGATTAATCGGAGCATCTGATCAAGGCGCCTCGATCGCCCGACATGGCAGGTGGGAGCGGTCGGTCCAGCGTGCGCCTGCACTCGGCAAACTTGCCATGGATTTTTCTTCTTCTTTTCTTGCCATGGATTGCCTTTTTTTTGAAGGTATGCCATGGATTGCCTTGGTGCGCAGAAGATATCCGCAGGCCGGAGGTGGTCGGCTGCACTAGGCTCGCAGGCCGACATTTCTGCTTGACGCAAAAAGATTTGGTCCAAAAGCTAGTGTAAGTGCAAAATGCTCAACCCAAAACATGACGATTGGGTCGAGTCGGGTGCCCATCTCAACCTTTGTGTTCACCACCTCACGTGACAAAAAGTGGGAGAGCTTACTTCGCTGAGCCCGGCGAGAATGGGCCCGCCCACTCTGCCCGCGAGCGGGTTTCCATTTTTTTCCTTGAATTTTTAGTTGGTTTTTCATAAAACCAACGGCTATTTTTTTGATCTAATATTTTAAATCCTATTTAAAAGTAAGATTGCATTTTAGATAAATTTTCATATGTGTTTTCTAAATAGTTCAGTGTACATTAATAAAAGTTTCACCGTATACTTAAAAAATATTCAATGTATATTAAAACAATTTATCATATATAGAAAGAGTTTCATATATATTCATCATATGTTAAAAAATGATGTGAATTTGTAAAACGTTCACCATTACTAAAAAATTTCAGTATGTATTTTAAAAATGAACACCGTATACTAGAAAAAATGTTAACCGTATATTTCAAAAACTATAAAAATAGTTTTGGGTGCGCTCTCAGCCATTCGCCATGTGTCGCGCTTTGGGCGCTCTCTTCAGATTTTTATTTTATTTTTTCGCACGCGTTTTCGGCTTTTTAACGGTTTTTTCGACGTTTTTGGTTTTTCACCGGTCTTCCTTAGCTTTTTCGACAAATTTTATTTTGAAAAAAAATATTTTTGCGCGAAAATACGCGTTTTCTTTTTTCCTTTCGCGAGAGTCGTGGTTTTGCTTCCGCGAGAGGCACGGGTGTGCTTTCGCGAGAGTCACGGCCATGCCTCTCGGAAACGAAAAAAATACATGTTTTTTGTTTTTTTTTCCTTTCGCGAGAGTCACGGTTTTGCTTCCATAAGAGGCACGACTGTGCTTTAGCGAGAGTCACGGCCGTGCCTCTCGGAAACGAAAAAAACGTGTTTTTTGTTTTTTTTTTTCATTTCACGAGAGTCACGGTTTTACTTCCACGAGAGGCACGGTTGTGCTTTAGCGAGAGTCACGGCCGTGCTTCTCGGAAACGAAAAAACATGTTTTCTGTTTTTTTTTGTTTCGTGAGAGTCACGGTTTTGCTTCCACGAGATGCACGGTTGTGCTTTAGCGAGAGTCACGGCCGTGCCTCTCGGAAACAGAAAAAAACACGTTTTCTGTTTTTTTTTCTTTCACGAGAGTCACGGTTTTGCTTCCGCGAGAGGCACGTTTGTGCTTTCGCGAGAGTCACGGCCGTGCCTCTCGGAAACGGAAAAAAACGCGTTTTCTGTTTTTTTTTCCTTTCGCAAGAGTCGCGGTTTTTCTTCTGCCAGAGGCACAGTTGTGCTTTAGCGAGAGTCACGGCCGTGCCTCCTCGGAAACGAAAAAAACAGGTTTTCTCTTCTTTTTTTTCTTCTGCGAGAGTCACGGTTTTGCTTCCGCGAGAGGCACGGTTGTGATTTCGTGAGAGGCATGGGCATGCGTCTTTCGGGAAGGGAAAAACCCGTGCTCCCGGTTCGGTTTTTTCGTCTGTTTTTTCTGAAAAAAAGGTTCGTTAAAACCTATCAACATGGAATCTAGTTTTGATGATCTCGATGCGATGAATCCAACGGTGAAAGCGGTTCGAGATTTGGACGCACGGCTTGAAAGATAAAACGTTTTGAACAAACGGATCTTAAAAAAAAAAGAAAACTCTCAGGTTGCGATAAGTGGCGCGCTGCATGTGCGCCAGTTATCGCAACCAGGGGTGTTCAAGTGATCTTTGCAACGAGTACTGCTCAATTATTAATTTCGGCCAGAGGCACTTGGCTGCACTAGGCTCACAGGCCGACATTTCCGCTAGACGCAAAAGATTTGGTCCAAAAGATAGTCTATCTGTTTGGGCCGTACAAGGGCTACATGCTCAGCCCAAACCATGACGGTCGGGCTGGGCCAGGGACCCACCTCTGATCCGCATGTAAGAATCAAAACACCTTTTGCTAAAAAAAAGAGAATCAAAACACCTCTCTTCATACTGGCCAGTCTAATTCGGCCGGTTTTGTTCATTTTAGTCGGGCTAGGGTGCTACTGTTACAAGAGTTTGAGCAGACCACTTCAGGGCCGTTTTTCTCTTCAGAATGGCTATTTCAGAAGTTTTAAAGTGTGCAGATTTTAAAAATGTTCCGGACTCTAAAAACTGTTCTTGAACTGTAAAGATATATACTAACTGAAATATGTTCACAGATTCTGAAAAATGTTCCTTAATTTTAAAATATCTACAAATTTAAAGAGATGTATCCGTTTTTTACAATATTCAGGAATTTATAAAAATTATCTGGAATATGTATTTTTCGATTTTTAAATATGATCAAAATATACTCACATATTATAGAAAATGTTCATGAATTTTCATTAAAGCGTTCAACAAATGATTAATTTAAGAAAAAATTCATGAATTAAAGAAAAATGTGCATTTTTTAAAAATACGAATCTTGGAAATGATAGAATGGGAAATTTTAGAATTAGAAAAAATAAAGGTAAAACCATAAATCATAAAAATATAAACCCTCCCGTGCAAGGACCGCACCGTCTACAATTCCCATCTTCACTCCCATTCATGCGGCCCGCCGCAAGTTTTCAGTGTCCTTTTGTGGCTGCTATATTGGCGTAACCATCCCAAAAAAAAACCCATAAGCTAGAAGATCACCCACG
This sequence comes from Triticum aestivum, assembly GCF_018294505.1. Classification (NCBI taxonomy): domain Eukaryota; kingdom Viridiplantae; phylum Streptophyta; class Magnoliopsida; order Poales; family Poaceae; genus Triticum; species Triticum aestivum. The sequence goes on along the minus strand of NC_057814.1, from coordinate 48,057,983 downwards.
CGTTACTGCGGGATGATAAGCTGAAAACATGGATAATTAGGTTGATGACATAACTAATTATGGGAATTAATTATAATGTGATGGTAAATGATTTGGCAGTCATGCATGATTTGTTGATGTGAAAAGGGTTGCATGCATAGAAAAAAAATAGTTAGTGCGATGGGAGATTAATGACGTGGTGGACAAGCATGGTTTGTTGATCTGAAAGCGCCGCATGCTTACAGAAATTAGTTAGTGGATTGCATCTATTTAAGAATAGACGATTATGCAATGTATGTCGGACGAAACGGACTAGTACACCCGCAAAATCTCTTCTACCAGAACTGGTATGTACTGGCAAAGGATCCTTCTTACACCTCAGACTTTAAGATTCGTGCAAAGAAAATAAATTCCTTTTCACATTTGGAGATACAGATGGAATAAACAGCTACTACAACTGACATTCACAGACTTTTGTCTGGCAAAGTACTAGTGGAGGATGCTTTCACTCAGAATGCATGCTCATGTCGTCTCTCTCTCTCTCTCCAAACAAAAAACTTGCCTTTTATTTTCAATCTAGCATTTTGAATTGCTCATAACTTTTAAACCGAATTTTTGTATTGGAAATTTTATATATATTTGTATTTAGGTCGACAGGATCTTTAAATCAAGACCAATCTAGGATATATTTTGACTAGTTTGAATTTTCATTTATATTTCAATTCTAGTTATTTTTTCAAAGGAGTGAAATAATTTTAAAAAACTGAGTGAAATAAGTTTTTGAAAATGAGTAAAATGTTTTTTTCAAAGGAGTGAAATAAGTTTTTGAAAATGAGTGGAAGTTGGTCTCATGTTTTTTTTCCAGTTTCACATGTTCGAAAATTCACTAGTTTCCAAACTAGATTTCACTCCTTTTAAAAATTAATTTGAAATAATAAGTTTCATATATTTGAAGAACTAGTTTGGCATTTTTAAAATAACAAGTTTCACATGTCAATTGAGGGAACACTGTCTTTGAATTGAAAGGAGTGAAATCTGTTTTTTGAAATGAGTGACACCAATTATTTCAAATGATTGAAATATGTGTTTTGAAATGACTGAAAAAGTATTTTTGAAATGAGTGAAATAAACAAGTTAAATCAATTTATTAAGCAATGAGTGAAATTTATTTATTAGAAATGAGTGAAATATGTTACAAGAATTTTAAACTCGTTCGAAATGTATTCAAATAACAAGTTTCACATCTCAATTGAGTGAGCACTGTCTTTCAATTAAAATGAGCGAAAACCGTTTTTTGAAATGAGTGAAACCAATTATTTCAAATGATTGAAATATGTGTTTTGAAATAACCGAAATAATTATTTTGAAATGAGTGAATAAACAAGTTAAATCATTTTTAAGAAATGAGTGATATATGTTTATTACAAATGAGTGAAATATGTTGGAAGAATTTTAAACTCGTTCGAAATGTATTCAAATAACAAGTTACACATCTCAATTGAGTGGACACTGATTTTGAATTGAAAGTAGTGAAATCCATTTTTTGAAATGAGTGACACCAATTATTTCAAATGATTGAAATATGTGTTTTGAAATGACTGAAATAAGTATTTTTTGAATGAGTGAAATAAACAAGTTAAATCGTTTTTTAAGCAATGAGGGAAATTTGTTTATTAGAAATGAGTGAAATATGTTGCAAGAATTTAAAGTCATTGAAAATGTATTCAAATAACAAGTTTCGCATCTCAATTGAGTGAGCGTTGTCTTTGAATTGAAAGGAGTGAAATCAGTTTTTTGAAATGAGTGAAACCAACTTTTTAAAATGATTTAAATATGTGTTTTGAAATGACTGAAATAAGTATTTTGAAATGAGTGAAATAAACAAGTTAAATCATTTTTAAGAAATAAGTGAAATATGTTTATTACAAATGAGTGAGATATGTTGCAAGAATTATGAACTCATTCGAAATGTATTCAAGTTCGATCTTATTTTGAAGATCACATCGTCAGGAATTCAAATATGTAAAAATATTTCAAAATGAAATTTTTATTCAAAAGATATCAATGAATTAGTATCTTCCAAGATAAATAAAATGTTAGCTTTTTCTGTGTGTGGAGTTGTCTGACAGCATGCATGCATGGCTAGGCATAAAAGATGTACTCAGTAGTACGGTTGGGTCTGATATTGATTTGACCTAATGGACCAGATACTAGCGAAATACAACACTATATCATTGAATAGTTGGCCCACACAAAGTTAGCTGGAAGCATTTCATTGGTTGGGACTTCACCGGTAGCTACCAGAACCGGTAAATTTACTGATTCGCTAGTACACCCTTGTGATGAAGTTGTGCAAGAAAACACACATGAGGCATGTTGAGAAAGCGGCTAAAACAAAATCTTCCCCGTGATGAAAGTTTGGCAAACCATGCACGATTATGGTGTTGAACAAAATACATGCTTATTACATCTAAAAATACATTGCTTATTTAGAGACTCTAGCACAACTGTGATGTGTACGTGGTCGCTTCTTCACCGCGCCGCTGCGACGATCGCGCCACACGCTACTGATTCACTTCGCCGCTGCCTTGACCATGGACGACAGGTACCTCTCCTTGTTTTTTGTGAAGTAGGCGACGAGCTCGTCCCTGTCCGGCAGGGACCGCCTAACGACCTCGTCGGAGGTGTACTCCTTGGCCCACCGGCGCAGGGCAGGGTACTCGCCGTCCGCCATCAGGCGCACCTCCACGACTTCCTCCAGCACGCCGAGCCAGTGAGCCAGCGTGCATGCGGCGAGGTCGACGAAGCCGAGCGCGTCGCCCCCGAAGAACCTCTTCCCCTCGAGCTGCGCGTCCAGGATCCCCAGGCTCTCCTTGGTCTCCCTCGCCAGCCGCGCCTGCTCCTCGCCGTCCGTCCACATCGCCTGCCACAGCGGCTTCAAGCACTTGTTGGCGATGAAGTCGGCCCAGAAGCGGGCCGTGGCGCGGTCGTACGGGTCCGTGGGGAGGAGCCGGGGCGCCGCTTCGTGATGGAAGGCCTCGTCGATGTACTCGACGATGAGGAGGGACTCGCAGACGGCGCGGTCGCCGTGGAGGAGGACGGGGACCGACTGGTGGATGGGGTTGTGGGCGAGCAGCAGCTCGCTCTTGTTGGTCAGGTCCTCCACGAGCAGCTCGTACGGCACCCCCTTGAGCGTCAGCGCCACCTCCACCCGGTGCGCAAACGGGCTGCCGAACGCCGTGATGACCCTCACCGGCGCTTGCGCCGGAGCCTGTGCTGGCTGCAGCGACATCCTGGCTGAGATCAAGTCAAATTCGCTGTCTCGAGAACGAGATAGATCGATCGCCGTAGGTTTTTGTTTCTTGGAGGATGAACTTAAACTGCTCGTGAACTGGGTGTCTGCTGGTTGGTGTATTTAGATGGCTGAGGAAGAGTGGTGGTTGTGCATGGTCAGCAATGGCGGGCTGCACGCCTCTTCTCCAAGGAAAGGATCCGTCGATATCTTATCCTTTTCACACCACTTGGACTGGCGCTGCTGAAATTTTAAACGAAAGCAACGACGTATGTTTGCCAGTCAGAAGTAGCTGGTTGTTGGATGGATCAGGTGAGAACTTGAGAAGCTTCGTGAGGGATGGGAGACTATTACACGTACAGTACAATCGACTGGTACAACTCAAGTGAGATAGAAGCAATGCAGCATTTGATTTACGTAAGCTATGATCAGATCGATAAGATGAGCTGGTGAGGCGGATAACATATAACGTAATATAGTAGTAGTACAGACTACAGTAGTAAACTGCATGTATCTATCCATGATGCGTGTCATAAGCAATGACTTCAGCATTATATGCACCGGGGGCTTGTTAAATCTGAGTCGATTGAGATTTAACAAAATCTAAGTTTGACCTGAAGGCAGAGCCTGTGAGTTGACCTGAAGCAGGACCACTCGCCGGGTAGAGCTTGTGCGGGGCCGACGGCAGACGAAGCGTAGTAGGCCTGGCAACCTAGCAGTTCAGAGGGGCGGACCGGCGGAGGCGCGCAGTAGCCGGCGTCCGCGCGCGGCGGCGTGTACCTGACGACCCAGGAATCCAGCAGCAATCGGCATCCAGGGGTGGAGGCGCGCTCTAGCCGGCGTACGCGCGCGGAATCTTCCACGGGCGAGACGAGGGAGCAGCGGTGTCATGGAGCGGAGGAAGAATCAGAGGAGAGCAGCATCTCCCCGAGCTTGGATGGCGCCATGATGTGTGATTTGGGAAAAGTGTGAGTCACTCACGGAGTCACGGGAGGAGAATGGGAATAGAAACAACTAGTGGTCGTGGGTATCCAAACAAGGAACTGGGCGGACCAGTTTTCCGAATTTTCTAACCAAACGTAGTTTTTTATAAACTGATTATTCGCAAAAACAAACTTAAAACGGTTTCCTAAAAATCGGCTAAAAACTCATTTTCTATAATCCTAACGCTAATCTCCACTATCCAAACAACGCCTTAGGATTCGTGCAAGCCCACATGGGCAGCTATAGCCTGCTTCTGTCGGGGGGGTGCGCGTGGCCCTTTTTTTACATCAAAGTACTCTTTATTGCCACAATTAGTCTCTCTAGGAGCATGCTAAAAAATAATAGGCGGAAAATCACACGCAAAAGTGATATATATCATCAAAACTACCGCTGATATATAGACCGAACGAGCGTCCTCCATTCAGATTATTCGATATGCATCAAACAACTTCAGCTTCGTAATATTCAATCCAACACAACGAACTTCAAAGAGTGCGCCAAAGTTTCTATCGGACAAAGTAGGACGAAAACGTGCATCAACCCCTATGCATAGATTACCTCAATGTCACGATAATCTGCAAGTTGAATACCAAAACATATATCAAGTGAATCAAATAGAACACAACATTGTCACCACGTGTATCCACATGCAAGAAAGTCATCAAGTGTTCTCAAATCCAAAACTTATTCAATCCGATAATAGTGATACCTCAAAGGTAAAAAATCAATTGATGACAACAACAAGATAGAGAGGGGGAAAACCATATGATCCAACTACACTAACAAAGCTCGCGGTACATCAAGATCGTGCCAAATCAAGAACACGAGAGAGAGAGAGAGAGATCAAACACATAGCTACCGGTACATACCCTCAGCCCCGAGGGTGAACTACTCCCTCCTCGTCATGGAGACAGCGGGTATGATGAAGATGACCTCTAATGATGATTTCCCCCTTCGGCAGGGTGCCGGAAAAGGATGATTTCCCCCTTCGGCAGGGTGCCGGAAAAGGCCTCCAGATGGGATCTCTTCGGATCAAAGGCTTGCGGCGGCGGAACAACTCATCTAGGTTAACTTTTGGAAGTTTCCGAATATATAAAGAATTCCAGCATTAGAATCACGCGAAGAGGGGCTACAGGGGGCCCACAACGTATCTTGGCATGGCCACCCCTTAGCCGCGCCCAAGTACCTTGTCACCTCCTCATGGCTCTTCTGGTACTCCCTCGAAGCTTCGGGGGTCTCTTATGTTCCAAAAAAAATCATCAAAAAGTTTCGTCGCGTTTCGACTTTGTTTGGTATGGATTTTCTGAAAACCAAAAACAAGCAGAAAACAGCAACCAGCACTGGGCACTAGGTTAATATGTTAGTCCATGAAAATCATATAAATGTCATATAAAAGTGCACCGAAACCATTAAAATATAGTAAGCATGTCATGAATACTTCATAAATTATAAAAACCTTGGAGATGTATCAGAGCCTTCCCGAACCTCAACCTCGAGCTCGAGATTTATTGACAGGAAATCTAGCGGGATGGTGAGTTCATTCACCCTGAAGGGAGAACATGTCGGACATTGCCGGCTTCAGCGTGTGCTGCTCAGCTTCTTCTTTGCGAGCCCCGGAGCATTCGTCGGTGGCATGCACACTGCGCTAGCTGCCGGCAAGCGGCTGTGCTTCGCCAGCGGCTTCATTGAGAGGTTGAGCGCAAGCATCAAAGCACTGGGCGTGGCGGGGGCAGGACCGTGGTATCCCCTGTCCATAAGAGTTCATGTCCCAGACTTGACATTGACTTGACATTAGTGGTTGCATTTTCCTGAATTTATTCCAGGCCTTCCAGCGATATACCTTCAGTGGAAGGAGACGTTCTTGTCGACTACGAAGGTGTCTGTGGCAACTTCGTCAATCTCAAGATGATGTGCTGGCACAGTCGCTCGAACCTGCTCATAGGGGTAGGGTGTGCGTGCATGCATGCCCTCATAGGGGTGAGTGTATGTGAGCAACTTCGATTGTATTTTGTTAAAGTAACAGGTAAACTCAAGTCAGCCAAGAAAGGCAGCATTTTTTGATTTCGTTAAAAAAACAGAACACGCACCCCCATCAAAACTTTACAAGCCAAAGTCCACTTTGCTCCGGCACCAAATTTGAACAACATAACTCTTGTATACACCATATGAAACCAAATGTCTATATGAACATAACAAATAAACGAATATATGTATGCATAACGGAATCGGTGATATGTTTACGTTATTCGGTGGTCGGTGCTATTACAGTACCATGCATATGTTGAAATGATTACCGAATCTAACTTGCAAGATATTTGTAAACGGTACGATTTATACTCTACATGGTTCTATAAATATGCACACTTAATAATATACTAGAAATTACCATTAAGATATTAGTTATACATTCCTTTTTAGAAACCTCTAATGTGATATTGAATGAAACTAAACTATACATGAACATATGCACATATATATAAAAATGTACGTGTGGACAGTATAATTTGTGGATTCTCACAAAATAATTTAAATATAATTTCCATTATAGCACTAGGTTTTAATTTAGCATAAACAAATGATCGATGACATACAGTACAATTGATAACCAATATAAACTGGTTAACTATACCACCTAAATTATGTGGTTAACTATCCTAACTAAGTAATAAAAATTAAACTTCTTAACATTATAGTCTGATGGAATATAAAAATAAATATGTATAAAAGTTAGGTATAAAACTATTTATTTTATTTCACCCCAGGTGCCAAGTATAAAGAACCAAATGCTCGTAGTAATAGTCTTTCAGCTGTAAATCTTCGAGAAACTCATACCTGAAAGCAGTTCTGCGTATGTCTTCCCATTGGTTGACCAAGGGTTCTTGAGAATATAATGTATCATTCGCTCTATGTAGTCAAGTATCTCTAGTCCCATCAAAGTTATCTTAATTAAGTTATCATTAGTCAAGTTATCACACAAAGAATATCTTCGTACATCTTATCTTCGAGTAGGAGCAAAGGTCGCCTCCACCACCCTGCCACGAATAAGCCTCCCATCAAAGAAAATCCTTGCCTCATCTGCTACATTCAGATTGGAGAACCTCACAAATACATTCTGATCTTCAACACAAGACAACATAACTCTCCCAACGATAGAGCACCGTCTGAGCACTTCCTTGCATAAATCAGAATCTTCAAAGTTTTCACCTTGATCAACTTGCATAGTGTTCCAAAATGGTAAGTTGGCTTGGTGAGTTGTTGCTGCAGCAAAAAAAAGTGTTAATATATATATATATATATATATATATATATATATATATATATATATATATATATATATATTTGGTGTGTACTTGAAAATAGTTAACCATATACTAAAAATTGTAGTATGTATTTAAAAATAAAAACCACATACTAGAAAAAATGCTCACCGTATATTGCAAAAACTATAAAAAAAGGTGAAAAAAATAAAACTATACAAACTAGAATAAAACCCAACTCTGAAAAGAGAAAGGGTGGAAATAAAAAAATGACACAGGAAAAAAATCTAAAAGAAAACCAACTTTCAGTGAAGAACATTTATTGAAATTCACGAATATTACATGAATTCTTGAGCATTTTTTGAAATTCGCAAACATTTTTCATAAACATGTGGTGTTTGTCCAGCTTGCATCCAAGACCCAAAAGTTTTGGTTTTCTTACTAGCAAGGATGAACTTTCAACTAGTCACTTGCATCCAAGACCCAAAAGTTTTGGTTTTCGACAAGTCATGCGGATTTTCACTAGAAATTTCGGCAGCATAACGCGTCGATTCATTACAAAATTCATTCATGCACTCCACTCGATGAAACATCCCATATCATCATCCTACAACTCATTTCCCCAACAAAACTCAAACACAACTACCAAGCTAATCCAGCACCACCATAAACTAAATAAATAAGCTCACGGATGAATCTAACAACTTCTGCTCCTTGTGTTGTCATTCTTCTGTTTGAATGAATGGTGAAAGGTATCGACACACCAAGAGAGAGCTTCTTTGTGTCGACACATTCCAATTGGCAAAAGGCTGTGGCACAGGTGCACCAACACCACCGATTTGAAGCCCTTGGGATGGTGGAGCAGTTGCAAACATTATGTGTGGAATATGCTTCCGAGATACTGGGTTGTTCGCTGCAGGCAACCTCTCTGCCAACATATAACAACAGAGTTAACAAAACTATGCATGAAGGAAGAAAAAGTATTAAAAATAAGATCATCAAATCAAGCCAACTATCTGCAACATATATAGGCAGCAATGGTGGTAAGAGCAGGTGACAACTATGTGATATACTAGTAATGGTACCTCCAGTGAACATTTCAACACGTAAGATCAAGATCCATCATGTTTACCAAATGATAGTACTAAGAAGGAAATCACTTTGAACAAAGTTGAAACCCCTAAGGCTCCGTTTGGTACAAGGGAGTGCAACACAAAGTTTCGGAAAAAGGAATAGGAATCAGGTGGAATGCAAACTGGAAATCCCACAGGCTCACTTTGGTCGTGGATGTTATGTTCACCCTAAAACCTAAAGAAACCTTCTCTTTCCTCCATTCAAAACTTGTACGATTCATATAGACAACCTATGAACCAAACATGGCCTAAAATGTCAAAACACAAATGTGGGGACATGGCATCACGGTAGAGTAGGGAAATTCGGTAGTTTAATTGCATGCTTGCTGATATGGCATGATAACTAAGTTGACATGTGTAATAGAGTAGTTGGCATGTGTGCATGCATTGCTGCAGTAACTTTTTCATGACGGACTCTCATTTGTGGAGGTGCGGGCAATAAAACAAAATTGATGCTCCAAAAAAAATTGGAGCGTCCGTTTTTTTATCGTACACACCTCCAAAAATGTGATTACATCGCGAAAATTTCCATGCTCTAGAACTCTTTGTGAAGAAGGAACATCGCGATGTCTTCGATGTCCTAAAGGAGGAACATCTAAGTGTGAGGCTTGAATGGATCAAGAGGGCATGGAATACATTTATGAAAAACAATTAGAACAAGTCTTATGTAATTTCCTTTGTTGTAAACGTATTTGCTTTGTTGGGAACTCATCTGTACTGTTGTGAACTTATTTGCTTTGTTGGGAACTCATTTGTATTGTTGTGAAGTAATTTGCTTTGTTGTGAACTCATTTGTATTGTTGTGAAGTAATTTGCTTTGTTGTGAACTCATTTGTATTGTTGTGAAGTAATTTGCTTTGTTGTGAACTCATTTGTATTGTTGAGTAATTTTTTTTGTTATGGACAAACGTTAATGATATGTCTCTGAGGTGTTCCAGGCGGCGTGAGTTGTGAAACTATTCCACATTTCCTTAAGTGTGCACCAAACTCGTGACTTAAATATTCTCCACCACGATCTGATCGTAAGAATTTTATTCTCCTGTCACGTTGATTCTCAACTTCACTCTGAAATTCCTTGAACTTTTCAAAGGTTTCAGACTTGTGTTTCATTAGGTAGACATACCCATATCTACTTAAGTCATCAGTGAGGGTGAGAACATAACGATATCCTCCGCGAGCCTCAACACTCATTGGACCGCACACATCGGTATGTATGATTTCCAATAAGTTGGTTGCTCGCTCCATTGTTCCGGAGAACGGAGTCTTGGTCATCTTACCCATGAGGCATGGTTCGCACGTGTCAAATGATTCGTAATCAAGAGACTCCAAAAGTCCATCTGCATGGAGCTTCTTCATGCGCTTGACACCAATGTGACCAAGGCGGCAGTGCCACAAGTATGTGGGACTATCGTTATCAACTTTACATCTTTTGGTATTCACACTATGAACATGTGTAACATCACGTTCGAGATTCATAAAAAATAAACCATTGACCAGCGGGGCATGACCATAAAACATATCTCTCAAATAAATAGAACAACCATTATTCTCGGATTTAAATGAGTAGCCATCTCGAATTAAACGAGATCCAGATACAATGTTCATGCTCAAAGATGGCACTAAATAACAATTATTAAGGTTTAAAACTAATCCCGTGGGTAGATGCAGAGGTAGCGTGCCGACGGCGATCACATCGACCTTGGAACCATTCCCGACGCGCATCGTCACCTCGTCCTTCGCCAGTCTCAGTTTATTCCGTAGTTCCTGTTTTGAGTTACAAATATGAGCAACCGCACCGGTATCAAATACCCAGGAGCTACTACGAGTACTTGTAAGGTACACATCAATTACATGTATATCACATATACCTTTGGTGTTGCCGGCCTTCTTCTTGTCCGCTAAGTATTTGGGGCAGTTCCGCTTCCAGTGACCACTTCCCTTGCAATAAAAGCACTCAGTTTCAGGCTTGGGTCCATTCTTCGACTTCTTCCCGGTAACTGGTTTACCGGGCGCGGCAACTCCCTTGCCGTCCTTCTTGAAGTTCTTCTTACCCTTGCCCTTCTTGAACTTAGTGGTTTTATTCACCATCAACACTTGATGTTCTTTTCTGATCTCCCCTTCCGCTGATTTCAGCATTGAATATACCTCAGGAATGGTCTTTTCCATCCCCTGCATATTGTGGTTCATCACAAAGCTCTTGTAGCTTGGTGGAAGCGACTGGAGGATTCTGTCAATGACCGCGTCATCCGGGAGATTAACTCCCAGCTGAGACAAGCGGTTATGCAACCCAGACATTCTGAGTATGTGCTCACTAACAAAACTGTTCTCCTCCATTTTACAGCTGAAGAACTTGTCGGAGACATCATATCTCTCGACCCAGGCATGAGCTTGAAAAACCAGTTTCAGCTCCTCGAACATCTCATATGCTCCATGTTTCTCAAAACGCTTTTGGAGACCCGGTTCTAGGCTGTAAAGCATGCCGCACTGAACGAGGGAGTAATCATCAGCACGTGATTGCCAAGCGTTCATAACGTCTTGGTTCTGTGGGATTGGTGCATCACCTAGCGGTGCTTCTAAGACATAATCTTTCTTGGCTACTATGAGGATGAGCCTCAGGTTCCGGACCTAGTCCGTATAGTTGCTGCCATCATCTTTCAGCTTGGTTTTCTCTAGGAACGCGTTGAAATTGAGGACAACGTTGGCCATTTGATCTACAATACATAGTGTAAAGATTTCAGACTAAGTTCATGATAATTTAGTTCATCTAATCAAATTATTTAATGAACCCACTCAGATAGACATCCCTCTAGTCATCTAAGTGAAACATGATCCGAGTTTAACTAGGCCGTGTCCGATCATCACGTGAGACGGACTAGTCAAGATCGGTGAACATCTCCATGTTGATCGTATCTTCTATACGACTCATGCTCGACCTTTCGGTCCTCCGTGTTCCGAGGCCATGTATGTACATGCTAGGCTCGTCAAGTCAACCTAAGTGTATTGCGTGTGTTCCGAGGCCATGTCTGTACATGCTAGGCTCGTCAACACCCGTTGTATTCGAACGTTAGAATCTATCACACCCGATCATCACGTGGTGCTTCGAAACGACGAACCTTCGCAACGGTGCACAGTTAGGGTGAACACTTTCTTGAAATTATCATAAGGGATCATCTTACTTACTACCGTCGTTCTAAGCAAATAAGATGCAAAAACATGATAAACATCACATGCAATCAAATAGTGACATGATATGGCCAATATCATCATGCTCCTTTGATCTCCATCTTCGGGGCACCATGATCATCTTCGTCACCGGCATGACACCATGATCTCCATCATTGTGTCTTCATGAAGTCGTCACGCCAACGATTACTTCTACTTCTATGGCTAACGCGTTTAGCAACAAAGTAAAGTAATTTACATGGCGTTATTCAATGACACGCAGGTCATGCAAAATAATAAAGACAACTCCTATGGCTCCTGTCGGTTGTCATACTCATCGACATGCAAGTCGTGATTCCTATTACAAGAATATGATCAATCTCATACATCACATATATCATTCATCACATCTTCTGGCCATATCACATCACATAGCACTTGCTGCAAAAAACAAGTTAGACGTCATCTAATTGTTGTTGCAAGTTTTTACGTGGTTTGTAGGTTTCTAGCAAGAACGTTTCTTACCTACGTATGACCACAACGTGATTTGCCAATTTCTATTTACCCTTCATAAGGAACCTTTTCATCGAATCCGTTCCGACTAAAGTAGGAGAGACAGACACCCGCTAGCCACCTTATGCAACTAGTGCATGTCAGTCGGTGGAACCTGTCTCACGTAAGTGTACGTGTAAGGTCGGTCCGGGCCGCTTCATCCTACAATACCGCCGAAACAAGAAAAGACTAGTAGCGGCAAGAAGAATTGGCAAACTCAACGCCCACAACTGCTTTATGTTCTACTCGTGCATAGTAACTACGCATAGGCCTGGCTCATGATGCCACTGTTGGGAATCGTAGCATAATTTAAAATTTTCCTACGCTCACCAAGATGCATCTATGGAGCCTAGTAGCAACGAGGGGAAAGGAGTGCATCTACATACCCTTGTAGATCGCGAGCGGAAGCGTTCCAATGAACGTGGATGACGGAGTCGTACTCGCCGTGATCCAAATCACCGATGACCGAGTGCTGAACGGACGGCACCTCCGCGTTCAACACACGTACGGTGCAGCGACGTCTCCTCCTTCTTGATCCAGCAAGGGGGAAGGAGAGGTTGATGGAGATCCAGCAGCACGACGACGTGATGGTGGATGTAGCGGGTCTCCGGCAGGGCTTCGCTGAGCTTCTGCGACAGAGAGAGAGGTGTTGCAGGGGAGGAGGGAGGCGCCCAAGGCTGTAGGTTGCTGCCCTCCCTCCCCCCTTTATATAGGCCCCTGGGGGGGCGCCGGCCCTGGGAGATGGGATCTCCAAGGGGGGGCGGCGGCCAAAGGGGGGGAAGGGGTGCCTTGCCCCCCAAGGCAAGGGGGAAGCTCCCCCCTAGGGTTCCCAACCCTAGGCGCATGGGGGGAGGCCCAAGGGGGGCGCCCCAGCCCACTAAGGGCTGGTTCCCTTCCAATTTCAGCCCACGGGGCCCTCCGGGATAGGTGGCCCCACCCGGTGGACCCCCGGGACCCTTCCGGTGGTCCCGGTACAATACCGGTAACCCCCGAAACTTTCCCGGTGGCCGAAACTTGACTTCCTATATATAATTCTTCACCTCCGGACCATTCCGGAACCTCTCGTGACGTCCGGGATCTCATCCGGGACTCCGAACAACTTTTGGGTTTCCGCATACACATATCTCTACAACCCTAGCGTCACCGAACCTTAAGTGTGTAGACCCTACGGGTTCGGGAGACATGCAGACATGACCGAGACGCCTCTCCGGTCAATAACCAACAGCGGGATCTGGATACCCACGTTGGCTCCCACATGTTCCACGATGATCTCATCGGATGAACCACGGTGTCGAGGATTCAATCAATCTGTATGCAATTCCCTTTGTCAAACGGTATGTTACTTTCCCGAGATTCGATCGTCGGTATCCCAATACCTTGTTCAATCTCGTTACCGGCAAGTCTCTTTACTCGTACCGCAATGCATGATCCCGTGACTAACGCCTTAGTCACATTGAGCTCATTATGATGATGCATTACCGAGTGGGCCCAGAGATACCTCTCCGTCACACGGAGTGACAAATCCCAGTCTCGATCCGTGCCAACCCAACAGACACTTTTGGAGATACCCGTAATGCACCTTTATAGTCACCCAGTTACGTTGTGACGTTTGGCACACCCAAAGCACTCCTACGGTATCCGGGAGTTGCACGATCTCATGGTCTAAGGAAAAGATACTTGACATTGGAAAAGCTCTAGCAAACGAAACTACACGATCTTTTATGCTATGCTTAGGATTGGGTCTTGTCCATCACATCATTCTCCTAATGATGTGATCCCGTTATCAATGACATCCAATGTCCATAGTCAGGAACCATGACTATCTGTTGATCAACGAGCTAGTCAACTAGAGGCTTACTAGGGACAGGTTGTGGTCTATGTATTCACACATGTATTACGATTTCCGAACAATAAAATTATAGCATGAATAATAGACAATTACCATGAACAAAGAAATATAATAATAACCATTTATTATTGCCTCTAGGGCATATTTCCAACAGTCCAGTGTTCTATGCCGGGATTACTTTGGTACCTTCCTACCAAACTTACGGCAAGGTTTACATCAGGTCTGGTACGTACAGCATGGTATACATAATAGACCCTATGGCCGAGGCATAGGGGATGACACTCATCTTTTCTCTATCTTCTACCGTGGTCGGGCATTGAGCCGCGCTCAATCTCACACCTTGCAATACAGGCAAGAACCCCTTCTTTGACTGATCCATATTGAACTTCTTCTATATCTTGTCAAGGTATGTGCTTTGTGAAAGACCAATGAGGCGTCTCGATCTATCTCTATAGATCTTGATGCCTAATATATAAGCAGCTTCTCCAAGGTCCTTCATTGAAAAACACTTATTCAAGTAGGCCTTTATGCTTTCCAAGAGTTCTATATTATTTCCCACCAATAGTATGTCGTCCACATACAATATGATAAATGCTACGGAGCTCCCACTCACTTTCTTGTAAACACAGGCTTCTCCATAAATCTGCGTAAACCCAAACGCTTTGATCATCTCGTCAAAACGAATGTTCCAACTCCGAGATGCTTGCACCAGCCCATAGATCGAGCGTTGGAGCTTGCATACCTTGTCAGGATTCTTAGGATCGACAAAACCTTCCGGCTGCATCATATACAATTCTTCCTTAAGGAAACCATTAAGGAATGCCGTTTTGACGTCCATTTGCCATATCTTATAATCATAGAATGCGGCAATTGCTAACATGATTCGGACAGACTTCAGCTTCGCTACGGGTGAGAAGGTCTCATCGTAGTCAACCCCTTGAACTTGTCGATAACCCTTAGCGACAAGCCGAGCTTTATAGATGGTCACATTGCCATCCGCGTCCGTCTTCTTCTTAAAGATTCATTTATTTTCTACGGCTCGCCGATCATGGGGCAAGTCCATCAAAGTCCATACTTTGTTTTCATACATGGATCCTATCTCGGATTTCATGGCTTCAAGCCATTTGTCGGAATTCGGGCCCGCCATCGCTTCTTCATAGTTCGAAGGTTCACCATTGTCTAACAACATGATTTCCAGGACAGGCTTGCTGTACCACTCTGGTGTGGAACGTGTCCTTGTGGACCTACGAAGTTCAGTAGCAACTTGATCTGAAGTTTCATGATCATCATCATTAACTTCCTCTCTAGTCGGTGCAGGCACCACATAAACATTTTCTTGAGCTGCGCTACTCTCCGGTTCAAGAGGCAATACTTCATCAAGTTCTACTTTCCTCCCACTTACTTCTTTCGATAGAAACTCTTTCTCCAGAAAGGATCCATTCTTGGCAACAAAGATCTTGCCTTCGGATCTGAGGTAGAAGGTATACCCAATAGTTTCCTTAGGGTATCCTATGAAGACGCATTTTTCTGACTTGGGTTTGAGCTTTTCAGGTTGAAGTTTCTTGACATAAGCATCGCATCCCCAAACTTTCAGAAACGACAACTTAGGTTTCTTCCCAAACCATAATTCATACGGTGTCATCTCAACGGATTTTGATGAAGCCCTATTTAAAGTGAATGCGGCAGTCTCTATAGCATAACCCCAAAATGATAGCGGTAGGTCGGTAAGAGACATCATGGATCGCACCATATCCAATAGAGTGCGATTTCGACGTTCGGACACACCATTACACTGAGGTGTTCCAGGCGGTGTGAGTTGTGAAACAATTCCACATTTCCTTAAGTGTGTGCCAAATTTGTGGCTCAAATATTCTCCCCCACGATCTGATTGTAAGAACTTGATTTTCCTGTCACGTTGATTCTCAACCTCACTCTGAAATTCCTTGAACTTTTCAAAGGTCTCAGACTTGTGTTTCATTAAGTAGACATACCCATATCTAATTAATTCATCCGTGAGGGTGAGAACATAGCGATAACCACCGCGAGCCTCAACGCTCATTGGACCACACACATCAGTATGTATGATTTCCAATAAGTTGGTTGCTCGCTCCATTGTTTCGGAGAACGGAGTCTTGGTCATTTTGCCCATGAGGCATGGTTCACACGTGTCAAATGATTCATAATCAAGAGACTCCAAAAGCCCATCTGCATAGAGTTTCTTCATGCGTTTGACACCAATGTGACCAAGGCGGCAGTGCCACAAGTATGTGGGACTATCATTATCAACCTTACATCTTTTGGCATTCACACTATGAATATGTGTAACATCACGTTCGAGATTACATAAGAATAAACCATTGACCAGTGGGGCATGACCATAAAACATGTCTCTCATATAAATAGAACAACCATTATCCTCAGATTTAAATGAGTAGCCATCTCGCATTAAACGAGATCCAGATACAATGTTCATGCTCAAAGCTGGTACTAAATAACAATTATTGAGGTTTAAAACTAATCCCGTAGGTAAATGTAGAGGTAGCGTGCCGACGGCGATCACATCGACCTTGGAACCATTCCCGACGCGCATCGTCGCCTCATCCTTCGCCAATCTCCGCTTATTCCGCAGCTCCTGTTTTGAGTTACAAATATGAGCAACCGCACCGGTATCAAATGCCCAGGAGCTACTACGAGCGCTGGTTAGGTACACATCAATAACATGTATATCACATATACCTTTGGTATTGCCGGCCTTCTTATCCGCTAAGTACTTGGGGCAATTCCGCTTCCAGTGACCGTTTCCCTTGCAATAAAAGCACTCAGTCTCAGGCTTGGGTCCATGCCTTGGCTTCTTCCCGGCAACTGGCTTACCGGGCGCGGCAACTCCCTTGCCGTCCTTCTTGAAGTTCTTCTTACCCTGGCCTTTCTTGAACTTAGTGGTTTTATTCACCATCAACACTTGATGTTCCTTTTTGATCTCCACCTCCGCTGATTTCAGCATTGAATATACCTCAGGAATGGTCTTTTCCATCCCCTGCATATTGAAGTTCATCACAAAGCTCTTGTAGCTAGGTGGGAGCGACTGAAGGATTCTGTCAACGACCACATCATCCGGGAGATTAACTCCCAGCTGAGATAAGCGGTTGTGCAACCCAGACATTTTGAGTATGTGCTCGCTGACAGAACTATTCTCCTCCATCTTACAACTGTAGAACTTGTCAGAGACTTCATATCTCTCGACCCGAGCATGAGCTTGGAAAACCATTTTCATCTCTTGGAACATCTCATATGCTCCGTGCTGCTCAAAACGCTTTTGGAGCCCCGGTTCTAAGCTGTAAAGCATGCCGCACTGAACCTGGGAGTAATCATCACTACGCGACTGCCAGGCGTTCATAACGTCTTGAGTTGCTGGGAAAACAGGTGCTTCACCTAGCGGTGCATCAAGGACATATGCTTTCTTGGCAGCTATGATGATAATCCTCAGGTTACGGACCCAGTCCGTGTAGTTGCTACCATCGTCTTTCAGCTTGGTTTTCTCTAGGAACGCGTTGAAGTTGAGGGCAACATTAGCATGGGCCATTTGATCTACAAGACATATTGCAAAGTTTTAGACTATGTTCATGATAGTTAAGTTCATCTAATCAAATTATTTAATGAACTCCCACTGAGATAGACATCCCTTCAGTCATCTAAGTGATACATGATCCGAGTCAACTAGGCCGTGTCCGATCATCACATGAGACAGACTAGTCATCATCGGTGAACATCTTCATGTTGATCGTATCTTCTATACGACTCATGTTCGACCTTTCGGTCTTCCGTGTTCCGAGGCCATGTCTGTACATGCTAGGCTCGTCAAGTCAACCTAAGTGTATTGCGTGTGTAAATCTGGCTTACACCCGTTGTATGCGAACGTTAGAACCTATCACACCCGATCATCACGTGGTGCTTCGGAACAACGGACCTTAGCAACAGTGCACAGTTAGGGGGAACACAATTCTTGATATTTTAATGAGGGATCATCTTATTTATGCTACCGTCGTTCTAAGCAAATAAGATGTAAAAACATGATAAACATCACATGCAATCAAATAGTGACATGATATGGCCAATATCATTTTGCTCCTTTTGATCTCCATCTTCGGGGCGCCGTGATCATCATCGTCACCGGCATGACACCATGATCTCCATCATCGTGTCTTCATGAAGTTGTCTCGTCAACTATTACTTCTACTACTATGGCTAACGGTTTAACAATAAAGTAAAGTAATTACATGACGTTTATGTTGACACACAGGTTATAAATAAATTAAGACAACTCCTATGGCTCCTGCCGGTTGTCATACTCATCGACATGCAAGTCGTGATTCCTATTACAAGAACATGATCAATATCATACATCACATCCTTTTGGCCATATCACATCACGCGGCATATGCTGCAAAAACAAGTTAGACGTCCTCTAATTGTTGTTGCAAATTTTTTACGTGGCTGCTATAGGTTTCTTAGCAAGAACGTTTCTTACCTACGCCAAAACCACAACGTGATATGCCAATTTCTATTTACCCTTCATAAGGACCCTTTTCACCGAATCCGATCCGACTAAAGTGGGAGAGACAGACACCCGCTAGCCACCTTATGCAACTAGTGCATGTCAGTCGGTGGAACCTGTCTCACGTAAGCGTACGTGTAAGGTCGGTCCGGGCCGCTTCATCCCACGATGCCGCTGAATCAAGATAAGACTAGTAACGGCAAGTAAATTGACAAAATCGACGCCCACAACAACTTGTGTTCTACTCGTGCATAGAAACTACGCATAGACCTAGCTCGTGATGCCACTGTTGGGGATCGTTGCAGAAATTAAAAAAATTATACGCATCACCAATATCAATCTATGGAGAGACTAGCAATGAGAGAGAGGGGAGTGCATCTTCATACCCTTGAAGATCGCGATGCGGAAGCGTTGCAAGAACGCGGTCGGTGGAGTCGTACACAAAGCGATTCAGATTGCGGCCGAATCCGATCTAAGCACCGAACAACGGTGCCTCCGCGTTCAACACACGTGCAGCTCGGTGACGTCTCCCGCGCCTTGATCCAGCAAGGAGAGAGGGAGAGGTTGGGGAAGAAACCATACAGCAGCAGCACGCCGGCGTGGTGGTGGTGGAGGAGCGTGGCACTCCAGCAGGGCTTCGCCAAGCACTGCGAGAGACGAGGAGGGAGAGGGGTAGGGCTGCGCCAAGAGAGAGGGAGACTCGTGTCTCTGGCAGCCCCAAAACCCCCACTATATATAGGGGAAGGGGAGGGGGGCCGGCCCCCTATATCCATCTAGAGGGGGGGGCGGGTGGCGGCCCCTCGGGGGGGGGGGGGGGCAGCGGCCCCCTTAGGGTTTCCAACTAGGGGGACGCCCGCCCCCGGGGGGCAGCGGCCCCTAGGGTTTCCAACCCTAGGTGCCTTGGGCCCTTGGGGGGGCGCACTAGCCCACTAAGGGGCTGGTTCCCACCCAACTACAGCCCATTAGGTCCTTCGGGGCAGGTGGACCCTCCCGGTGGACCCCCGGAACCCCTTCGGTGGTCCCGGTACAATACCGATAAACCCCAAAACCTTTCCCGTGACTGAAACTGGACTTCCCATATATAAATCTTCACCTCCGGACCATTCCGGAACTCCTCGTGACATCCGGGATCTCATCCGGGACTCCGAACAACATTCGTTAACCACATACATCTATTCCCTATAACCCTAGCGTCATCGAACCTTAAGTGTGTAGACCCTACGGGTTCGGGAACTATGCAGACATGACCGAGACATCTCTCCGACCAATAACCAACAGCGGGATCTGGATACCCATGTTGGCTCCCACATGTTCCACGATGATCTCATCGGATGAACCACGATGTCAAGGATTCAATCAATCCCGTATACGATTCCCTTTGTCTACCGATATAACACTTGCCCGAGATTCGATCGTCGGTATACCGATACCTTGTTCAATCTCGTTACGGCAAGTCTCTTTACTCGTTCCGTAACACATCATCCCGTGACCAACCCCTTAGTCACATTGAGCTCATTAAGATGGTGTCTTACCAAGTGGGCCCAGAGATACCTCTCCGTCATACGGAGTGGCAAATACCAGTCTTGATTCGTGCCAACCCAACAGATACTTTCGGGGATACCCGTAGTGTACCTTTATAGCCACCCAGTTATGTTGTGACGTTTGGCATACCCAAAGTACCCTTACGGTATCCGGGAGTTGCACAATCTCATGGTCTAAGGAAAAGATACTTGACATTAGAAAAGCTTTAGCAGACGAACTACACGATCTTGTGCTATGCTTAGGATTGGTTCTTGTCCATCACATCATTATCCTAATGATGTGATCCCGTTATCAATGACATCCTATGTCCATGGTTAGGAAACCGTAACCATCTATTGATCAACGAGCTAGTAAACTAGAGGCTCACTAGGGACATGTTGTGGTCTATGTATTCACACATGTATTATGATTTCCGAATAACACAATTATAGCATGAACAATAGACAATTATCATGAACAAGGAAATATAATAATAACCATTTTATTATTGCCTCTAGGGCATATTTCCAACACTTAGATCTTAATGTCATGGTTAGGGTTTTACCTTAATAAATGTTTAGTATTTGCGGATGCTTGCTATAGTTTCAATTATAAGTACTTGTAGTCAACGGATTTTGCTATACGTTGGCGTAGACCATAAAAAACTGCAATAGATGACTTTAGTTTCGTATCCAATGCATAGGGATAATCCTTTACTTTATTGTTTTTTTTTTGCAAAACAACAACTAACTTTTATTTATATGCTCTTTTATTATATTGCAAACCAACCCTTTCATACACATAAATTTGTCTAGTTTTATCTTTTAGGTAAAGCAAACATTCGGTGTGTGGAGTTGTACGAGTGGTCGAGAGAACTTGGGAGAATACTAATCCTACCTTTAGCTCCTCATTGGGTACGACACTCTTACTTATCGGAAAGGCTACAATAGACCCCCCTACACTTGTGGGTTATCAGCTACTAATGTGTGATTTCATGAGAAATAACCAATTAGTAAAATTATAGCTGCATCTAACATGGGAGGGGGTCACAATGCGTTATATGAGGCACCTAAGTCACAATGCGTTATATGGGACGGCGTGATGACGGTGTTGATGAAGCTACCGACATAGGGCTTCGCCTAAGCACTACAACGATATGACCGAGGTGGAAATCTGTGGAGGGGGCACCGCACACGGCTAAGATAACTGTCAACTTGTGTGTTCTAGGGTGCCCCTTGCCCCCGTATATAAAGGAGCAAGGGGGAGGCCGGCCGGCCCTCATAGGCACGCCAAGGGGGGAGGAATCCTCCTCCTAGTAGGAGTAGGATTCCCCCCTTTCCTAGTCCTACTAGGAGAAGAAGGAAGGAGGGGGGAAGAGAAGGAAGGAGGGGGCGCCGCCCCTCCCCCTTGTCCAATTAGGACTAGGCCCATGGGGGGCGCGCGGCCAGCCCTTGGCAGCCCATCTCTTTCTCCGCTAGGTCCAATAAGGCCCATTACTTCTCCGATGGTTCCGATAACCCTTCCGGCACTCCCATATATATCCGGTGACCCCCGGAACTCATCCGGTGTCCAAGTATAGTCCTCCAATATATCAATCTTTATCTCTCAACCATTTCGAGACTCCACGTCATGTCCGTGATCACATCCGGGACTCCGAACAACCTTCGGTACATCAAAACACATAAACTCATAATACCGATCGTCATCGAACGTTCAGCGTGCGGACCCTACGGGTTCGAGAACTATGTAGACATGACCGAGACACATCTCCGGTCAATAACCAATATTGGAACCTAGATGCTCATATTGGTTCCTACATATTCTATGAAGATCTTTATCGGTCAAACCGCATAACAACATACGTTGTTCCCTTTGTCATCGGTATGTTACTTGCCCGAGATTCAATCGTCGGTATCATCATACCTAGTTCAATCTCGTTACCGACAAGTCTCTTTACTCATTCCGTAATGAATCATCCCGCAACTAACTCATTAGTCACATTGCTTGCAAGGCTTATAGTGATGTGCATTACCGAGAGGGCCCAGAGATACCTCTCCGATACACGGAGTGACAAATCCTAATGTTGATCTATGCCAACCCAACAAACACGTTCGGAGACACCTGTAGAGCATCTTTATAATCACCCAGTTACGTTGTAACATTTGATAGCACACAAGGTGTTCCTCCAGTATTCGGGAGTTGCATAATCTCATAGTCAGAGGAACATGTATAAGTCATGAAGAAAGCAATAGCAATAAAACTTAACGATCATTATGCTAAGCTAACGGATGGGTCTTGTCCATCACATCATTCTCCTAATGATGTGATCCCGTTCATCAAATGACAGCACATGTCTATGGTCAGGAAACTTAACCATCTTTGATTAACGAGCTAGTCTAGTAGAGGCATACTAGGGACACTTTGTTTTGTCTATGTATTCACACATGTATCAAGTTTCCGGTTAATACAATTCTAGCATGAATAATAAACATTTATCATGATATAAGGAAATAAATAATAACTTTATTATTGCCTCTAGGGCATATTTCCTTCAGTCTCCCACTTGCACTAGAGTCAATAATCCAGTTCACATCGCCATGTGATTTAACACCAATAGTTCACATCACCATGTGATTAACACCAATAGTTCACACCGGCATGTGACCAACACTCAAAGGGTTTACTAGAGTCAATAATTAGTTCACATTACTATGTGGACAATACCCAAGAGCACTAAGGTGTGATCATGTTTTGCTTGTGAGAGAAATTTTTAGTCTACGGGTCTGCAACATTTAGATCCGTATGTATTTTGCAAATTTCTATGTCTACAATACTCTGCACGGAGCTACTCTAACTATTTGCTCCCACCTTCAATATGTATCTAGATCGAGACTTAGAGTCATCCAGATCGGTGTCAAAGCATGCATCGACGTAACTCTTTATGACGTACTATTTGTCTACTCCATAACCGAGAAACATTTCCTTATTCCACTAAGGATAATTTTGACCGTTGTCCTGTGATCCACTCCTGGATCACTATTGTACCCTTTTTCCAAACTCATGGCGAGGTACACAATAGGTCTGGTACACAACATAGCATACTTTATAGAACCTATGACTGAGGCATAGGGAATGACTTTTCATTCTCTTTCTATTTTCTGCCGTGGTCGGGTTTTGAGTCTTACTCAACTTCACACCTTGCAACACAGGCAAGAACTCCTTCTTTGACTGTTCCATTTTGAACTACTTCAAAATCTTGTCAAGGTATGTACTCATTGAAAAATCTTATCAAGCGTCTTGATCTATCTCTATAGATCTTGATGCTCAATGTGTAAGCAGCTTCACTAAGGTCTTCCTTTGAAAAACTCCTTCCAAACACTCCTTTATGCTCTCCAGAAAATTCTACATCATTTCTGATCAACAATATGTCACTCACATATACTTATCAGAAAGGTTGTAGTGCTCACACTCACTTTCTTGTAAATACAGGCTTCACCGCAAGTCTGTATAAAACTATATGCTTTGATCACACTATCAAAACGAATATTCCAACTCCGAGATGCTTGCACCAGTCCATAGATGGATCACTGGAGCTTTGCACACTTTGTTAGCACCTTTAGGATCGACAAAAGCTTCTGGTTGCATCACATACAACTCTTCTTTAAGAAATCCATTAAGGAATGTAGGTTTGACATCCATTTGCCAAATTTCATAAAATGCAGAAATTGCTAACATGATTCGGACAGACTTTTAAGCATCGATACAAGTGAGAAAATCTCATCGTAGTCAAGACCTTGAACTTGACGAAAACATTTTTGTGACAATTCGAGCTTTGTAGATAGTAACACTACTATCAGCGTCCGTCTTCCTCTCAAAGATCCATTTATTCTCTATTGCTTGCCGATCATCGGGAAAGTCATCCAAAGTCCATACTTTGTTCTAATACATGGATCCCATCTTAGATTTCATGACCTCAAGCCATTTCGCGGAATCTGGGCTCATCATCGCTTCCTCATAGTTCGTAGGTTCGTCATGGTCAAGTAACATGACCTCCAGAATAGGATTACCTTACCACTCTGGTGCGGATCTTACTCTGGTTGACCTACGAGGTTCGGTGGTAACTTGATCTGAAGTTTCCTGATCATCATCATTAGCTTCCTCACTAATTGGTGTAGGAATCACTGGAACTGATTTCTATGATGAACTACTTTCCAATTCAGGAGAAGGTACAATTACCTCATCAAGTTCTACTTTCCTCCCACTCACTTCTTTCGAGAGAAACTCCTTCTCTAGAAAGAATCCACTCTTAGCAACACAGATCTTGCCTTCGGATCTGTGATAGAAGGTGTACCCAATAGTTTCTTTTGGGTATCCTATGAAGACGCATTTCTCCGATTTGGGTTCGAGCTTATCAGGTTGAGGCTTTTTCACATAAGCATCGCAGCCCCAAACTTTAAGAAACAACAGCTTAGGTTTATTTCTAAACCACAGTTCATACGGTGTCGTCTCAACCGATTTAGATGGTGCCCTATTTAACGTGAATGCAGCTGTCTCTAATGCATAATCCCAAAACGATAGTGGTAGATCGGTAAGAGACATCATAGATCGCACCATATCCAATAAAGTACAGTTATGACGTTCGGACACACCATTACGCTGTGGTGTTCCAGGTGGCATGAGTTGTGAAACTATTCCTCATTGTTTTAAATGAAGACCAAATCATAACTCAAATATTCGTCTCCGCGATTAGATCATAGAAACTTTATTTTCTTGTTACGATGATTTTCTACTTCACTCTGAAATTCTTTGAACTTTTCAAATGTTTCAGACTTATGTTTCATTGAGTAGATATACCCATATTTGCTCAAATCATCTGTCAAGGTCAGAAAAATAACGATACCCTCCGCGAGCATCAACACTCATCGCACCGCATACATTGGTATGTATTATTTCCAACAAGTCTGTTGCTCGCTCCATAGTTCCGGAGAACGGAGTCTTAATCATCTTGCCCATGAGGCATGGTTCGCAAGCATCAAGTGATTCATAATCAAGTGATTCCAAAAGCCCATCAGCATGGAGTTTCTTCATGCGCTTTACACCAATATGACCTAAACGGTAGTGCCACAAATAAGTTGCACTATCATTATTAACTTTGCATCTTTTGGCTTCAATATTATGAATATGTGTATCACTACGATCGAGATCCAACAAACCATTTTCATTGGGTGTATGACCATAGAAGGTTTTATTCATGTAAACAGAACAACAATTATTCTCTAACTTAAATGAATAACCGTATTGCAATAAACATGATCAAATCATATTCATGCTCAACGCAAACACCAAATAACATTCATTTAGGTTCAACACTAATCCCGAAAGTATAGGGAGTGTGCAATGATGATCATATCAATCTTGGAACTACTTCCAACACACATCGTCACTTCACCTTTAACTAGTTTCTGTTCATTCTGCAACTCCCGTTTCGAGTTACTACTCTTAGCAACTGAATCAGTTTCAAATGCCGAGGGGTTGCTATAAACACTAGTAAAGTACACATAAATAACATGCATATCAAATATACCTTTGTTCACTTTGCCATCCTTCTTATCCGCCAAGTATCTAGGGTAGTTCCACTTTCAGTGACCATTTCCATTGAAGTAGAAGCACTCAGTCTTAGGCTTAGGTCCATACTTGGGCTTCTTCACTTGAGGAGCAACTTGATTGCCATTCTTCTTGAAGTTCCCCTTCTATCCCTTTGCCCTATTCTTGAAACTAGTGGTCTTGTTAACCATCAACACTTGATGCTCTTTCTTGATTTCTACCTTCATCGATTTCAGCATCGCGAAGAGCTCGGGAATTACTTTCGTCATCCCTTGCATATTATAGTTCATCACGAAGTTCTAGTAACTTGGAGATAGTGACTAGAGAACTTTGTCAATTACTATCTTATCTAGAAGATTAACTCCCACTTGATTCAAGCAATTGTAGTACCCAGACAATCTGAGCACATGCTCACTGGTTGAGCTATTCTCCTCCATCTTGTAGGCAAAGTACTGTTAGAGGTCTCATACCTCTGGACCTTGGCATGAGTCTGAAATACTAATTTCAACACTTGGAACATCTTATATGCTCCATGACGTTCAAAACGTTTTTTTGAAGTCCCGGTTCTAAGCCGTAAAGCATGGTGCACTAAACTATCAAGTAGTCATCATACCGAGCTTTGCCAAACGTTCATAACGTCTGTATCTGCTCCTGCAATAGATCCGTCACCTAGCGGTGCATTAAGGACATAATACTTATTTGCAGCAATGAGGATAATCCTCAGATCACGGACCTAGTCCGCATCATTGCTACTATCATTTTTCAACTTATTTTTCTCTAAGAACATATAAAAAATAAACGGGGAGCTACATCGCAAGCTATTGATCTACAACATAGATATGCAAATACTATCAGGACTAAGTTCATGATAAATTAAAATTCAATTAATCATATTACTTAAGAACTCCCACTTAGATAGACATCCCTCTAATCATCTAAGTGATCACGTGATCCAAATCAACTAAACCATGTCCGATCATCACGTGAGATGGAGTAGTTTTCAATGGTGATCATCACTATGTTGATCATATCTACTATATGATTCACGCTCGACCTTTCGGTCTCAGTGTTCCGAGGCCATATCTGCATATGCTAGGCTCGTCAAGTTTAACCCGAGTATTCTGCGTGTGCAAAACTGGCTTGCACCCGTTGTATGTGCACGTAGAGCTTATCACACCCGATCATCACGTGGTGTCTCGGCACGACGAACTGTCGCAACGGTGCATACTCAGTGAGAACACTTATACCTTGAAATTTAGTGAGAGATCATCTTATAATGCTACCGCCGAACTAAGCAACATAAGATGCATAAAGGATAAACATCACATGCAATCAATATAAGTGATATGATATGGCCATTATCATATTGTTCCTTTGATCTCCATCTCCAAAGCACCATCATGATCACCATCGTCACCGGCTTGACACCTTGATCTCCATCGTAGCATCGTTGTCGTCTCGCCAACTATTGGTTCTACGACTATCGCTACCGCTTAGTGATAAAGTAAAGCAATTACATGGCGATTGCATTTCATACAATAAAGCGACAACCATATGGCTCCTGCAACTTGCCGATAACCGTTACAAAACATGATCATCTCATACAAAAATTTATATATAATCACGTCTTGACCATATCACATCACAACATGCCCTGCAAAAAGAAGTTAGACGTCCTCTACTTTGTTGTTGCAAGTTTTACGTGGCTGCTACGGGCTTAGCAAGAACCGTTCTTACCTACGCATCAAAAACCACAACGATTTTTCGTCAAGTGTGCTATTTTAACCCACTACAAGAAATGTGTTAATCCATGACGGATTCGAACTGTCACATATGTGTGCAAATCTGTCATGGTAGGTCGTCCTTGACGGATTTGAAATTCGTCATGTATATCGCGTCATAATTTGACCACCATGCACTCCATGACGGATCCCCAAAGCCGTCATGGATCCGTGACGGTTCTTGACCATCACAATTTACTATCAGATAACGACGTTAATCATGCATTCCACGTCATCATCTGACATGGCGGTCAACATGGACCTGACATGGCAGCCCATGTAGTAGTCGGCCTAATCAGAGTTTTAGCCCACTAAATTTCACCTCTATCTAAGACCATCGGCCCATCATAAGAATTTTGGCCCATTAAATTTCCGATCCGTCCAAGGCCCACTAATTTTAATTGAGACATTAGCTGATCCATTTGTTTCTCTTGGTCCATGGAAACTTTAGTCATTAACATTTTTTTTGATTATATATGCTCATTGCCTTATAGATAAAAAGGAAAATTGCATAAACATACCAGATAACTAAATTTTATTTTTACCAAAAGGAAGAAATACACAACCAAAAACTTGGAATTACAGTTTTTTCCCCCTAGATCTGGCCTACTATTTTGCCCGGAGATATTCTGCAGCCACCGCATCAAGCGCCGCCCAGCCTTCGCGGGACATCAATCGGAGTTCAACGCCATTGTTTTTCACGGACAGATCTGGCAAAGTTCTTTAAAAAAAATTACAAGAAAAAGCGCCACCAGAGACGCCCATAGCGAGGCGTTTGTTGCTGCTGCTCATGTGGGGAGGCGCCGATGTGGGGGCGTCTCCTCCAGGAGGAAGTGGCTAGCCAGCAGTGGCGTTGGATCCCGCGAGTGGTATCACATCGTCGAGGTGGCCGACGACCCAAGCGAGGCGCGGAAGTAGGAACGGGGCACTGGCATCCGGATCTAGCCGGATCCCGACGAATTGAAAGGAGAGCGACTGCTGGGAGGTGAGCTCGGGCGATGCCATGGGCGGTCGGCCTCCATTGCTGCAAGGAGGAGAGAGATTAGAGAGGAGAACATAAGAGAGAGAGAGGCGGCGCAAGGCGCGGCTCACCGGCGTGCTGTGGTGGGAGGTGCGGGCGGCGGCCCTTCGCGCGGATGGCGGCGTCCGACGGCTGGGAGCTGTGGATTTCCTCGGGCATGGCTGCTGCTGGCATGTTTGTGTGGCTGTGTGAGAGGATAAGAATCAGGGAAAGTACAGATAGAGAGTAGAAGGAGCAGGGACCGTTGGATCAGCTAAGGATGGACGGTGGAGAGGCGTGATCCGTGGGAGGTCTGGTTCAGCCAATCAGAAAGCAGCAGGCTAGAAAATATCTTGTACTACTATAAAAAGGCCAGTGTGTGTTTAGATTAAAACTGTATCTTAATACAGTGGTTTTGTGGTGTTAGAAATGTAAATGAGGTCCTTGTTCAAATCCAACGTACGTACTACTATATTTGTGGCTTTCTTTTCCCCCCCTTATTTTAGCTTTATTTTACTAAATTTAATTCGTTCTTGGACATGGATAAATGAAGTGGAATCTATTTCTTTTGTACTTTATTTGAAGACAAACGTCTTAACATTTTTTCCAACATGAACTTTCATGCTTTTCGGAGTTCGTTTGCATTTCAAAATTTAAAAATAAAACTCCATGTTTGAGACGTATCAGATTTGGCTCGCAAATAAATATCCATAAATAATACGAAAAATCATCCAATATGACAAGGTAATAATTATAACCGGAAAAGCTAACAACTGCCGATGTCCATAAATCGCAGTGGACTAATTGAAAAGGCGCGGTGGCGAAGCATGTAGAGGTGGGGAAGGGGAGGCGAGTATGTTTGCCAAGTTGGCATGCAGTACAAAGCATGGAGTCATGGACATCTTTATTACATGAGTCTAAGAAATCAAGGGGGAAATGAGCTAAAGTAGATGAGCTGGGGTGGCCAAGTCCGCGACAAGTTGGACAGCTCGAGGTGAGGACCATCGGGGAGGAGCGACCATTACTGCTTGAAAACGGATAGAGATCACCTCCACTATTGCACCTAAGAGAAGGGCCTTGCTGACCAGATCCTTCACGAAAAAACCAGAGGGTCAAATTTCACAGAAACAAAGTTTCCATGAGTAAATTGTCAGACTAAAATAAGGTTCTTAACGATATTAGGCGAGAGAAGGATTTTAGAAAGATGAAACGGGCGAGAGGGGAGGAGAGCGCTACCGATGGCAACAACAGGAAGGCGGGCCCCATTACCCACTGTTATGGAACAAGAATCAAACGCTAATGGGTAACGAGACAAGGTGAGGCTACCTGATTCCCCGGTGACGTGAGACGCAGCTCATGTGTCCACTATCCACTTTAGCGCCGGGGGAAACACGACGTATGGAGGGGCGGCATACGAAGGGGCGGCGTACGGAGCAGGCGGCGTGCCAGAGTACATAACCGGGTACGCCTGCATTGGCGCACCAAGTCGGGACCCGAGGATGCCTGCAGAGTTTGGGGGCACCCAGGGCGCACGAGGGGGTGGGAACGACGCACCCCATGGGGTCGAAGTACCCAACCCAAGGGTGCTGGCCAGGACCGTCGGACGCCTCGTCGCGCCTGCCGCCGTTTCGGCCACGTCCGCTGTGGCCACTGCCACCACGGCGACAATGCACATTGAGTTCGGGGTTGAGTCTTGGCACCCTCGAAATTAAAAAACAGAAAACTCCATGTGTTGGGGTTGAGTCTAGGCACCCTCGTGTTTCGAATTCATTTCATTTTCTTGTATAAGGCCTAAACGCAAACTCTAGAACATTAGTATGTTTTTTCAACCCAATTTTGCCAACCTTTTACCACTTGAATTCAAATTTGAATTATATTTGTTAAATGTGTAGAAATGCACTTAATGGCTTAAATGTAGCAAACAGATTCGGAAAGATGCCAAATTTTGACATAGGTTTAAAATAAGTAATAGAAAATAACCAAGTATAAAAATAGAGTGGAGAAAAGTTGACATGGATTTGTAGCTCCTGCCATTCTCACACTCTTCTACTATGCATTTCTGGCCATTATTTCACACATTTGCAGCTCAAAGTCAAGTTATATTCATTAAACGCCTAGAAATATAGCAAACAGACGTCAAACAATATCAAATGAAATCATTTGTTAATATTTTAGTATTAAATTAATTTCTAGCTATAATAGTTAATTTCCTAATCTTACCAATAATTTGCATCTCTTTTATTTAAATCAATTTGTGCACTTTATTTATTGAAAAAGATTTCCCATTCAATTAATTCCCAGGCCAAGCTCACGGTTTTTGTTTTGCTCCAGAAAAACTCAAGTTTTTCTTTGTGTTTCTATTATTGGTTTCATGTGTTGCACATTTTTCATCATTTTTTTGGTTTTTGTTTTCTGTTCATTTTTTATTTTAATCTTTTATTCAATTTCATTTTATTTTAGAAAAATACATGTGTACTTTGTCCAATAGACGTTGTACATTTTTTGTATGCACAAGCAACATTTTTATACACGTTTAACACTTTTTAAATACATGACGATTTTTTTCAAAATAGATGCCTGAATTTATTTCTCAAAAAAATGTTAACCATTTTTTTAAATACAAGTTGCCAAGTTCGAAGGTGCTAACCGCTTAAAATTTATGTGTCAGGTTCGAGTTCCATTAATGTGGTGTTCTCGTTTTAATTAAAATATGTGGCATACCCCTATAAAATTGTCACATGTACTATAATACATACATTTTCTTTTGTAGGGGTTTCAATAATTTTTTAGATGATTTAAATTTTCTATGGTTTAAATGAATTTATGTGTGCTTACTGGAGGTAGTGCAATTTGTTGTATATGTAAGTCAAATAAGGTTTAAACATTTCAAAAAAGATATTTAAGGAATTATGTTTTATTTTAGCTCATATCCAAGAAATAGATGAAAATGTCAAAAGATACTTAGGGATAACTTCACTTCTAGTTGCAACCTATTAGAAAAAATGATAATAATATCAAAATATGGTAGACAATTCTTCCAAATGGGCATGGAACAATGTTATTGATTCATAAGATGGGCACAATTTTTTTAGGAGATTTCGTGAATGTTTGCTATACATTGACGTTAAGTCGTACAGTACATAACTATTGTTGTCTTTTCGCAAAAAAAAAAAACATATTACTGCCTACACGTGAAAAGTACTACACAAATCTTGAAAAGAAAATGGCTCGTTGTATGTAAGAACTTGGCTTGTTGGAACGTAGAGATTAGTGCTACGTGGTTCAAATCCCTGTTCAATCACCTTTTTTTTATACTAAACAACTTGGCTAGTTTTATCTGTAAGTAAGACCTTAAAAAGGCATTTAACAGAAACATAGATAATACCCTAGCGGTAGCGACCTAGGTATCTAAGCGTGAGGTCCCCTAGTTCAATGCCTTCTGGCAGTTTTTCCTTTTTTTAATTTAAAGATAAAGGTTTATTAAAGAAACCACACAGTTTTTCTCTCTGTAAAAATATACTTAGCGCGGCCCAACGTCGGGACGACACAGCAGCAGTAGTCCTTTCCCATGTAAAAAGAGAGCGCCAATTAGGAGAAGCGACGCTTGCTATAGCGCGACCAGGGCTAGCCCACGAAGGGGCACCGCACAAAATGGTGATAAAAATGCGTGAAAAACATTCCAAAAATTACGTTACAGCGACAATTCAAACTCGCGACCTGCACTACCTACATTTGTTCAGCTAACCACTAGGGCATGTCTATGCAACTGACAAAATGCAGCTCTAACACTTGAAAAAACTTCCATAGCCGCTCATATATGATTTTCTTTAAGAAAAATGAAACTTCACAAATTTCGGAAAAGGTGCATGAACATGCAAAAAACGTTGCCCTATTCAAGAAAATTTCAATGATTTTGAAAAAAGTTCATCAATTTTTTTTAAAGAAGTGCACAAAAAATTAAAAAATGTTCATCTAAAATTTGAAGAAAATTTCACCAATTCAAAAAAGTTCCTCATTTTTAAAAAAATCAAAAAACTTAAAAAAGTTCATCAGTTTTTAAAAAAAGGTCATCCAATTTCAAAAATGTCCATTGCATTTGAAAACAATTCATAGATTTTGAAAAAATTCATCAAATTTGAAAAAAGGTCATCGAATTTGAAACAACATCGTCATTTTTTAAAAGTAGTTCAGGGAAAAAAAAGTTCATAGGTTTTGAAAAGAAAAGTTCATCAAACATGAAAAACTACATCATCGATTTTGAAAATGTTCATGTATTTTAGAAAAGAAAAAACAAAAACCGATGAGGGAAGAAACCAGGAAGAAAAAGAAAAGAAGAAACAGATAACGAAAATGGAAAAATGGAAAAGGAAAAAAAGGAAAAGGAAAAGGAAAAGGAAATAATAATAGAAAGAAAAAGTTGAAGCTTATTAGATCCTGTTGTGTGGCAGGATGGTTATACTATCGAACCTCAGTGCGGGAGGTCTCCGGTTCGAGTCGCGATGGCACGCTTATTTTTTGTGGAATAAAGTACACAACGGGACGTCCCAGTGCGGTGCGCTGCAGGCGCCCGTTTACAGAATACACATTAACGGGCGTCTTAAATGATGTGCTCCGTATATATAATCAAGCCATGTCTTGCAAATATAATACCTAATCAAAATCTCAAAAAAATAATGAATAATTTACCATTAAAAATGTATAATTCCTCATCGAACAATAGCAGCCCAACCTCGAGACAACACTACAGCAACAGTCCTTTTACCCCCCTTAACAAAGCCACGTCGGGACATGCAGCAACATCAGCACTCCGTTTTCCTAAAAAACCACCAGAAGGCCGCCCGTGATGATTCAACAACTTTGAAAAAACTAAGGCTTATATATGTGGGTCGAACACGCGTGACACATCAGCATGAGCCATCCATGACGGTATGTTTGGTGTACTATTGGTCGACTCGTGACGGTATCCGTGACGGCTCATCATAAGGGCGCCATTGTCGCTGGTTTTGTTCTCGTCACATTAATCTGTGACGGATTTCATGACGAAGAAGAAGAATCCGTCATCGATCATGATGGTTCCTGAGAACGTCATGAGAAATCCTTCATGGATTAACACATTTCTTGTAGTGACCTTCAACAAGGACCGGGCGTAGCCACACTCGATTCAACTAAAGTTGGAGAAACAGACACCCACTAGCTACCTGTGTGCGAAGCACGTTGGTAGAACCAGTCTCGCGTAAGCGTACGCGTAATGTCGGTCTAGGCCGCTTCATCCAACAATACCGCCAGATCAAAGTATGACATGCTGGTAAGCAGTATGACTATTATCGCCCACAACTCTTTGTGTTCTACTCGTGCATATAACATCTAACCCATAGACCTGGCTCGGATGCCACTGCTGGGGAACGCAGTAATTTCAAAAAAAATCCTACGATCACGCAAGATCTATCTATGTGATGCATAGCAACGAGAGGGGAGAGTGTTATCTACGTACCCTCGTAGACCGAAAGCGGAAGCGTTATGACAACGCGGTTAATGTAGTCGTACGTCTTCACGATCCAACCGATCCTAGTACCGAACGTACGGCACCTCCGCGATCTGCACACGTTTAGCTCGGTGACGTTCCACGAACTCTAGATCCAGCTGAGGTCAAGGGAGAGTTTCGTCAGCACGACGGCGTGATGACGGTGTTGATGAAGCTACCGACATAGGGCTTCGCCTAAGCACTACAACGATATGACCGAGGTGGAAATCTGTGGAGGGGGGCACTGCACACGGCTAAGACAACTGTCAACTTGTGTGTTCTAGGGTGCCCCCCTGCCCCCGTATATAAAGGAGCAAGGGGGAGGCCGGCCGGCCCTCATAGGTGCGCCAAGAGGGGAGGAATCCTCCTCCTAGTAGGAGTAGGACTCCCCACTTCCCTAGTCCTACTAGGAGAAGAAGGAAGGAGGGGGCCCCTCCCCTCCCCCTAGTCCAATTCGGACTAGGCCGGGGGGGGGGGGGGGCGCGGCCAGCCCTTGGCAGCCCCTCTCTTTCTCCCCTAGGCCCAATAAGGCCCATTACTTCTCCGGTGGTTCCGGTAACCCTTCCGGCACTCCAATATATATCCGGTGACCCCCCGGAACTCATCCGGTGTCCGAATATAGTCATCCAATATATCAATCTTTATGTCTCGACCATTTCGAGACTCCTCGTCATGTCCGTGATCACATCCGGGACTCCGAAAAACCTTCGGTACATCAAAACACATAAACTCATAATACCGATCGTCATCGAACATTCAGCGTGTGGACCCTACGGGTTCGGGAACTATGTAGACATAACCAAGACAAACCGCATAACAACATACGTTGTTCCCTTTGTCATCGGTATGTTACTTGCCCGAGATTCGATCGTCGGTATCATCATACCTAGTTCGATCTCGTTATCGGTAAGTCTCTTTACTCGTTCCGTAATGCATCATCCCGCAACTAACTCATTAGTCACATTGCTTGCAAGGCTTATAGTGATGTGCATTACCGAGAGAGCCCATAGATACCTCTCCGATACATGGAGTGACAAATCCTAATCTTGATCTATGCGAGAGCTCTGTTTAGGGTTGTTTAGATTATATTTGTCCCCACCCTCCCAACCACCGATTGGCTGTGCACCCCCCACCCCTCCTCCCCGGGAGAATATCATGTGCCCCCATACCTTAGATGCTATATGCCGATACGAGTTGCTTGGAGCTTGTAGATCTGAGATATAGCAGCTCACATGATGTGTCTTAATATTTTTGCAGGAAACCTTGATGAGTTTGAGAATTGCACACAATTTGTACAAAAACTACTTAGATGCCCTTTGATCCCATATCCAACGACCTCGAAGCTCATATCACCGTAGCATCTAAGATGAAGAAGGACATCATATTCTCCTGTATGTAAGAATATCATGTGCTACCACACCTTATATGCTTTGGTGATACAAGCTCTTCGGAGGCGTTGGATTTGTGACCCAACACCTCCTCGGTGGTTCGAATGGCTTTTTGCAGAAAAGCCCCAAAAGAGTTCGGCCACTGCTTACAAGCACAAAGACTGCTTAGATGCCATTGGATCTCAGATCAAACGACCTCCAAGCTCGTATCACCGTAGCATCCAAGCTGCGATAGCACCTTATGTTTTCTCGCACGGGAGAGTATGAGGTGCTCCCGCACCGTAGATTCTATGGTGATACGAGTTCACTGAGATCTAACGGCCCACAGTAGGAGGTTTGAATGTTTTTGCAATATATGGCTGATAGAGTTTGGGAAATGCGCAGAAAGTACAAGTACTACGCATGTGCCATCTGATCACTGATCATACGACCTAGATGCTCGTATCACCGTAGCAGGTAATTAAGCTATGGGGAGCACCTAATATGAGCACCGGGGAGCCGTTGGATCGAAGATGCAGCGGCACACACGAGGCCTGAACGTTTTATTTGCAAAAAAACCTTTGGAGAGTTTGTAAATTGCGCATAATTACAAAGACTACTCCCAAGCCATTGGATCTCACTTCCAACGGTGTAAAAACTCGTATCACCATAGTATCTAAGCTGCGGGGTGGATGTGATATTCTATGCCGCTGTCATTTTTGTTCGTAAACTTGCAAAATACGTGTAACTCGTGCCATTACTTGTCTAACCGCGCAAAGTGTTTGTTCAAAAAAACCATCCTACACTGAAATATCGGAACAACACACGGGGGTCCCACTTGTCATTAATCAAATTTGGACCTAAAACTAACAAATATGAAAGACGAGATTCGAACTGGCAACCTGGACTACAAAGCGTAAGTCGATAGCCTGAAAAAACGAACGGTTGTTGGCTTTGTCCCATAACTTGATTTTATACAGTACTTGCGTTGAGTAGAGTAGAGGGAGTGCCTCGTCAACACGTGCATGACCGTTGTCTCACTTACTGGTGGGTCCCAGGTCTGTGATCTCAATCTCTCTTCTCTCCATCATCTAACCTTTGCACGGGCAGACACGAAGAGCGGCGCTAGCTTGCCGTGGTGTTATTACAACTAAAAAAAGCTTGGAAAATAGAAGAATCACCTAGAACAAGAGACGTTGTGGCTGGTCGAGACGGAGCTAACCACATCTATCCTCCGTGCCACGTTTGCATGATGAAGCTGTGTGGCTAGTGGGGTGTTTTCGACCGACTGGCTGGGTCCCGAGGTCGAACCATAGGTACTACGTCTGATACAGTATATTTTTACACGCACATTTTTCCTCCGTGCCGAGATGTGGCACACCCTACCGCGCGGTTTCGGGGTCCTCCTGGGTGGTGCACGCATATATTCTTCCTGACGTGGGACGCCCTACCGCGCGTTTTCTGGGTCCTCCTCGGTCGTAGCGCCGAAGCAAGTAAATGAGTCGTCAAATCACGAAAGACCACCTTTCCCGCCGAGTACATCAGTGAAGCACGGTGGCTAGCTAGTTGGGCTAGTTCGACCGATTAGCTAGGCCACCGCCACATTTGTTTTTTCACCCCTTTTTTATCTACTTGCCGGCAGGTAAATTTAAATATCCACCGCAGCGTTGCTCTGGTGTTTGGGTGCGGCAGGATTTTTAATTTTTTGATTGACGGGAGCAGGCGCGGCAGGATTTTTAATTTTTTGATTGACGGGAGCAGGCGCGGCAGCAATTAGTCATGATGACTCCGCCTGTAAAAACCCACTGCTCCCTGATGTGAGAAGTCGTCGACTGGTGTTTTACCGTGGTGAAAACCAAAAGATTCCCCGCTCCCTCCGCCTTCCCGTAGATTGCATTGCCTTTCAGCCGTTTCGCCCCCTTTGCTTCCTCTCCCCATTGCTTCTACCTGGTGCCATGGCGGCGCAGCAGATCACGGAGTCCGAGGTGAGGCGCCTGACACAGGAGCTCCATGCCAAGGATGCGGAGCTCAGGGCCAAGGACGTGGAGCTCCGTGAGCTCAAGGAGGAGAGGAGTGCCATGCTCCTCCGTTATGTGCGGGAGTTCACGGAGCTTCAAAAGCGGCAGGCGTCCACCACAAAGATGCTCGAGGCGTCGGCGGCGTTGCTGCAGAAAGCGGGAGATACGATAGGCCGTCAGGGGAGCCGGCTGGAGCGCGAGCGGGCCGATCGTGACGAGGTCCAGGATCGCCTCAGCCACTTGGTGAACCAAGTTGCCACGCACGTGTTGCGGCTGCGCGATGCCTACCGTCGTGCCAGCGCGACGATGCCGGCCGTCGGGCTAAACCCGTTCGACCACCCGGTCGACTTCAACGAGCTGCGGCTTCCTGACCTGGTCTCCTTCTTCACCTATATCTCCGAGGAGCTGAGCCGTCTCCGCGCGATGGTGGGGGCTGAGCTGGACAAGGAGGGGTTGCGGGCTGCCGTCGCCGTTGCCGGGCGAATCCTTTCAGGGCTCCGTCACCGGAATCCATTCGTGCCATTGGACGCCGTCTTTGACGAGCTGGCTCCCGTCGACCGGGAGCGGGCTCTGCGGGCGGTTGCACCCTGCATCACCAACGTCGTGCGCCTCGAGAAGCAGAGGGACTTCGGTGGTGTTTAGGCGCCCTCTGCATGGGCATGTCCATGTCTCGGTGCAACATGACCGTTGGATCAAACTCAGACGGTGCAGATCAGTCACTGTAGCACAAAGCGTGTGGGTGTGTTTGGTTGCATTCTCATCTCAATATAGTTGTTTCCTCTTCGTGTATTTTTGTCAACCTACTAGTGTGGACTCATGCACCCTTCATGCACTCTGCCAAACACCCAAAAGTGGGTCGAGAAGGGAACTTTTGCTCCCATCCCGTGCACCCTTCATACACCCTGCCTAACACTATTCGTGCTTCATATGGTTCATGTTTCGTGGAGTACTGTAGCACCGTACTCTCCGTGCGCTGTGGACCTAGTTCTGTTAACATTGATCTCACCGTTCATTCTCGACCGGACAGTCGAAAAAGCGGTACTATGTTACATATAGGAGTAGTTGACATGCGCACAACATCATTTGTTATCGTCATATCTTACTACACTAGCAACAAGATTGTGTAGTACTGACGTATGAACCACTGCACATGCCTAGTAGTAGGAGCACTGTGTATGTTCAAGTGGCTGCCGTGTTTCGCACTCCTCCGTCGTAAGAGTGGAAACGCTTGCTGTAATCATTTTTTTTCTTCAGAAAAACAGTGGACACGCTCTACCGTGCGGATCCTCCTCCAGCCATGCACTAAATTACTCACTTTCGCCGACGTGTGGGACAGCCAGCACCTGGGTCCACCAGCCATGCACTAAATTACTCCGTAGTAGAGTGACGGTAGACTACCCCGATCGAACCGCCGCAGTAATGCCCAATGAGCCGTCAAATCACAAAACCCCCTCCTTTCCAGCAGTAAGTTGGACGGACGAAGCAACCATCATTTCACTCTTCTCTCTCAGCTTCCTCTCTTGAAGAAAACCCCCACTCGCTTCGCTTCTCCCTCATCTCGTTCCTCCTTTCACTCTTCTCTCTCAGCTTCCTCTCTTGGATGGACGCCGGAGCACCGGCCGACGTGATGTCTATGGCTCTGGCCAAAACCGTCGAGGCTCATGGTACGAAGAAGCGCAAGCACCCCGCCGAGACTACCGCAGACAAGCTCAAAGCCATCGCCCTGTCCAAGCCCCCCTCTCCGGGATCCCTCATTAAGCAAGTCCAGGTAATGTCTCTTGTTGACGATCTTTTTCTCGATCTTGATCGTGTTTTTTCATCTAACACGCAGTACTAGTACTGGTAGTACAACTTTCTGGGTGATCTTGCATGTGATTTTAGTGTGCCAAATGACGGTTCTAAATTCCTCTTTTGACCAAAACATGCGAGAGGTTGACACTGATTTCTTATAGATTACTTTCAACTACTCCCTCTGTCCCAAATTTCTTGTCTTAGATTTGTCTAGATACGGATGTATCTAATACTAAAATGTGACTTGATACATCCGTATCTAGACAAATCTAAGACAAGAATTTTGGGACGGAGGGAGTACTTTATGAACATCAATGCTACCTTTTAAGAGGGTATATTTGCCTCAGTAACTTGTGTTATGGATATTGCATGTAATCCCTCTGCTCTCATGCCTTTGAAGACATGTTCTAGTGTCTTTGTTCACTCATTTCTGTGCGTATATGTAGTCATATATGGAGTATAATATCGAAAATCATCTTATATTTCTGAACGGAGGTAGTAATAAAATATGGTTTCTGTTTGAATTAGAACCAGGTCCGCGGTGGAGATGAAGTTCTCAAAGTCATGCCGTGTGAACTGGAAGACCTGATGATGAGTTCTACTGCTGAACTATCCAGCTGTTGTGTCCTTGTCGCCACGTGTCCTGAACTAGTGTTTTCCTGTAGCATTGTTGTCAGGCGTGTTCTCGAGGCTGTACTTGACCACAACAATTTCCTGGCTGTGCCTTCGATTACGAAGGGTGTGGTTCTTGTAAAGCTTCCCAACAAATCTGATGCGGCCTGTCTTCATCATCATGTTTATGAGTGGAAAGACCACTCTGTTAGGTTCTCCAAGGTTGACAAGATGGTGATGGTGCATGTAGACATCTCACACGAAGTCCATGGCCTAGTCAGTTATGCGGGGTTCATCCCGTAGGTCGGTGGCAAGAAATAGTCTGCAGAGTTTAGTTAGTGCAACTTTGCTTGTCTGTAGTAAGTACTATTGTTCAGTACTTGATTTGTGTTTGTGAACCCTGTATTGTTTATTAGTACTGCCGCTTTTGGTGTGTGAACGGTCTATGTTAATGTCTGTCCACTCAATTCAGTCTGTATATTTTGAAGTATCCAGATCATATTTTTTGTGAGGACGGTTTATCAATTATGGTTACACTCCAATATCTGTATGCATTGCAGGGTTTATCGCACCCACCAGGATTTCCAGTCCCATGGATGTTCGGTCCATACGATTTGTCACGACCTTTGGACTGTCCTGCTTGTGGGAGTAGGCGGGGCCCCTGCATGCCACGCGTAGTTGGACGATCAATCTTCTGTTTAGTACTTCAACATAGTGATTTCCTGGTAAGGATTCACTCGTGTCACATCAAGTAAATCTTATTGATTTACTGTCTAAATCTTATTGATTTAATGTCATGTTTTCTTTCTTTTCCTGCAATTTTACGATGCAGGTTTTGCCATGTGACATTCATCACAGAATAAACCGTTTGGTTTGCTCTACGATGGCTATTTTTGCAGGTTTCACTTCTTATGTCGTGTCAGTAACGAAGGCACTGTCCATCACTTATATTACTGGAAAAAATTGGATCAGTCTGTTGTCTGAGTACAAGCTGAATCCCTATGATGAACTGCAGTTTGGTTTAACAAAAACGCCACAATTAGTCCTTCTCGCGTTTAAAAGAAATGAAGAAAAAAACTGGATCACGGTCACGGATCCTAGTCAAGTTAGAAAGCTGATCATAGCAGACCAGACACGATCGCCGCTGTCTCGCACAGATCGAGCACCGGCAGTTGCTCTAGCACTGACAGCGGCAGCAGCTCAGTCTGATCCAGCTGAGGATTGGGCACCGACCGCGTCAGCGGATCAGTCTGATCTACCGGAGGATCGGGCATCGACACCGGCACCTGCTCCGACACCGGCACCAGCTCTACAAGGAGCACCATCTCCGGCAGCAGCAGCGGCTTCGGCACCTGCACCAACACTTGCACTTGCATCTGCTCCGGCCCGTGCAGTTGCACCGGCAACAGACTGGGCTGCAGTTCGCACTTCATATACCAAAGTCCTTACAAAAACCGACATGTCCACCTTCTTGGTAAGCATTGGCCGCCCAAGTGCTTCGTTCTTTTTTCTTTCCATGTTGTTTCACATGATTCACTGTGTTGATCTAACTGTTTGGGTATGTCTTCTTGTTTGCAAACAGAGAATTCCTAGAGCAACGAGGGAGTCGTTCAACAATCCGGGCGACCGCGGCCAAGTTTCTCTTACCATGCGCAGCCTTGGTGTGAATGAACCTGCTCAATATACCGTAAGTACAAAGGATGGTCGCATGATGATTGATGCTAAAGGATGGTCAAGGTTCAAATCTAAATCATATCTTGCGGTAGGGGATGATGTCAAAATCGAACTTTCTCGGCAAGGAGAGCTGGTCCAAATCAACTTTGAAATTCTTCAGTAGCAGCACGCAACTGCCGAACTGATCTATCCTCCGAGAGATTTTGATGTAATAATCTGGCATGGTGAAACAAGTGTCCTGTGTGTATAAGTAGTACGACAGTATTATTTATCACATGGTATATCGTTGATAGAATTGCAACTCTGATTGCTGGTTAGGAACTGTCGTTCGATTTCATTCCAACAGCTGCCGTGCTTTATTCAATTTTGTGTATTCGCCTTGCGACAGCATCTAAAACCAGCGCCGTACCGATCGCTTGCAATATGAAAAGCGCTGAGGTAGAACACATGGGCCCCCAAACATGCAGGGTCGGCCTGCGGCCCAAAGTCCAGAACCGTGAGCCTATCTGAGTATTATATTCTCAGCTGAACCCCCATAAAAAAAGCTGAACCCCCATAATGCCCGTGCGTTGCAGAGGGAGTATATTTCTCGGCAAGGTGAGCCTGTGATATAAAAGATTTGTATATTTCTTTACAGAGGGAGTATCTCTCTGTCAAAAATATATTTATGTGTAACTAGTTACTCCTGTCTTTCTACTTCCTTTCGCTGATATGTGGGGCAACCGGCAACGGGGTCCACGTGCCATATGCACAAATTAGAGTGCACAACTTCACGGTAGACACACCCCGGTCGTAGCGCCGCAGTAATGCCCAATGAGCCGTCAAATCACAACCCCCCTTTCCAGCTTTAGCAGTAAGCTGGACGGACGAAGCGGCAATATTTCACTGGGCCTGAATCCCCTTCTCCCTCGTCTGCTTGTTCAGAGAAAACCCCCTCTCGGCGATTGCATAGGGTTTTCTCATGGAGAACCAGGTACGAATTCTTCATCCATCCCCGATAAATCCAAGTCCCTTGGTCGCAGGTAATCCTAGGATGGCAGCCGCCGCCGTTGATGCATTTTTCTTCCTACTGAATCTAGTGTGTTTCATTTGCAGTGCCCAAAGTGCGAGTACCCTACAGGTTTCTGCGCCCTCGGCGAGACGCCACACTTGTTCCTTCTCATCCTAACACAGCATTTTGAAACGCGCACAGTATGTTCCTAGAATCCTCTTTTCTATCCGGGAGGGTGGGGTTTTTTTGAACATGTTGTGTTCTCATATTATTTTTCCTGCAGTGTATTATTTGCTCTGCCAGAACACATGTACTCAAGATGCTCGGCCTTGCCATAACTGAATACACTAGTTTAATGGTCACAGTGAAGACAAGCCATGGATATAAGTTCCGAGTTGGGTTCATGAACCAAGAAGATCGCTGCTTTTTTATGGCCGAACTTGGATAAACTTTCTCAAGTGTTACGGACTGAAAGTTGGCGCACGAATGTTGATGGAAATAGCAGAACCTGGTCTCATCTTCACTGCGATCTTCCACCCCGACGTCGTTCCAATTGTTCATCCATGTTAGTTTTGTATCTGGTTCTTGCTTGTTGCCTCGATTACTTCTTAATCCACCTATTCTGTCTAACTAATCACAATTTAACTTTAGAAGTAGCAACGAATCTCTCACGAAGATGCTACTTCTAACTAATATTTTCTTATAATTGGTGGCACGTGTAGGTTTTTTCAGAGTTAAGCAGTCTGCTCGTTTGTTACTCTGTAATAACTCGGCTGTTACTAATGGCACTGAAGTTGACTGGATCGACATCCACAAGTTCCTACACTTTATTGATCGTCTTGAGGTCCTTGTGGGGCGTTTCAATGGTGGAAGGCCACGTGGGATATGTGTGCCACTGCTGCACTCGTTGAACAGGTCCAACTGTGTCGAGAAACTTATGGTACGAGCTGTTTTCTGTTATATATGTTGTTCATAAACTATTGCTTATACACAGTTTTACAGCTGTGATCTTCTTGAAACAGGAACTGCCGAGTTCTATTGTTCCTATACAGATGCCTGACCATGGTCGGGTCAGACTTGCGCTTGGTCACAACATGATGTTTATGTCGACCTACTCAATTCCCCTTGGAGGTGAAAAGATACTTATTCATGGGTGGTCTCAAATAATGAAGGCCCGTCCATCTTGGAGAATAGGACAGAAGATTATGTTCATGCTTTTCCATGGCTCTAAAGCGAATATCCTGTTTATTGACCACGTTGCGAGATGAAGCCGCTTTCAGAAGGTTG
Source organism: Triticum aestivum (assembly GCF_018294505.1). Classification (NCBI taxonomy): domain Eukaryota; kingdom Viridiplantae; phylum Streptophyta; class Magnoliopsida; order Poales; family Poaceae; genus Triticum; species Triticum aestivum. The sequence goes on along the minus strand of NC_057814.1, from coordinate 48,014,056 downwards.
TGGATGCGCGGGGTGGCGCCTGGGCCTTGTCCTGGGGCATGGCGGCCTCACCCTTGGTTAACTGTAGGCAAAGTAACACTGTTCGAGGCGTGCTTTGTACGGTTGAACCTGTATAAGTACTCATACTGCTTTCAGCTTTGGTTGTTAAGTGCCCCTGCTGGTTTCAGTTAAGGTTGTTAAGTACTCCTGCTGCTTTTACAGTCTGTCGTGTTTCTTCAGTCCTGTCTTCCTCCAGCCGCCAAAACCAAACCAGCGCCGGCGGGGCCGCCTGCTTCCGCCTCCCACGGCTGGCTGCGCCTCAGCGCACGCATCGCCGCCCCACCGTCTCCTAAATCGTTAACGCCGACGTCCTCCGTGCTTTGGTGCGCTCGCCGCGGCGCCGCCCTCTCGCGTTGTCAACATGGTCAACAAACAACAGGAATCGGCAGAAGTACGTGGAGAGGATGACAGTAGGGGCCCACCACGTCTGCGTATGGAAAAATAAAATGCTTCCTCCTAGTGTTTTCCTGACATCTGGGACCCACGACATTGTGAGCGTATATAGTCAATAGACAAGAGAACAGCACAAGATCGGCTGACACCTGGGACGTAGCTACTCGAGTAGTATTTTTTTGTTTGGTATTGTTGAGACGGAGCAGGGTTTGAACTGGTCTGTGGCCCGTCTAGCCCAGGCTTATATTTTATGTTCACCATGTGACCAGCCCAGCTATTTTTTCTTTGTGAAAATGAGCCCAGTTTATTTTTTCTGAAGAATACCCAATCCAGGCCTACTTATTTTTCTACGCCCTGATGGGCTGCAACTCTTTCAAGACGCCTGCAAATCTTGAAAGTAATATGAAATGGGTTGTAAATATAAAAACAGATGACAAATTCGCAATTACTTTATAATTTCTGATTTTTTTTTCACATTTTCATATTCCTATTTCACTGGGCATTAACCCAATTTAAATATATCTTCAAAGTACTTTAAATCTGGCTCGACATTTCGGTATTAAAAATAGTTTGGAACCCATAGAAATATGCGAAATTGGCCCTGGCCAACCAAAAAAATGATTGCAATAAATTGCATAAGAAGTTGCCATGAGCTATATATAAATTATTAAAAAAAGAGGGAGTGGTCTGACTTGTGGGCCTGTTTAGTTGACGCGTATGCAAGATTTTTTATTTATAATATACGTCAACAAACGTTTCTAGCAGACGTAACCGTTGGATGTCAATCCAATGGCCGTCATGTTTTTTCAATCTCTGATCTTCTTGCTCCAGCCGCCAAAGCAGCGCCGGCGGGACCGCCTACTCCCGCCTCTCGTGGCCGACTGTGCTGCCGCGGAGGCCTCACCGCCCCCTACTACTCCCACCGCTGGCCAGGCCATCCCTCTACGCACCCACACCCCCTGTTATTCTGCGGCGACGGCAGCCTCACACCGCAGCCGAACGAGTGAACCCTCATACTCCTCTACGCGCGGGCATCCACTGCCGCGTCTTCCCCAGCTCCGCGTCGTCCCCTTCCTAGGCCTCGCCGTCGTCCACCGCCGTGGTGCTCTCGGCACGGCGTGGTCAATGTGGTCAAGGAATGGCTTCCATCGGACGTGGACTGTACGTGGAGAGGCTGACAGCTGGGTCCACGGCCGCAGCAAGGAAGTGCCTCCTTATTACGCGCAAAATAATTATTCCTCCACCTGACAGCGGGGATCCATTGGACGGGCCACCAGTATTTCGCGAAAAATAATGTTTCCCCCTAACAGCTGGGACCCACAGGACGGGCCACCGTATTTCATGAAAAAAACGTTCCCCCGCTGTCAGCTCGGACCCACCGGAAGTGCCTCCTTATTACGCACAAAAAAAGAATACCCCCTGCTAGCTGGGACCCACCTTGGTGGGAGGCTGACTTGTGGGCCTACTAAGTTGACTAGGACGGAGGCCTTTGTTGACTTTAGTCAATATATGAACGATTCTAGCTCCAGTGACCGTACGATGTCCATCCAACGGCCGTAGTGCTTCTTCAACCTCTGGTCTTCTTGCTCCAGCCGCCCAAAGCAGCGCCGGTCGTGCCGCCTGCTCCTGCCGCCCGTGGCCGGCTGTGATGCCGCGGAGGCCTCACCGCCCCCTACTACTCCCACCGCTGGCCAGGCCATCCCTCTACGCACCCACACCCCCTGTTATTCTGCGGCGACGGCAGCCTCACACCGCAGCCGAACGAGTGAACCCTCATACTCCTCTACGCGTGGGTATCCACTGCCGCGTCTTTCCCGGCTCCGCGTCGTCCCCTTCCTAGGCCTCGCCGTCGTCCACCGCCCTGGTGCTCTCGGCGCGGCGTGGTCAACGTGGTCAAGGAATGGCTTCCATCGGACGTGGACTGTACGTGGAGAGGCTGACAGCTGGGTCCACGGCCGCAGCAAGGAAGTGCCTCCTTATTACGCGCAAAATAATTATTCCTCCACCTGACAGCGGGGACCCATTGGACGGGCCACAGTATTTCGCGAAAAAAATGTTTGCCCCTGACTGCTGGGACCCACCAGCTACATCTTCGCACGCAAGGAAGTGCGTCTGAAAAAAAAACGATTCGCCCCCCTGACTGCTGGGACCCACCAGCTACATCTTCGCACGCAAGGAAGTGCGTCCGGGCAAACAAAACAAAATGATTCCCCCCTAACTGCTGGGACCCAGCAGCTACACCTTCGCACGCAAGAAAGTGCATCCGGACAAAAAAACAAAACGATTCGCCCCCCTGACTGCTGCGTACGTAGCGTTGTTATTCTGGTCGCGAACATGTACGTACATATATACTGGTCGATGTAGAGGCGCGTACGTGTCGTAGTAGAGGCGCGCACGTAGCATGTACACGTACGTACAGCGGCCAGGGTGCAAGAAAGAAAATACGGCCACGTACGTACATACGGGCAGGGTCTCGAACGCCTACTCGCGCATACGTACGGCCAGGGCTCGTGTACATGGCTGGGTCAGAACGGAGAAACAGCGTCGTCGTCGTGTTCATGGGGAGGCAATGGAATGCGTCGTGTTCATGGGGAGGCAACGGAATGCGTCGTGTTCATCGGGAGGCAACGGAACGCGTGGGAGCCAACCGGCTGGGTCGGAACGGAATGCGTGGTCGTATTCATCGGGAGGGCTTGGACGGAATAGACGATGGAAACGACGCCTGGCGTACCGCAAAACGGAGGAAACGGCCTTGTGTTCGACCGGCCACGTTCGAAACGGGATCCTGTTCATTGGGAGGGGTCTGGCGTACCGCAAAACGGAGGAAACGGACCTCCTATGGTCGAAACGGGGGTCCTGTTGATCGGGAGGGGTGTGGCGTACTGCAAAACGGAGGAAACGGACTTGTGTTGGAGCGCTACGGTCGAAACGGGGGTCCTGTTGATCGGGAGGGGTGTGGCGTACCGCAAAACGGGACTCCACGGGATACTGTTCATCTCCACCGTCGACCTCCTTCAGCCTCCACGGGCTACCGTCGACCTCCTCCAGCCTCCACGGGCTCCTGTTCATCCAGCCTCCACTGCGCGCTACTCCACCGACTACTGTTCAACCACCCCTCCACGGGCACCCCTCCACCGTCTACTGTTCATCCAGCCCTCCACACCACGGGGTCCTGTTCAACCACCCCTCCGCGGGCACCCCTCCACCGTCTACTGTTCATCCAACCCTCCACACCACGGGGTCCTGTTCATCCAGAGGCAACGCCACCACTCACTATTCATCCACCCCCCCCCCCCCCGCAACGCTCACTATTCATCCAATCGATCGGCTTCAGTTAGCAGCAGTAGCGATGGAATCGCTCGATCAGGTTCAGTTAACAGCCATCGATCGATCGCTCGGGTTCAGTAACGCGTAGCCTTAGTGAAATCGCTGGGGTTCAGTTAGAGCCCAACGCCTCGCTCGGGTTCAGTTAGAGCCAACGCCTCGCACACACGCGCGTACATGTACGAGAGAAACGCGCATCGCTCGGCCCCCGACCTCCCACCGTAACCGGGAACTCCCCGAAATTTTCCTCCCCCTCGCTTCTACCACGGTTTTTTCCGTCATGGACGGCCCAAAGAATGTCATGCAGCTGCGTCTCTGGCCCGCCCAGGACGAAAAGCCCATTTTCTGTCATGATTTTTTGTCATAGAAGTAGGAGCCCACCACATCAATGATGATACCGGGTTTTGTCACAATTATCGTCATAGAAGTGTCATATGTATGACAGAATTTTTTTTCGTTCGGCCCAAAATGTCACGGATGTGTCTTTTTTTGTAGTGTTGATTCCACTAAAAAGTTGAAAACCAAAGATGGCAACACCTAGATCTATCCTTGCTTTTATGCCTAGCTAGGGGCGTTAAACGATAGCGCTTGTTGGGAGGCAACCCAATTTTATTTTTAGTTTTTTTGCTTTTTGCTTCTGTTTAGGAATAAATATTTGATCTAGCCTCTGGTTAGATGTGTTTTTATGTTTTAATTAGTGTTTGTGCCAAGTTAAACCTATAGGATCTTCTTGGATGATAGTTATTTGATCTTGCTGTAATTTCCAGAAACTTTCTGTTCACAAAAATAATTGTTAAAAATCACCAGAACATGATAAAATATTGATTCCAATTGCTGCTGATCAATAAAAAAATTGTCTAGGTCGTCCTATTTTGGCTGATTTTTTGGAGTTCCAGAAGTTTGCGTTAGTTACAGATTACTACAGACTGTTCTGTTTTTGACAGATTCTGTTTTTGTGTGTTGTTTGCTTATTTTGATGAATCTATGGCTAGTAAAATAGTTTATAAACCATAGAGAAGTTGGAATACAGTAGGTTTAACACCAATATAAATAAAGAATGAGTTCATTACAATACCTTGAAGTGGCCTTTTGTTTTCTTTCGCTAACGGAGCTCACGAGATTTTTTTTGCTGAGTTTTGTGTTGTGAAGTTTTCAAGTTTTGGGTGAAAGATTTGATGGATTATGGAACAAGGAGTGGCAAGAGCCTAAGCTTGGGGATGCCCATGGCACCCCCAAGATAATCTAAGGACACCAAAAAGCCAAAGCTTGGGGATGCCCCGGAAGGCATCCCCTCTTTCGTCTACTTCCATCGGTAACTTTACTTGGAGCTATATTTTTATTCACCACATGATAGGTGTTTTGCTTGGAGCGTCTTGTATGATTTGAGTCTTTGCTTTTTAGTTTACCACAATCATCCTTGCTGTACACACCTTTTGAGAGAGACACACATGATTCGGAAATTATTAGAATACTCTATGTGCTTCACTTATATCTTTTGAGTTATATAGTTTTTCCTCTAGTACCTCACTTATATCTTTTAGAGCACGGTGGTGGATTTGTTTTATAGAAACTATTGATCTCTCATGCTTCACTTAGATTATTTTGAGAGTCTTAATTAGCATGGTAATTTGCTTAAATAATCCTAATATGCTAGGTATTTAAGATTAGTAAAAACTTTCTTATGAGTGCGTTGAATACTAAGAGAAGTTTGATGCTTGATAATTGTTTTGAGACATGGAGGTAGTGATATTAAAGTCGTGCTAGTTGAGTAGTTGTGAATTTGAGAAATACTTGTGTTGAAGTTTGCAAGTCCCGTAGCATGCACGTATGGTAAACGTTATGTAACAAATTTGAAACATGAGGTGTTCTTTGATTGTCTTCCTTATGGGTGGCGGTCGGGGACGAGCGATGGTCTTTTCCTACCAATCTATCCCCCTAGGAGCATGCGCGTAGTGCTTGGTTTTGATGACTTGTAGATTTTTGCAATAAGTATGTGAGTTCTTTATGACTACTGTTGAGTCCATGGATTATACGCACTCTCACCTTTCCACCATTGCTAGCCTCTTCGGTACCGCGCATTGCCCTTTCTCACATTGAGAGTTGGTGCAAACTTCGCCGGTGCATCCAAACCCCGTGATATGATACGCTCTTTCACACATAAACCTCCTTATATCTTCCTCAAAACAGCCACCATACCTACCTATTATGGCATTTCCATAGCCATTCCGAGATATATTGCCATGCAACTTTCCACCATCCAGTTTACCATGACACGTTCATCATTGTCATATTGCTTCGCATGATCATGTAGTTGACATAGTATTCGTGGCAAAGCCACCGTTCATAATTCTTTCATACATGTCACTCTTGGTTCATCGCATATCCCAGTACACCGTCGGAGACATTCATTTAGAGTCATACTTTGTTCTAGTATCGAGTTGTAATCATTGAGTTGTAAATAAATAGAAGTGTGATGATCATCATTTTCTAGAGCATTGTCCCAAGTGAGGAATATAAAAAAAGAGAGAAAGGCCATAAAAAAGAGAAGGGCCAAAAAAATGAGAAAAAAAGAGAGAAGGGACAATGTTACTATCCTTTACCACACTTGTATTGCGTGAGGGTTTATAAGTTTGGGATTACTAAACTATGAAACAATTGCTTGGCTTGTCATTGGGGTTGTGCATGATGAGAGCATTTTTGTGTGACGAAGATGGAGCATGACTACACTATATGATTTTGTAGGGATGAACGTTCTTTGGCCATGTTATTTTGAGAGGACATAATTGCTTAGTTAGTATGCTTGAAGTATTATTATTTTTATGTCAATATGAACTTTTATCTTGAATCTTTCGGATCTGAATATTCATACCACAATTAAGAAGAATTACATTTATGCCAAGTAGCACTCCGCATCAAAAATTCTGTTTTTATCATTTACCTACTCGAGGACGAGCAGGAATTAAGCTTGGGGATGCTTGATACGTCTCCAACGTATCTATAATTTTTGATTGCTCCATGCTATATTATCTTTTTCTTTGGACATTATTGGGCTTTATTATTCACTTTTATATTATTTTTGGGACTAACCTACTAACCGGAGGCCCAGCCCAGAATTGCTGTTTTTTGCCTATTTCAGAGTTTCACAGAAAAAGAATATCAAACGGAGTCCAAACGGAATGAAACCTTCGGGAACGTGATTTTCGGAACGAACATGATCCAGGAGACTTGGACCCTACGTCAAGAAACAAAAGAGGAAGCCACGAGGTAGGGGGGCGCGCCTACCCCCCTAGGGCGCGCCCTCCACCCTCGTGGGCCCCCTGTTGCTCCACCGACGTACTCCTTCCTCCTATATATACCTACCTACCCCCAAACGATCAGATACGGAGCCAAAAACCTAATTCCACCGCCGCAACCTTCTGTACCCACGAGATCCCATCTTGGGGCCTGTTCCGGAGCTCTGCTGGAGGGGGCATCCATCATGGAGGGCTTCTACATCAACACCATAGCCTCTCCGATGAAGTGTGAGTAGTTTACTTCAGACCTTCGGGTCCATAGTTAGTAGCTAGATGGCTTTCTCTTTCTTTTTGGATCTCAATACAATGTTCTCCCCCTCTCTCGTGGAGATCTATTTGATGTAATCTTCTTTTGCGGTGTGTTTGTTGAGACCGATGAATTGTGGGTTTATGATCAAGTTTATCTATGAACAATATTTGAATCTTCTGAATTCTTTTATGTATGATTGGTTATCTTTGCAAGTCTCTTCGAATTATCAGTTTGGTTTGGCCTACTAGATTGATCTTTCTTGCAATGGGAGAAGTGCTTAGCTTTGGGTTCAATCTTGCGGTGTCCTTTCCCAGTCACAGTAGGGGCAGCAAGGCACGTATAGTATTGTTGCCATCGAGGATAACAAGATGGGGTTTTTATCATATTGCATGAATTTATCCCTCTACATCATGTCATCTTGCTTAAGGCGTTACTCTGTTCTTATGAACTTAATACTCTAGATGCATGCTAGATAGCGGTCGATGTGTGGAGTAATAGTAGTAGATGCAGGCAGGAGTCGGTCTACTTGTCTCGGACGTGATGCCTATATACATGATCATACCTAGATATTCTCATAACTATGCTCAATTCTGTCAATTGCTCAACAGTAATTTGTTCACCCACCGTAAAATACTTATGCTCTTGAGAGAAGCCACTTGTGAAACCTATGGCCCCCAGGTCTATCTTCATCATATTAATCTTCCAACACTTAGTTATTTTCGTTGCTTTTTACTTTGCTTTTATTTTACTTTGCATCTTTATCACAAAAATACCAAAAATATTATCCTATCATATCTATCAGATCTCACTCTCGTAAGTGACCGTGTAGGGATTGACAACCCCTTATCGCGTTGGTTGCGAGGATTTATTTGTTTTGTGTAGGTGCGAGGGACTCGCGCGTAGCCTCCTACTGGATTGATACCTTGGTTCTCAAAAACTGAGGGAAATACTTACGCTACTTTGCTGCATCACCCTTTCCTCTTCAAGGGAAAACCAACGCAGTGCTCAAAAGGTAGCAGGTATCTCTGGGCCCACTCGGTAATGCACATCACTATAAGCCTTGCAAGCATTGTAACTAATGAGTTAGTTGCGGGATGATGTATTACGGAATGAGTAAAGAGACTTGCCGGTAACGAGATTGAACTAGGTATTGAGATACCAACGATCGAATCTCGGGCAAGTAACATACCGATGACAAAGGGAACAACGTATGTTGTTATGCGGTCTGACCGATAAAGATCTTCGTAGAATATGTAGGAGCCAATATGGGCATCCAGGTTCCGCTATTGGTTATTGACCAGAGAGGTGTCTCAGTCATGTCTACATAGTTCTCGAACCCGTAGGGTCCGCACGCTTAAACGTTCGTTGACAATATAGTATTATATGAGTTATGTATGTTGGTGACCGAATGTTGTTCGGAGTCCCGGATGAGATCATGGACATGATGAGGAGATCCGGAATGGTCCGGAGGTAAAGATTCATATATTGGATGATATGGTTAGGCCAAGGGGTCAGGCCCACGGGGCTATAAGTCGGTGCAAAAGGAGTTTTGCGGAGGCCAGGGGGCCAAACGCCGGAGACCCTGGCGTCTGGCCCTGGGCCAGACGCCGAGGCCCATGGCGTCTGGCCAGACGCCAAGGATTGTGGTGTTTGGTCCTGGAGTCCGAGTGGGACTCTTGCCTTTTGGGCAAAACCGACTTTGAGGAGGCTTTTGCTCCAAGTTTCGACCCCAGGGTTCAACATATAAATAGAGGGGCAGGGCTAGCACCAAAGAAACATCAAGAAACACCAAGCCGTGTGCTGGCAACCCCGTCCCCTCTAGTTTATCCTCCGTCATAGTTTTCGTAGTGCTTAGGCGAAGCCCTGCGGAGATTGTTCTTCACCAACACCGTCATCACGCCGTCGTGCTATCGGAACTCATCCAGTACTTCGCCCCTCTTGCTGGATCAAGAAGGCGAGGACGTCATCGAGCTGAACGTGTGCTGAACGCGGAGGTGCCGTACGTTTGGTACTTGATCGGGATGGATCGTGAAGGTGTACGACTACATCAACCGCATTGATAAACGCTTCCGCTTACGGTCTACGAGGGTACGTAGACAACACTATCCCCTCTCGTTGCCATGCATCACCATGATCTTGCGTGTGCGTAGGATTTTTTCGAAATTACTACGTTTCCCCATTTCCCCAACACTGGGCTCTAGGTCAATAGGTTAGTCCCAAAAATCATATAAAATAGCATATAAATGCATATAAAACATCCTAGATGGATAATATAATAGAATGGAACAATAAAAAATTATAGATACGTTGGAGACGTATCAAGCATCCCCAAGCTTAATTCCTGCTCGTCCTCGAGTAGGTAAATGATAAAAACAGATTTTTTGATGTGGAATGCTACCTAACATATTTATCAATGTAATCTTCTTTATTGTGGCAAGAATATTTAGATCCATAAGATTCAAAACAAAAGTTTAATATTGACATGAAAACAATAATACTTCAAGCATACTAACAAAGCAATCATGTCTTCTCAAAATAACATGGCCAAAGAAAGTTATTCCTACAATATCATATAGTCTGGCTATGCTCTATCTTCATCACACAAAATATTTAAATCATGCACAACCCCGATGACAAGCCAAGCAATTGTTTCATACTTTTGATGTTCTCAAACTTTTTCAATTTTCACGCAATACCTGAGCGTGAGCCATGGACATAGCACTATATGTGGAATAGAATGGTGGTTGTGGAGAAGACAAAAAAGGAGAAGATAGTCTCACATCAACTAGGTGTATCAAAGGACTATGGATATGCCCATCAACAGATATCAATGTGAGTGAGTAGGGATTTCCATGCAACGGATGCACTAGAGCTATAAGTGTATGGAAGCTCAACAAAAGAAACTAAGTGGGTGTGCATCCAACTCGCTTGCTCACAAAGACCTAGGGAATTTTGAGGAAGCCCATCATTGGAATATAGAAGCCAAGTTCTATAATGAAATATTCCCACTAGTATATGAAAGTGACAACATAGGAGACTCTCTATCATGAAGATCATGGTGCTACTTTGAAGCACAAGTGTGGTAAAAGGATAGTGGCATTGCCCCTTCTCTCTTTTTCTATCTTATTTTGTTTTTTGTTGTTGTTTTTTTGGTGGGCTTCTTTGGCCTCTCTTTTTTTCGTCTGGAGTCTCATCCCGACTTATGGGGGAATCATAGTCTCCATCATCCTTTCCTCACATGGGACAAGGCTCTAATAATGAAGATCATCACACTTTTATTTACTTACAACTCAAGAATTACAACTCAATACTTCGAACAAATATGACTCTATGTGAATGCCTCCGGCGGTGTACCGGGATGTGCAATGAATCAAGAGTGACATGTATGAAGAATTATTAAGGTGGCTTTGCCACAAATACGATGTCAACTACATGATCATGCAAAGCAATATGACAAAGATGGAGCGTGTCATAATAAACAGAACGGTGGAAAGTTGCATGGCAATATATCTCGGAATGGCTATGAAAATGCCATAATAGGTAGGTATGGTGGCTGTTTTGACGAAGGTAGTGGTGGGTGTATGGTACCGGCGAGAGTTACGTGGCACAAGAGAGGCTAGCAATGGTGGAAGGGTGAGAGTGCGTATAATCCATGGACTCAACATTAGTCATAAAGAACCCACATACTTATTGCGAAAATCTATTAGTTATTGAAACGAAGTACTACGCGCATGTCCTAGGGGGATAGATTGGTAGGAAAATACCATCGCTCGTCCCCGACCGCCACTCATAAGGAAGACAATCAATAAATAAATCATGCTCCGACTTCATCACATAACGGTTCACCATACGTGCATGCTACGGGAATCACAAACTTTAACACAAGTATTTCTCAAATTCACAACTACTCAACTAGCATGACTCTAACATCACCATCTTCATATCTCAAAACAATCAGAAGGAATCAAACTTCTCATAGTATTCAATGCACTTTATATGAAAGTTTTTATTATACCCATCTTGGATGCCTATCATATTAGGACTAGTTTCATAACCAAAGCAAATTACCATGCTGTTTAGGACTCTCAAAATAATATAAGTGAAGCATGAGAGTTCATCTATTTCTTCAAAATAAAACCACGGTCGTGCTCTAAAAAGATATAAGTGAAGAACTAGAGCAAAATTATCTAGCTCAAAAGAAATAAGTGAAGCACATAGAGTATTCTAATAAATTCTGACTCATGTGTGTCTCTTCCAAAAGGTGTGTACAGCAAGGATGATTGTGGTAAACTAAAAAGCAAAGACTCAAATCATACAAGACGCTCCAAGCAGAACACATATCATGTGGTGAATAAAAATATAGCCTCAAGTAAAGTTACCGATAGACGAAGACGAAAGAGGGGATGCCTTCCGGGGCATCCCCAAGCTTAGGCTTTTGGTTGTCCTTGAATTTTACCTTGGGGTGCCTGGGGCATCCCCAAGCTTAGGCTCTTGCCACTCCTTATTCCATAATCCATCAAATCTTTACACAAAACTTGAAAACTTCACAACACAAAACTCCGTTAGCAAAAGAAAACAAACCACCACTTAAAGGTACTGTAATTAAATCATTCTTTATTTATATTGGTGTTAAACCTACTGTATTCCAACTTCTCTATGGTTTATACCCTCCGGTACTAGCCATAGATTCATCAAAATAAGCAAACAACACACGAAAAACAGAATCTGTCAAAAACAGAACAGTCTGTAGTAATCTGGATCAAACGTATACTTATGTAACTCCAAAAATTCTGAAATAAATTTTTCGACGTGAGGAATTTGTCTATTAATCATCTGCAGAAAGAATCAACCTAAAAGCACTCTCCAGTAAAAAATGGCAGCTATTCTCGTGAGCGCTAAAGTTTCTGTTTTTAACAGCAAGATCATAAAGACTTCACCCAACTCTTCCCAAACACTAATTAAAACATAAAACCACATCTAACCTGAGGCTAGATGAATTATTTATTACTAAACAGGAGCAAAAAGCAAAGAACAAAAATAAAATTGAGTTGCCTCCCAACAAGCGCTAACGTTTAATGCCCCTAGCTAGGCATGATGATTTCAATGATGCTCACATAAAAGATAAGAATTGAAACATAAAGAGAGCATCATGAAGAATATGACTAGCACATTTAAGTCTAACCCACTTCGTATGCATAGGGATTTTGTGAGAAAACAATTTAAGGGAACAATAATCAACTAGCATAGGAAGGCAAAACAAGCATATCTTTAAAACTTTAAGCACATAGAGAGGAAACTTGATATTATTGCAATTCCTACAAGCATATGTTCCTCCCTCACAATAATTTTCAGTAGCATCATGAATAAATTCAACAATATAACTGAGGGAGTCCCGGATTAGGGGGTCCTCGGATAGCCGGACTATATACTTTGGCCGGAGTGTTGGACTATGAAGATACAAGATTGAAGACTTCGTCCCGTGTCCGGGTGGGACTCTCCTTTGCGTGGAAGGCAAGCTTGGCAATTCGGCTATGTAGATCTCCTCCCTTGTAACCGACTCTGTGTAACCCTTGCCCCCTCCGGTGTCTATATAAACCGAAGGGTTTAGTCCGTAGGACAACGACAATCATAATGATAGGCTAGCTTCTAGGGTTTAGCCTCTACGATCTCGTGGTAGATCAACTCTTGTAATACTCATATCATCAAGATCAATCAAGCAGGAAGTAGGGTACTACCTCCATCGAGAGGTCCCGAACCTGGGTAAACATTGTGTCCCCCGCCTCCTGTTACCATCCGCCTTAGACGCACAGTTCGGGATCCCCTACCCGAGATCCGCCGGTTTTGACATCGACATTGGTGCTTTCATTGAGAGTTCCACTGTGCCGTCACGATAAAGGATTGATGGATCCTTTGATCATCGGCAACGATGTGATCCAGGGTGAGGTTTCTCTCCCCGGACAGATCTTCGTATTCGGCGGCTTCGTACTGCGGGCCAACTCGCTTGGCCATATGGAGCAGATCGAGAGCTACGCCCCTGGCTGTCAGGTCAGGTTTGGAAACTTAAACTATACTGCCTACATCCGCGGAGACTTTTCGGCGGACGGATTCGAGCCCATGTCAGGTGCGTCGCACAGTCACGACGAGCATGACTTAACTCTGCCGTCGGACGGTGTTCGGGAGATCACACCTGTGGCTACTCCGGCCCTCAATCCGGAGCAGATCACGCCGTCTGAGGACGGGTGGATGGACCCCGCCACAGAGGTCGCACACTCAGCGGCGTTAGAGCCGAATACTGACTTCACCTCTTATGAGCCTGTGTTGCCGAACCCTTGGATTCGTCCCTGGCCACGGGCTCCGAACCGCTTGCGTCCGTGCCTATTGAATCTGATTGGGCACCAATCATGGAGTTTACCTCCACGGATATTTTCCAGCACTCGCCCTTGGGCAACATGCTAGATTCATTAAGGTCTCTCTTCTTGACAGGAGACCCTCGGCCGAACTATGTCCGGCTCGAGTGGGAAGCGTACGACGAAGAAATTCGTTCCCCACCCACCACCCACTTAATAGCCACTGTCGACGATTTAACCGACATGTTTGATTTCGACTCCGAAGACATCGACGGTATAGACGACGATGTAGGGGAGGAACAGGAACCACCGCCCACAGGGCGATGGACAGCCACTTCATCACACGATATATATATGGTGGATACGCCAAAAGAAAACAATGACGAGGAACGGAAGAATGCAGCAAAGGATAATCCCCTCGAGAAGCAACCAAAGCGACGACGTAGTAGCCGCTCCAAATCCCGCCTCGGCAAAAACAGCGATAACAGCGCAAGAAAGAATAATACCCCGGTCGACTCCAAAGGAAACGACGACCACACGGACCCAACGACAGAGCAGGATGAACCAGCGGACGGCGAACATAGTACGGAGCCGCTGTCCAATCATGGCGATGCCGAGGGTAAAGCTCATCAACCTGTCTCCGGAGAGGAGAACAGTCCGGACGACGATGCACACATCATCCGGGAAAGGCACTGGGAGCAAGAGAACCTCCATAGAAGGCTCATTGCCACCGCGAGGAGTCTGAAGAAGCAGAAGCAAAGGCTTAAGGCCGCACAAAATACACTCAACAGTAGATGGAACAAAGTGCTCAACACTGAAGAAAAGTACGGTGGCAGTCGCCACACAAAGAGCTATCCAAAGCGCAAGCTGCTGCCTGAATTCGATGACAAGGCTTTAGAGCCTATACAGCCGAAAAATAAAACGGCCGACCAGCCGGATCGACCACCCCATGGCCGCGACAGGGCGGCTAATGATGTCACACATAAGTCAACACACGATTTACGTGAGGACTTGCACCAAAAGGCCGGTATGACCAGGTCCATCTACGGACCTAGGAAGCGCGCTCCGGCACAGAATCAAAACCGAACACTACAACCGTCAGAATGCCATGACACATCCAAATACAGGGGTGCCGCGCACCCCCTATGCTTCACCGATGAGGTGATGGATCACGAATTCCCAGTGGGATTCAAACCCGTGAACATAGAGGCATACGACAGAACGACAGACCCTGGGGTCTGGATTGAGGACTTTATCCTTCATATCCACATGGCTCGCGGAGATGATCTCCACGCCATCAAATACTTGCCCCTCAAGTTGAAAGGACCGGCTCGGCACTGGCTAAAGAGCCTCCCCGAAAACTCAATTGGAAGTTGGGAAGAGCTTGAGGATGCTTTTAGGGCTAATTTTCAAGGAACCTATGTCCGACCTCCAGATGCAGACGATTTAAGTCATATAATTCAACAGCCCGGAGAGTCAGCCCGAAAGCTTTGGAACAGATTCCTCACTAAGAAGAATCAAATTGTCGACTGCCCGGACGCTGAAGCCTTAGCGGCTTTCAAACACAGTGTCCGGGACGAATGGCTCGCCAGACACCTTGGCCAGGAAAAACCGAGGACAATGGCATCCCTAACAAGCCTTATGACCCGCTTTTGCGTGGGCGAAGATAGTTGGTTGGCCCGTAGCGGCACCAGTGACCCAGGCACATCCGAAGTCAGGGATGGCAATGGAAAACCACGACGCAATAAAAGCACGCGTCGAAACAATGAAGACAGCCCAGACAACACGGAGGTAAACGCCGGATTCAGGGGCTCTCGACCCGGTCAACGGAAAAAGCCATTCAAAGGCAGCAGAGATGGACCGTCCAGCCTAAACAAGATTCTAGACAGATTATGTCAGATTCATGGCACCTCCGACAAACCTGCAAATCACACCAACAGAGAATGCTGGGTCTTCAAGCAGGCCAGCAAGCTAAACGCTGAACACAAGGGGAGGGAGACACCAAGTGAAGACGAGGATGAGCCTCGCCAGCAAAGCACTAGGGGACAGAAAAAATTCCCACCAGAGGTCAAAACAGTGAACATGATTCACGTAACAAAGAGGAGGAACGCACTCCGAGACGTATGCGCCGTGGAGCCCGTCACCCCCTAGTTCAACCCTTGGTCGGCCTGCCCGATCACTTTTGATCACAAGGATCACCCGACTAGTATCCGGCACGGAGGATCGGCTGCCTTGGTGCTAGACCCAATAATTGACGAATACCATCTCACCCGAGTCCTTATGGACGGCGGCAGTAGTCTTAATCTGATATATCAGGACACAGTCCGCAAAATGGGGATAGACCTGACAAGTATCACCCAAAGCAATACTACCTTTAAAGGAGTAATACCAGGCCCAGAGGCCCGCAGCACGGGCTCTCTAGTACTAGAGGTTGTATTTGGTTCCCCCGACAACTTGCGAAGCAAAGAATTAACCTTCGACATCGCTCCATTCCGAAGCGGCTATCAAGCACTACTCGGAAGAACGACCTTTGCTCGTTTCAATGCAGTACCGCATTACGCTTATCTTAAGCTTAAGATGCCCGGTCCACGTGGCATCATCATAGTTAGCGGAAACACAGAGCGTTCCTTACGTGCGAAAGAATGTGTGGCGGCTCTAGCAGCCGAACACTGAACGGCCTCTCCAACCAGAATAAATGATCGGTCGTCAAGACCGCGGACACGGCTAGACGAGTCCGGCGCACCACTAGCTATAACAGCTGGGGTAAACCTAAGATTGGGTGGATGGATATACCCCCATAGGTGGTACTAGGGGCTTCCCGCATGTAAAAATGACTACAGTTCGGCTTGACCTTATTTAGATTGAATTTTAATGGTTTATTAAGAATAACCAATTTTTCGCACGAAAACTTTCACCTGGGTTTTTCTCTCTTACAGACGATCATCGTGCTACACCCTTCCAGGATACGGCACAATGGAGACACAGGCACAGACGTGCAGCAGGGCCCCATTCAAAGGTTTATTTTTTAGATTAAGACCCTGTGTAAACCTTTTTTACTGTCTCTTGTTGCTTCACACCCTCCGGATACTCAACACAACCGAGAGGGATGCTACCGTTATTGGCATTTCGCCACGTCAGACTAATGCATGTACTTGGAAATTCAGGGTTCATTATCAAGGGCGTTACTCAGCCCGGTATATGTTGTAAAGTCCGAATACCTTAGGGAGTGTTCGGCATCACGAGTTTGGCCTTATATGCATCAGCTTCGAATCATGTCTTTGGTCAATAGTTGGGTTTGCCTGGCTCCTGTGTTTTGCTACCTTACATTCCGCTCTATCGGCTAAGGTGGCACCGGGAGAACTGCTGCGATTGTGCCCTGGTTCATCCGGATGAGCACCTCAGTAGAGAAAGCCGAAAACTGACTGTCGTGATACAGCACGAGACTGGTCAACCACTTGATGACTTAGCGGAATCTTCGCGATTCCTCTGCATTAACGAAGGACCAGTTTCCTGGTCATGTATGTACGCGCCCCGTATTCGGATGAACGCGGAAGTACCAAGGACTATATAGTAGCCCCACCGTCAAACTCCTATGGCTAAGTGAAAGTGTTAAAGCAATATAGTCTGATTGCCTTGTTTGCCGCGCTATCACCTCCTTAATGGACCAAGACGTTGGATCAAGTGTGAATACGCGCTTTTCCGAACACCCCCGCATTATGTGCGTGGGGGCTGAAGCCGACGACTGCAAACTTTTAGGTTATCTACATACATAAACGGCCGCACAAGAGGCATCATAATACTTTCGGGCAAAAGTATAAATACAGCCTTTATAATCCAAATAGCATCGTTTTTACAATTTGGACACATGTCACTCGAACATGATACTCTTCGAGCACTGAGCCTCTATTAAACAAGCGCCTTCTAGGACTTCTTCAAAATAATGCTCAGCCGGGACCTGGCCTACGGCCGGACCTCGGGTCGCAATAGCGGTGGCCTCCATCTCTGCCCAGTATGTCTTAACACGGGCAAGAGCCATCCGCGCACCCTCTATGCATGCTGACCTCTTTAAAGCGTCGATATGCGGCACAACACCAAGGAATCGTTGCACTAAACCAAAATAACTATTCGGCCTTGGTCCTTCCGGCCACAGATGATCCACGACAGACCTCATGGCAAGTCCAGACAATCTATGGAGCTCAGCCCACTCGGCCATTTGTTCATTTAACAGCAGCGGACGCGTGGCAGCACTGAACTGCGACCAGAACAACCTTTCCACTTCATGATCTTTCTGATCTTCAAAAAACTCAGTCGCGTCAGCAACACTCATTGCCAAGTCCAAGTACGCGTTTGTAGCACTCCATAATTGATCCAGAGGGGCATACTTCGGATCTCCGAACTTCGTCCGCAACAAAAATGGCTTCCCAGCCGTGATATCTCCGTCTTGACGAAGCTTCTGCTTCGCCGCTCTGATTTTGGAGCGGGTTTCCTTGGCTGCTACCATGGCTTCCTTCAGGTCCGCCGCTTTCGCTTGGCTTTCCTTTTCAAGAAGCTCATACCAGTCGGCGGCATCCTTCAGCTCAACAGCCATCTTGGCTATTTTATCTTCGCTCTGGCGATGAGCAGCCTGTTCGGCTCTTAACTCTTCGGCCGCCTTGAGGGCGGCCGCATCACTTCTCCTGGCTTGTTCCTTGGCTCGGGCAAGCTCCGCCCGAAGGGTCTCCACGGCGGCAGCTCCATCTGCAGTCACAACATATTATAGATACTAGCATCATGCTCCTCTTAATATCTGTTAACCACCGAAAAATACATACCCTGTGCCTCATCAAGCCGCTTGTTTACAAGCACGATGTCGGCATCTGCCGCATCAAGCTGCCGCCTCAGTTCCGCAAACTCACCAGTCCGGCCAGCCACCAGACCCTCAGCCGCCTGCACATGAAAGCAGCATGATCATTACCTGGGACTATGATACTCTGTTTGCCGCCTTTGGACAGCAACCAGAGTCTCAGGGGCTACTATCTGTATAGGGCACACCTAGCGTGTGCGGTACCATCAAAAAATATATATATTACTTTGCGTACCTCAAAGCCTCTTAGCAGGCTCATAAAAGCTTCATGCAACCCACTTTGGCGGATGAAATCCTCTCAACCACCGTACCCATTAAAGTACGATGCGCTTCTGTGGTAGCCGCTTGCTCCAGAAGACCCATCAGTGCGTCCGGTCGTGCACCGGACAGTCCCAGACTCTTTCTGTTGCTCTCCTTAGGAGCCGAATACTCCGGACTTCGGGTGGCCGAAGGGTTACCTTCTGGCCTTGGCGGATCAGGAGAAATTCTCCGTGACGACACCTCAGGGTCGTCCACCTCATAAGGCGGGGAGACAGGGGGAGGCGTTTCGCTCTCCATCATCTCCGGAAGAAGATCCCCCGAAGACAAACTCTGTCGAGAAGGGCTACGATCCGAACTGCAAGACATACGTCTCAGTTATTGTCCTCGGAGATGAAGCAGGATATATTTACCAAAAGTACTCTTGTTCACTTACAGCTCGGTGGAGGGCTGATCCCCTTGCGGGCACTGTGCGGTAAGGATGCCCTCCGGGGCAGGGCCCCCTGGCGAAGGTTTCTTCCCTCGTTTGGAAACCCTCGTTTCCAAGTCTTCAGAGGCGGTCCTTTTCCTTCCTTGGGGAGAGGGAATTTTAGATTCTTCTCCCCGACTATCCTCGTTCGCAGAGACACTAATTCCCCCGGTTTGGATGAGTAATGGGTGAGGCCCGCTTTCGGCTTCTTTATTCCCCCCTTCACCTTCCCCTGATGGCACTTGATAAGGTGCATGCTCAAGCATCTTGGCTAGTACGGTATCCGGTGAGCTTTCGGGAAGGGGGGCCGAACACCTGATCATCTTCGCCCTTTTTATCCAGTCCTGGTCAAAGAGCGGTTTTTTTCAGGATGATGTTGCGACAAATAAAAAGACAGCATGTTCGGCCGCAAAATTACTTACGTGGGTATCGGGACGGTTGCAGTTGAGACCCGCATCCTCGGTGGTGTCCGGACACTTTATTCGTGATCCGAAGAACAATCCATACATCTCTTCGAGCGTCACACCGAAGAATTGCTGAATAGTTCGCGGTCCTTCTGGGTTGAACTCCCACATACGGAGAGGTCGACGTTGGCATGGCAGGACCCGACGAACTAGCATAACTTGCATTACCTTGACAAGGCTGACATCTCTCTTGAGGAGATCTCGGATGCGACTCTGCAATGTCAGCACGTCATTAACTGGCCCCCAGTCCAGCCCCTTGTTGACCCATGACGCCAGTTGTGGCGAGGGGCCCGAACGGAAGGCGGGGGCAGCTACCCACTTAGTACTTCGGGGAGCTGTGATGTAAAACCACTCCCGCTGCCATAAGTTGAACATCTCCGGGAAGGAACCCTTTGGCCATGGAGCATCGGCGCCTTTTCTTATTATGGCACCTCCGCATTCTGCGTGTCGCCCATTGATCATCTTCGGCTTCACATTGAAGGTCTTGAGCCATAAGCCGAAGTGTGGGGTGATGCGGAGGAAGGCCTCACACACGACAATGAATGACGAGATGTGAAGGATGGAATCCGGAGCTAGATCATGGAAATCGAGCCCGTAATAGAACATAAGCCCTCTAACAAAGGGATCAAGACTAAAGCCTAGCCCTCGGAGGAAGTGGGAAACAAATACGACACTCTCGTTGGGTTCGGGAGTGGGGGTGACCTGCCCTTGAGCAGGCAGCCTGTGCGAGATTTCGGCGGTCAGATACCTGGCTTCTCTTAGCTTCTTGATGTCCTCCTCTGTCATCCACCGGCCTTGAAGGTTGGATCCGGACATGATTGAAGGTCTGAAGCGCTTAGCCTGAGCCTTGGATGTTGGAATTCGAGGTGGGGGAAGGGAAGGATCGAGCGCGAGAAGAAAAGGACAGGCCTTGGCCCCTCTATAAAGAGGGTGAATATCAAGTGTCCTCCGCGTGGCCGCTTGGAACTTGCCTAAAATCGAGGAGTCATACCAGCAGGCACGATTGGGTTACCCACACCCGTATTGATAAGAATCCCGTGATAAGGGGACACGATCTCTGGGCCGACAAGACGTGCCAAGAAAACCGCCTCGCAACACGTCCAGTGGCCGGCTGGGAAAACGGTTCGTAATGACCGGGCCATGGCGTGATGTCACGCTATGAAATTTGTCACTAGATTAGATTTGGGGGATATTGTACTCTCTACGGTGGTATGTGGAATTTGTTTTCCAGAGCCGGACACGATCCTTGTGTTCAAAATCTTCTATGGAGTATTCGGAGGAGGAACCCGCCTTGCAATGCCGAAGACAATCTGCGCGCCGGACTCATCGTCATTGAAGCCTGGTTCAGGGGCTACTGAGGGAGTCCCGGATTAGGGGGTCCTCGGACAGCCGGACTATATACTTTGGCCGAACTGTTGGACTATGAAGATACAAGATTGAAGACTTAATCCCGTGTCCGGGTGGGGCTCTCCTTTGCGTGGAAGGCAATCTTGGCAATTCGGATATGTAGATCTCCTCCCTTGTAACCGACTCTGTGTAACCCTAGCCCCCTCCTGTGTCTATATAAACCGGAGGGTTTAGTCCGTAGGACAACGACAGTCATAATCATATGCTAGCTTCTAGGGTTTAGCCTCTACGATCTCGTGGTAGATCAACTCTTGTAATACTCATATCATCAAGATCAATCAAGTAGGAAGTAGGGTATTACCTCCATCGAGAGGGCCCGAACTTGGGTAAACATTGTGTCCCCCGCCTCCTGTTACCATCCGCCTTAGACGCACAGTTCGGGCCCCCCTACCCGAGATCCACCGGTTTTGACACCGACAATGACCATCACATAAAGCATTCTTTTCATGATCTACAAGCATAGAAATTTTATTACTCTCCACATAAGCAAATTTCTTCTCATGAATAATAGTGGGAGCAAACTCAACAAAATAACTATCATGTGAGGCATAATCCAATTGAAAAGTAAAATCATGATGACAAGTTTCATGGTTATCATTATTCTTTATAGCATACATGTCATCACAATAATCATCATAGATAGCAACTTTATTCTCATAATCAATTGGAACCTCTTCCGAAATACTGGATTCATCACTAAATAAAGTCATGACCTCTCCAAATCCACTTTCACAATTATCACAATAAGATTCAACACCCTCCAAAATAGTGGGATCATTACTTCCTAAAGTTGACACTCTTCCAAACCCACTTTCATCAATATAATCATCATAAATAGGAGGCATGCTATCATCATAATAAATTTGCTCATCAAAACTTGGGGCACAAAAAATATCATCTTCGTCAAACATAGCTTCCCCAAGCTTGTGGCTTTGCATATCATTAGCATCATGGGTATTCATACTAACAACATTGAAATCATGCTCATCATTCACATATTTTAAGCCAAGCATTCTATGTAATTCTTCTTCTAGTACTTGAGCACAATTTTCCTTTCCATCATTTTCACGAAAGACATTAAAAAGATGAAGCATATGAGGCACCCTCAATTCCATATTTTTTGTAGTTTTCTTTTATAGACTAAACTAGTGATAAAACAAGAAACAAAAAGATTCAATTGCAAGATCTAAAGATATACCTTCAAGCACTAACCTCCCCGTCAACGGCGCCAGAAACTGCTTGATGTCTACTACGCAACCTTCTTCTTGTAAACGTTGTTGGGCCTCCAAGTGCAGAGGTTTGTAGGATAGTAGCAAATTTCCCTCAAGTGGATGACCCAAGGTTTATCAATCCGTGGGAGGCGTAGGATGAAGATGGTCTCTCTCAAACAACCCTGCAACCAAATAACAAAGAGTCTCTTGTGTCCCCAACACACCCGATACAATGGTAAATTGTATAGGTGCACTAGTTCGGCGAAGAGATGGTGATACGAGTGCAATATGGATGGTAGATATAGGTTTTTGTAATATGAAAATATAAAAACAGCAAGGTAACTAATGATAAAACTGAGCACAAACAGTATTGCAGTGCGTTGAAACAAGGCCTAGGGTTCATACTTTCACTAGTGCAAGTTCTCTCAACAACAATAATAACATAATTGGATCATATAACTATCCCTCAACATGCAACAAAGAGTCACTCCAAAGTCACTAATAGCGGAGAACAAATGAAGAGATTATGGTAGGGTACGGAACCACCTCAAAGTTATTCTTTCTATTCTTTCTATTCGATCTATTCAAGAGTCCGTAGTAAAATAACACGAAGCTATTCTTTCTGTTCGATCTATCATAGAGTTCGTACTAGAATAACACCTTAAGACACAAATCAACCAAAACCCTAATGTCACCTAGATACTCCAATGTCACCTCAAGTATCCGTAGGTATGATTATACGATATGCATCACACAATCACATATTCATCTATTCAACCAACACAAAGAACTTCAAAGAGTGCCCCAAAGTTTCTACCGGAGAGTCAAGACGAAAACGTGTGCCAACCCCTATGCATAGATTCCCAAAGTCACGGAACCCGCAAGTTGATCACCAAAACATACATCAAGTGAATCAATAGAATACCCCATTGTCACCACGGGTATCCCATGCAAGACATACATCAAGTGTTCTCAAATCCTTAAAGACTCAATCCGATAAGATAACTTCAATGGGAAAACTCATTCCATTACAAGAGAGTAGAGGGGAGAAACATGATAAGATCCAACTATAATAGCAAAGCTCGCGATACATCAAGATCGTGCCAAATCAAGAACATGAGAGAGAGAGAGAGATCAAACACATAGCTACTGGTACATACCCTCAGCCCCGAGGGTGAACTACTCCTCCTCGTCATGGAGAGCGTCGGGATGATGAAGATGGCCATCGGTGAGGGATCCCCCCTCCGGCAGGGTGCCGGAGTAGGGTCCCGATTGGTTTTTGGTGGCTACAGAGGCTTGTGGCGGCGGAACTCCCGATCTAGGTTATGTTCTGGAAGTTTGGGTATATATAAGAGGTATTGGCGTCGGGAACAAGTCAGGGGGGTCTCCGAGGCGGCCACAAGGTAGGGGGGCGCGCCCAGGGGGTAGGGTGCGCCCCCACCCTCGTGGATGCCTCGGGACTCTTCTGGCCCATCTCCGATGCTCCGTGGGCTTCTTCTGGTCCAAAAATAATCTCCGTGAAATTTCAGGTCAATTGGACTCCGTTTGGTTTTCCTTTTCTACGATACTCAAAAACAAGGAAAAATAGAAACTGGCACTGGGCTCTAGTTTAATAGGTTAGTCCCAAAAATCATATAAATGCATATAAAACATTTTAGATGGATAATATAATAGCATGGAACAATAAAAAATTATAGATACGTTGGAGACGTATCACTTGCCATTGTGCAATTAACTATGGAGTGCCTCCAGGAATCAGGTGCTCCACAAAGACCACACAAACTATCATTTGCCATTTGACGCTGAGCTCTAATATCTTCTGTTGGTAGGGAATGCTTTGATAAAATCCATAAAAACATGCGAATTTTGCCCGGCACCGGTGTTTTCCACGCCCCTTCTTCCATAGATGAATTTGAAGACCCCGAGATACCCTCAAGCCACTCCCTCCGCTGCTTTGTAGCCACCAACATCCTGTAAGCAGACTTGACCGTGAAGTTGCCATTTTTCTCAAAGTTCCAACACCAGAAATCCTAAATATTTCATTTACAAAGAGGAATTTTCAAGAGTATATTCACGTCCATATGCATGAAGGTTTCTTCCCCTCGCTCCTTGTTCCAACTAGCAGAGGTAGAATCAACTAGTTCAGAAACAAGGACAGGGGGGGTTTGGGTTCGACACCCATAGGTTCTCAACATCTCATCTCGTGGCAGCCAATTTTCCTCCCAGATGTTGGTTGATTCTCCGTTTCATATCCTCTTGATTAGACCTTGTTTTAATGTATCTCTTCCTTCTATGATTGCCCTCCATACCTGACTAGGATGATTTCCCAGTTATGCATGCAATATTGAAGAAGATGGGAAATAAAACACTTTTGAGCAGGCGACCACCGAGTGTGTCAGGCTATTGCAACAATCCCCATGCCTGTTTAGCTAACATAGCCAGGTTGAAAAGTTCGAAGTCCTTGAAGCCAAGACCGCCCATGCTCTTCGGTTGCGTCATTGTTTTCCACGATACCCAATGTGGCTTACCTTTACCTTCCTTGCTCCCTCACCAAAACTTTTGGATCAGCATATTGAGATGTTCACACAAAGCTCTTGGAAGCTTGAAGCAAGACATAGAAAAAACGGGCACTGCCTACGCAACCGACTTTACTAAAACTTCCTTGCCTGCAGATGACATGGTCCTCTCGATCCAACCTTGAACTTTGCTCCATAAACGGTCCTTCAAGTATTTGCAAGCACCATTTTTTGAGTTCCCAATATCAGAGGGCATGCCCAAATATTTCTCGTTCAGGGTTTCATTTGGAACGTTTAGCAAAACCTTAATATCATTCCTTACGTTGTCCGGAACACCCTTGCTAAAATATATAGAGGATTTGGGAAGATTTACCCTTTGTCTTGTCGCTTGACAGTATATGTCCAGAACATGGTTCACCTCCATGGCTTCCACACTATTTGCCTTGAAAAATAGCAGATTGTCACCAACGAATAAAAGATGGTTGATCGAGGGTGCCGAAGGCGCCACTTGTAGACCATTCAGATTGGATGACTCTCTTGTAGGCATGACAGGCCCTTTGCTGCTAACAAGAAGAAGTATGGAGATATTGGATCCCCCTGTCGGATTCCTCGTGAATGTTTGAACTCCTCCAACTTTTTGCCATTAAACATAACTGAGAATTTGACTGTAGTCACAAGACTCATAATGATACTCACCCACCTTTCTGTGAAACCGAGTCTGAGCATAATAGCTTTCAGGTATGGCCATTCCACTCGGTCATATGCCTTCATCATGTCCAATTTCAGAGCACACAACCGGTGTTTCTTTGCTTTATTCCTCTCCATGAAGCAGGCATTCATAGGATGTAATGATGTCAGTAATCAATCTGCCAGGTAAATCGCTGACTGCTCCTCAGAAATTATATCAGGTAAAACTACCTTCAAGTGGTTAAAAATGACTTTGGATGCTATATTATAAAGCACATTGCACAGACTGATGGGACGGCTGGAATGATGTGTTGGAGAGTACTGGATTTTATTCATAGATGTCAGTGGCGGATCTAGCAAACTGGGACAGGTGGGCCAAAAGTACAACTATACATAAAAAATTATTTGCCGCTCAAAAAAACATATAAAATTATTATTTCCTTATATTTTCAACCTTTCTACTATAGTACTATAAAGGCTATTTTTCAATTTTAGGTTGTCCACCCCCTACCTCCGCCACTAATATATGTACTAGTTGTCATACCTGAATCACCGTCGAGAACAATATACTCCCTCCGTCCGGAAATATTTGTCATCAAAATGGATAAAAAGGGATGTATCTAAAACTAATATATGTCTAGATACATCCCCTTTTATGCATTTTGATGACAAGTATTTCCGGACAAAGGGAGTATATCTAGTTCTATAAAGCTAAAATCAAGGAAAATATCAACGAAAAAAAGCGTGCTATTTTAAGAAAAAGGCTTTCGCCCTGCTATATAGATATACCAACCGCCTGATACAACAAAGAGTCCAATGTTGGGGCAAACAGCACAAGCATGCCCAAAAGAAACAAAAAGAGAAAGAAGAGAGAAAATAATGTTAACAGCGTCGGATCGACGAAAACGATGATAACCCAAAACCGTTGCGCCCACCGGAGATGTACCACCTCGCAGGCACCTCGAACCTCGCATACCAAGCAGCACCTTCAGGAAGGAACACGACGACGACGCTGCTGCCCGGACAGGTCCTAGGGTTTCCCCGGTACGTGGAGGGGCGTGGGGAAGGGGAAGACCCGACACCCTTCAGGAAGGAACGATGGCGCCCACGGGCGTCACCGCGTCGGTGTTGGCAAGCCGGCACGGATTTCTCCCATCCGCCAAACACCCACAACCCCGAACGGTCCGACGCGCTCCACCAGACAAGCCACCCACGAACGTGCGCCACAACGGTCTTGCCATCGTCACCGCCGCCTCACCATGGTCATCGAAGCGAGACCGACGAGGACGAGAGGGAGCAGCCGGGAACGAGGAGTGGCAGCGACAGCAGCCACGCCGGAGGAGACAACCTCCACCGCCATCGGCGGTCACCGGCCGGACGCGGCAAGGGAAGCGTACCAGGCCCTCGAGGCCCGGCCAAGCCCAAAAGGGGCTCGTGAAGCACCCGTCGCCGAGCTGCAGTAGATGTGCCGCCGTCTCCACAACCCCCCGCACAAGCCGCGCCACCACCGCCCTCGTCGGAGCCGCCGCAGGCGAGACCGAGTCAGGCCCGCCCAGACCCAGATGGGGCCCAAAAGGGCCCAGACCTGGGCCAGGAGGGCGCCGCCACCATCCACCGTGCCGGCGCGCAGCCAAGTGGCCGCGCCGCTGCTTCTAGGCCACCCGGAGCTGCGCCGCCGCTGCCGGAACCACCGTCGACCGAGGGGCACCGCCGCGGGGCGCCACCACCCGAGCCATGGCACCGCGCACTTGGAAGGGAAGGTCGCCGCCGCCGCCAACACCACGCGGGCAGGGCTCGGCGGCGCAGGCCGGCGGCGGCGGGAGGAGGGGAAGGGAAGGAGGAGGCGTTGGCGGGAAGATGGGTCCCGGCCGCCTCGCTCGGGGAGGCGACGCGGGGGGCGGGCCGGGAGGGGGGGAGGGAGGGCGGCCGGCGGCGGCGGAGGCGCGGAAAAAAAAACCTACGTTTGGCAAGTTTAGCCGGTACGACGTTATTTGTGTGATTAGCACGCTATACCTTGCTATAACGTTGTATTTTTTTTTTTTTTTGAGGGGGCGCTATAAGGTTGTAGCGTGTAACGTTTTAACGTACACTCGGCTCAAAACTAAGAAAACCACGGCAGCACAGCCCAGCAGGCCCAAAAAGCCGAGACCACCACTCGGCCGCAACCTTCTGGTCACTCTTTTCTCACACGAACGGACCCAACCCAACCCTCGCTCTCAACTTCTCCCCATCCACCCCTTAAAAAAAACTTCTCCCCTTCCCACCCGAGATGAGCGGCGGCGGCGGCGGCAACAACTTGTCGTGAGCGGAGGCAGCGGCACAATCTGGTCGGCAGCGGCGGCGGCAAGTTCTTCTCGGGAGCGGCGGCGGCAAGATCTTCTCACGGTAGCAGCAGCATCCTCTCGCGGCGACGTCTTCCTGCAGTTCGACTCCAGCCTAGCAGGGCGTGGGTGATGTCAGCCAC
Source organism: Triticum aestivum (assembly GCF_018294505.1). Taxonomy (NCBI): domain Eukaryota; kingdom Viridiplantae; phylum Streptophyta; class Magnoliopsida; order Poales; family Poaceae; genus Triticum; species Triticum aestivum. Next base: position 47,986,091 of record NC_057814.1, on the reverse strand, counting down.
GCATTCAGCCACCAGGTAGTGCCCGCTTCTCCTTCGCGCCATCTCCCTGCCCTCCCCGTGTCATGCTGTGCCGCCGGCAAGAGAACCACCAAAGGATAACGGGATTCAGAAGCAGGGTATCTCTATCTCCCGGCAAGAGCACCAACAAAGGAAATTGGGCTTCAGAAGGAGATCCCCTGTATATCCATAGAAAGATGCTGATAGCCTGAATATGGTTTATGGTTTTGACCAATTAACTGTATACTATTTGCTCTAGCTGAGTTGTTACTTGTCAGGCCACAAGTTTGTTCTGACTTTGTAATCATACACTAATGGAAAACATGCAAACAGTACAATATAGTTAATTATTTCTTCTCTATAAAGTGTAGCTTGTGTTATACTTATACTCTGTACTGAACTCAAGCTGTGAAATTAGTAGGATAGCATAACTGTTGAACTGGTAAATAGCTCTTGAGCATGGTTAAATGGCAGTATTACTATTTGTTGTTAGCGCAGGTGTGAGTTCTCCTATTAACTAAGCAACATCATGCAAAGGAAGGACCTCAGATGTTCTTGCTCTACAAAAAACACAGCTTCCTGAAACTGTAGTAGAAAAAAGTAAAATGAGCATATGTACGTGAGCCTGTATCATCTGACCGGAAAGCAAAAAAAAAAAAACAAAGTTGCCTGAGTGGGCATTCAGTTCTGCTTAGTAGGCATTCAGTTCTCAGTAGGCATTGATAGTGTACTGAGCTATTGATGTTGGAGACTCTTAAAATTGTGGTTGTTGATGTTAGAAACTATATTCAAACTATTTGACTTGTTCTGTTCATGGCTTGGATTTGGCCCTTGTGCATGTATTGCTCCTAGGAAAAATTTAGTTGCTGAAATACTTTATATTTGATATATTCAGCATTTTTTTTGCAAACGCTATTTTGAAATATAGCATGCAATTAGCGCGCTATAACTTGTGTAGCATTTGGAGAAGGGCCTCGCTATATTTTTTTCAGTGGCTAAAATACCATCTTATTCTTGGAGCTTGTTCCCTTTTCAGGTGTGATGAACATGTCGGACATACTGTTCAGCCACCATCAGCACAAGCAGTACAAGAACTAGTTGATTCATTCTCAGATCAAAAGCTTGATGCCACAAAAACAAAATCGATGCATGGTGGGATCGAGGAACAAGCAAAGAACGACACAATCTTTAGCCCCAAGCAAGTTGGGTTATGCAGATCATACATGGAGATGTTGACGGACGAGGAAGAAGATGTGGTTTCATACCGTCGTTTCTGGGAATACACTTGGGGTGGAAAGTGTGGTTCCTTCGAAGACTACAGTAATCTACTTATATGACTCATGCTCTTCTTTTCTTCTTACTCTATTATGTCTTGAGTAGATTACATTGTTCCTTACCTAAAGCTTGCTTAGTAGAGTAATTAACTAGAAAGGGGATCTTTTTTGGTCAGTTTAATATTGTTGACCTGAATTAAGAGGTGTGGCAAGAGCTAATTACTTGTATCTTTCCCTTTGTTTGGCTGCAGCCTTTTTGACTCCCACACTTTATACATATGGAACCATCCCAGCACATGCTGGCCCCTTCAGTTTCTTGCAGATCTTCTCCATCAAAGTCATGGAGAATGAAATTTGGAGAATCAGGTGGCCAGTGGAGGTATATGGCTTCATTGCCGCTCGAGACAATTTGGATCGCAATCGCAACCTTCTGTTCAGCCAGACAAGGGATGACCCCCAAATTCTCACTCAACAGGTAAGTTTCTTCTTCTTAATTCTCATGCTGCCGTTACTAACTTAACATAATCTAGTGTTGTCCTCTGCACCTGTGTGTCTTTTCCGTACTAAGGTAAGGTTATCTTCCTCATCCAGACTTGACCTGTATCTCTAGACACAAGGCCATGCTAAGCAGCCTCTTGGCTGCCTACATATGGGTGCAGAGGAGATGTTTGGTCGCTTGTTAATCGGGTTTCATTTTCAAATTTAAAATACAAATAATGTTTTGGAATAAATACATCCTACTCTGTCAACTGTTTAACAGTATATAATTTCAACCATGAGCTACCAAAGTGCCTATTGTGCGTCCTCTACCTATTAAAGTGTAAGCACACAACCATAGGCTGAATCCACCCCAGTTTTATCCAAGGTGGTGGTACCTGTGTTGCTCAGGCATGGACACATGGATCTGATTTAGGATTAAGCCGTTTAGGTGTCCCAAGTGTCAGTCAGGCATGAACAGCAATCTCAAATCCAAAAAAGGGAAAAAGACACGGGTGTCTGAGTGCTGGCAGGTGTGGTTGTCACAACATTGTGTAATTGTGAAAAGAAACTGACTTTATAGGGTGGTCAAGTACTAATTTGGATATGTAACAAATGATGCTTGCAGGATTCATTTTTGCAATTGACTGGCCTGTGTCGCCCAATTGCGTTGATCGACCCTGTTGTCTTTGAGATTCAACTAAAAGTGAAGGGCACAGCAGAGTGTGAAGATGAAACATTGATGGCTCGAGCGTTTGAGTATGGATATGGTTTTGGAGAATATGGTGAGCTTGCCTGTCGTCGTTGGGCTGGTAATTTTTGCACACTAGAGATCACCTCTGCGCTACTTTCCAGAACGGTTGCAGCCACTATCATCTCTGCTGATGTTATTAAAGGGTCATGGCCTGGTGATTATAGAGGTCGTGTGGTTGCCCGTACTGCCAACATTTGCTTCCTCAGTTACTATCTGTAGTGCGCACCATCAATGCAATCACTTAAATCCCTATATAACATAGCTAGACAGGGGGTGACACACTCTATATAAGCCACCCCATAGCACATGGACAAGTGATCGCAATCCATTGTAATACTCAGACACAAGAGAAAAACGCAACTCCAAAGCTCGAGATGTAGGGTTGTTACCTCCACCATGAGGGGGCCGAACTCGTAAAATCTCCGTGTCACACCTACGCCACAACTAGATCTTGCCCTCGTTCATACCCCTACTCCTTACTGCCAGGATCGTTACCACGACATGAGTGATAAATGCTTACGTGGCTTATGTATGATGTGTTATTTTTAACTTGCCTTCCTTTTTGAAATATTTTTCTCTTTCTTTTTAGACAAAGTGGTATGCGGTGTAAAGAGGTAGGTGTCCAAGCGTCGACGATTCATGGTCCACATGCAATGAACAAGTACTTCGTTACAAAGGCAACTCCTTTGATTTGTTCAATAGTAGAGATGAGGCATAGAATCATTACAACGATTGTGTGCTATATGAGAAGAGAAATCATGAATTAGGCCATGGTGCAGGTAAGGTTATCGGGTTGAGTGGATTGAAGAACTTGATAATTCTTTTTCAGTTCGTTCTAATTGTGGTGTTGTTTTTATCATGTCATTGTATGTGAATATGCATTGGCCACTTTGTTGTTTAGTGTGACGCCCCCGATTTGACCGTACACTAATCATGCACGCAAATGTGTGCGATTAAGATCAGGGACTCACGGGAAGATATCACAACACAACTCTACAACATAAATAAGTCATACAAGCATCATAATACAAGCCAGGGGCCTCGAGGGCTCGAATACAAGTGCTCGATCATAGACGAGTCAGCGGAAACAACAAAATCTGAGTACAGACAGTTAAACAAGTTTGCCTTAAGAAGGCTAGCACAAAAGTAGCAACGATCGAAAAGGCAAGGCCTCCTGCCTGGGACCTCCTAACTACTCCTCGAAGCCGAACTCCACGTAGAATCATCCTCGGGATCTCTAGCTCCTGGACTCCAGTATCTGGTTGCGACAATCAGGTATAGAAAGGGAAAAAGAGGGAGAAAAGCAACCGTGAGTACTCATCCAAAATACTCGCAAGCAAGGAGCTACACTACATATGCATGGGTATATGTGTAAAGGGTCATATCGGTGGACTGAACTGCAGAATGCCAGAATAAGAGGGGGATAGCTAATCTTGTCGAAGACTACGCTTCTGGCAGCCTCCATCTTGCAGCATGTAGAAGAGAGTAGATGGTAAGTTCACCAAGTAGCATCACATAGCATAAACCTACCCGGCGATCCCCTCCTCGTCGCCCTGTTAGAGAGCGATCACCGGGTTGTATCTGGCACTTGGAAGGGTGTGTTTTATTAAGTATCCAGTTCTAGTTGTCATAAGGTCAAGGTATAACTCCGGGTCGTCCTTTACCGAGGGACACGGCTATTCGAATAGATAAACTTCCCTGCAGGGGTGCACCACATAACTCAACACGCTCGATCCCATTTGGCTGGACACACTTTTCTGGGTCATGCCCGGCCTCGGAAGATCAACACGTCGCAGCCCCACCTAGGCTCAACAGAGAGGTCAACACGCCGGTCTAAATCCTATGCGCGCAGGGGTCTGGGCCCATCGCCCATTGCACACCTGCACGTTGCGTACGCGGCCGGAAGCAGACCTAGCCTAGCAGGCGTTCCAGTCCAATCCGGCGCGCGCCGCTCCGTCGCTGACATCAAGAAGAGCTTCGGCTGATACCATGACGTCGAGTGCCCATAACTATTCCCGCGTAGTTGGTTAGTGCGTATAGACCAAATGGCCAGACTCAGATCAAATACCAAGATCTCGTTAAGCGTGTTAAGTATCCGCGAACGCCGACCAGGGCCAGGCCCACCTCTCTCCTAGGTGGTCTCAACCTGCCCTGTCGCTCCGCCATAAAGTAACCGTCGGGGGCCGTCAGGAACCCAGGCCCACCTCTACCGGGATGGAGCCACCTGTCCTTTCAGCTCCCTCACTAGAATCACTTGCGGGTACTCAACGAGCCGACCCGACTTTAGTCACCACATGTGTCATGTATATAAAGTATATAGTATATACCCGTGATCACCTCCCGAAGTGATCACGGCCCAGTAGTATAACATGGCAGACGGACAAGAGTGTAGGGCCACTGATGGAACACTAGCATCCTATACTAAGCAGTAGGATAGCAGGTAAGGGTAACAACTGTAGCAACAATGACAGGCTATGCAACAGAATAGGATTAATCGAAAGCAGTAACATGCTACACTCTTCTAATGCAAGCAGTATAGAGAAGAGTAGGCGATATCTGGTGATCAAGGGGGGGGGGCTTGCCTGGAAGCTCAGCCGACAAGGAGGGTCGCCGGTGACGTAGTCGTACACAGTGGCATCAGTGCCGGTCACGGGGTCTACCGGAGAAGAGGGGGAAGAAACAGTAAATACGGAGCAAACAAAGCATCACAAAATATAACAAGGCAATACGCGGTGCCGGGGGTGATCTAACGCAGCGATAGGTAATACCGGCGAAGTGGGAAACATTCGGGAAAGTATCCCCAGTGTTTCGCGTTTTCGGACAGGTGAACCGGAGGGGAAAAGTTGCATGTTTGCTATGCTAGGGATGGGTGGTAAACGAATGGACCACGTATTTGGATTCGTCTCGTCGTTCTGAGCAACTTTCATATAGAAAACATTTTCATCCGAGCTACGGTTTATTTTCTATGAATTTTCAAAGATTAAACCATTTTCTGGAATTATTTTTATTAACAGAAATCTATTAATGCGTCAGCAATGCATCAGCATGACGTCAGCAGTCAGCTGACCTGTTTGACTAGTCAAACTGACCAATGGGTCCCACCTGTCATAGACAGTGGCCTTAACAGAGTTTAATTTCAATTAATCTAACTAATTAGATAACATGGGCCCACTGTCAGTGAGTAATCAATTTAAATTTATTTAAATTAAGTAATTTAATTAGTGTTAGGGGCGAGGCCCACCAGTCAGTGGCACTGGGCTGCCCAGTCAGCACATTGACTGGGTCAACTTGGTCAAGGGGAGTGAGCGGGGGCCACTAGGGCCACCGGTCAGTGACCAGGGTGGTGGCCCCGGGCGGCCACGTCAGCGGTGGCGGTGGCGCGCCGGCGGCGAATATTACAACGGCGGCGACACGCCGGAGTCGGCCGGAAAAAGGCCACAGAGGGCCTCCAGACCGGCCGTTTGGACCTACGAGTGCGTGCTGGCGTCGTGCACGCGATGGTGAGGACGGCCGGTGCCGGGGACGGTCCGAGCATCGCCGGCGTCGAGGTTTGCGGTCGCCGGAGTTGGGCGAGGATGCAGTCGGCGACAGGGGGCACGAACGGAGGCGCGAGTAGGCTCTTTCGAACGCCAGGTCGACGCCGCGTCAAGTGGTGGTATTAGGCGATGCTGGGGAGGCCGGAGCTGGCCGGAGTAGCGACGGGGAGCGGCGGTGGCGCTCAGGCCCTATTCGAATCATGGCGGGAGCGACCTAGGGGGCGGTTGGGGCTGCAGCTCGGTGCTGCGCGTCTCCTGGAGCACTCCAGTGACTTGCGCTGGGGCTCGGAAGCGCGTACGGCGCGCGGGCGGCGGCCATGGCGGGCGGCGGAGCTCACCTCCGCGGGGACGACGACGGAGCGCGCTAGAGCGTGAAAGAGAGGGAAGGGAGCGTCACGCAGGCTCACCTAGCGGGCACATGGTGGCCCCGTGAACGCTTAGGAGCAGCAGAAGCGGCGAAACGGGGCGACGGTGCTCGTCGGAGCCGAGGACGATGACTTGGTCGGGGCGGTGTTGTAGCGGGCTTCAGCTCGAGCGGGTGGTCGGGGTCGTAGTAGTGGACGTCGACGGCGCGTCTGAACACGGTGGCTCGTCGAGGAGGGGCAGGTGGCTACGTGGGCGAGGAAGCGGAGGCGACGGCAGTGGCCACCATGGCGGAGAGGAGAAGCAGCAGCGCGTGGGGGGGAAAGGGGATCTGAGAGGAGAGGCGGAGAGGGAGAGAGGCGTGGAGTGGGGGAGGGATCGAGGCGCGCGCGTGGCGGCCTTATCCCCTCGCCGACGACGGCGAGTGGGTTCGGCGGGGCTACGCCCCTGTTCCGACCCCGGTCGGGGTAATAGGGAAGGGGACGGGCAGGGAGGATCTGGGCTGGCTCGGGTGGTTTAGGTGGGCCGGCCCAGGTGGGTTAGGTCCAGGGGGTTGTTGTCTCTCTCTCACTTTTGTTTTCTCTAACAGTTTTCTTTTTACTTTTCTTTTCTGTTTTATGTCTAGTTTCCTTTTATTTCAGTTTCACAAAATACACAAATGGTTCCTAAATTGGTATTGCTATATATATACTACTGCCACATTAATTTGGGTAACTAAATAAAATAGTTTAATATTTTAGTTATTGTAAAAGGCATTCAACTAATTGTTTTTGCTACTGTTTAAAACATTTTAGAGTATTTAAACCTTTTATAAAAGTGTGGTTTCTCCACCATACTTACCTATGCATTATTTGGCTCACCCCGAACATTTTAGTTTTAATATTTGAAATTTTTTATTGTTTGCTTGATTTTGAATTTGAATTTGAATCGGTTTCGAACTAACGCGAGATTAGCAACAGTAATCGAGGTTATACGGCATCATTATAGAGGGTTACTGTAGCTTAATTATCCGGGCGTCACAATTCTCCTCCACTACAAGAAATCTCGTCCCGAGATTTAAGAGGCGAAGTAAGGGGGAAGTTCTGGTTACGAATTCTAAAGAGTCTTCTTGGTCTTGGTTACTCTTCTCGAAGAGGTCAATTCATTACGTTGATGTCTTCATTTCTCTGCTTCGGGAACTCCATCGTACTTACGAAAGAATAAAGGGGGGTATTCCGGAAGAAGACCTCTGCAAGGTTGACTACCTGGTAGCTAACATCGGGGAAGGTGACGGAAAGTAACTCTTGAACTGAAACTTAAGAAAATTTCGCGAGCAAAGAAATGAGGTATCATGCGAAGTTTCGAGCATGCAGGCAACCGTTCGATGCCTGAAACAGAGTGTGAAAGGGGTACAGAGCAACGAGAATAAGTATTGCGTCTGATACCAGAATAGATCACTAGGAAGGTGGCTCGCGAATTACACACGAAGCCAAGCGTGAGGATTAACCATGGAAATGGGGGTGTACACGAGAGTCAGGTTTCGATCCTGGGACCTGTGGGTTATGGGCCCACCATGTGGGTTAAAGGTAGAAAGGGCGGTGATATTTTGCACAGTCATGATAACAAGGCATGTCATAGGATAGCCTATCAATTATGTCGGCAACGTCGGTACCAAGGGCGAGGGATGAAGAGAACCATCTTCCTGCTCGTGGAACGAGGCGGACCAATAGGTAAAGTTCTCGTCCATCGGTGGTTACCGGAACGTTATCAACAATATTAACAGGGTCTTACTGACAGAGTGGTTCAACGAGGTGCTTACCTAAGCAGGAGAATATTACTGCTTAGATCATATAGATCACCAGTAAGGTTAAACAAAACAATGGAAAGGAAAAGGTGATCATCAGATTAAACAGAACAATGGAAAGGAAAATGTGTCTAAACACATGTTTCATGGATATATCCTTCCCAAGGACAAGCAGAGCATGATATCCATGACAGGATAGAAAGTAGAAAACCATTTAGGTAAGGGGAGAGGAATTTCATGACATAACCCAAACAACGGTGTTTGGATAATTTGATAAAGAAAATTTAGCATTGTGCTTCAAATGCTCTTATTGAAAATCGGATTACCACAGACATGCTTCGAGATAGCATTGACATGGTCATCAATTAAGGTTCAGAATTTGGATGCACGAAGGATCCATCAGGAACAACTTGTAGAATAAGTTTTACAATTTCCTCATGGAAGAATGGATAACCTTGCTGAAAGGAAGAACTATAACAATAGGTCCTCCGGTCAAGTGTGCTAGGCATGACATCACCTTACCGGGTCATATAAAGACCAATGTTATAACTCTTGAAAATATGCTCCAACCATCATATCTGACCGAGATTCAGATCTGATCGGTGTCAAAATACCTCAGACTCAGGATGCCTGAGAGGAAAAGGTGTAATACAAATTGACGAGATGACATTGTAGATTCTCGGGAGATGAACTATGGAAGCGAGTTCCGAACAAGGGTTCATCATTAAATCAAGGAGAGGTGAGGAGGTGACTGATTGACTCAGCGACAATCCCCTTGAGATTTCCAAAAGATGGATTTCCACAACTGTGTGAACAAGGAGATAACATTAGCTAGATCGAATGACTTAATGATGTATGCTCGAGGAAAATATACACAGTTAAACATTGGTTGAAATGTGCACCCGAAATATGGGCTAGGTAGCACGATCAATGTTTGAATGATGATTCATTAAGCCATAGACGTAGAATGAAACTATAGACCAATAACTTCAAAGCAATAGGGTTGCTAGAAGTTTAGAATTTACACATCACAGACCATTTGTCGGTATTTCGTTTAGAAACAACACGGGGACCAAGAAAGAATGGTGATGGTGAGAAGTATCACTGTACCAAGAATTCTTAAGAGGTGGAGTAATGCTCACGACATTCTTGACATCAAAGATGGTAATACTCCACGGTAGAACATAAGTTGGATAGCTGGGAAATCAAGATACAACACAAAATATGAACAAGTTTGTGTTGGGGGGAGGCAAGAATGTTATCGATGATAACACAATTCATCGAGGGGCAAGGATGGTATTTCTCATCCTGAATTTCGACACACAACTTGGAAGAAGTCAAATTGTTGACAATGATCACGACAAATTTGTCGAGAGGGTTTCAAGAAGATGTAATTGATCGACGATGACATCAAGTCAAAGGTATGATGAAAGCGAAAGGTTATTGGAACCACGGGTAGGACACAAACTCGAAATCAAGTTTGCTGTTCAAGGAGAAGTGATATGACGAGGAAGATCGACGCAAGATTAGCTCACTGTCGAAATTTGCGTGCTGGGAAGGACCAGGTAGCACAGTTAAAATCGGCACGATAATGACATAGCCGAGCAGGCTAGGAATGACTTGAAGGATTATTAAACTCGTAAGCAAGAAAAATTACTTAGAGTTATTGAATCGGAGTGCGGAATTGATTCACTTATCGGTGTCCTTGAGGGGTTTTAACAACTCAGAACCCGTTGGAAAAATGGAATCGGCAAGAATATTAGTTGATGAAGAACTCATAAGAAGTTAAGCAGTTCCGTGATAATCTCGAGATACCAGGGGGTAATACTAGACGACAGATCAGAATAGAGGTTGGACTGGGTATTGTTCTGCAGAAGACAAGTGCTTAAACTTGCACGAGAAATGGTATTTAAAAGAGAACATGGTTGGAACCACGATTGCAAAATGCCAGATCCCAGATATAAGATGAACTTATACCAAGGGAATAATTAATTTAAGAAAAGCTTTAATGATAAGATCTACATCGTGTCCATGGGCATGAACGCAAAGTTCAAGGTCGACTCCCACTTCTTCAATGCATAACCTTTCATTCACTTCTCGCGTTTGATGAAGTTGCAGTGTTGAAAATTTTTATCTGGCAAAATACCAGAAGAGTATGACTCATGAAAACTTTCGAGTTCACACATATTATGAAAGGCATAGGTTCAACCCATCGGGGCATCGTGGAAACATATACCACAAGCTTCAGGGGTAAATAACTCAAGCTCGATAGTAGAGCATGGGTGTCAAAACGAGAGGATACAATTTACTAAAGGCATTATGTATCAGGGAAAGAACTCACAAGGTGATTAAATATGAGGGCATTGTCGGATAATAATCTAACAAAGGATTTGGTGGTCCATAAGGGATCAGATGTGAGCATCGGTACTCAACTAGAGGAAGAAAGAATGCAAGGGGATCAGATTATAGAAACAACTGGCTAAATCAAAGCTCAAATGCAAAGGAATTATGATTTCCAAATCAAGGGATCAGAAGCAAACGCTCTGATTAAGGATGGATAAGTTGAATAGCCTTAGGGATACAATCGATGGCAATTTGATTGGTCGATAACCAGTTCACGTTTCAAATGACGTCTGAGCCGGAAGGATGAATTCTAGGCTCTGATTGAGGATTGCGAGCATTCACAACAAATTGAATCAACGGACTCAAAATGATAATGACAAGAGATGCCAATAAGATTACGAGAATTAAGATTAATCATAATGCAAGTAAGCAAGAATTTCAAGAGCAAAGGCTCCTGAGGATTTTCGGAAGATCGAATGGTATTTTGAACACTTTTGTGAAATACTTGAATCAACTGGGGATGAGCGGATACTCGGTAAGTGCGAGAATTTTCCGTAGGGGTATTCAGGTGACAAAGAACAGCAAGGCAGTAAGCTCAAAGGATTCTCGGAACAACAGAGAGAATTTCGGGGTATCTTGTAATAACAAGATCAACTGGGAAACATTGTATGAATGGCGAGTATACGTGGTTATACATAGGAGTTTATCGATGAAAGGGAATTTCAAAGCGATGAACACAAGTTCTCGGGTTATCAGCGGAGAGTATCTTCAGGGTCTTCACGTGCAGCAGACGATCATTAGTAATAAGGGGCTCTCCGGGTGAAAGTGATAACGAGATCCTAATGTTAGATTTAGCAAAATTCACTTAACCCGAATAGAAGATAGATGAGAGTCCCAGAGTATAGACAAGGAGTAAAAGATCCTAATACCACCCAATGGCGACGTGGGCCCGTAAGCCACACAACCATGTTAGTAAAAGTTTTTCAATGACTAGACTCGACTTCGGCCAAGGAGTTGGAAAGGGGGATTCCTGCAGGCAGTCGGCTCTGATACCAACTTGTGACGCCCCTGATTTGACCGTACACTAATCATGCACGCAAATGTGTGCGATCAAGATCAGGGACTCACGGGAAGATATCACAACACAACTCTACAACATAAATAAGTCATACAAGCATCATAATACAAGCCAGGGGCCTCGAGGGCTCGAATACAAGTGCTCGATCATAGATGAGTCAGCGGAAGCAACAAAATCTGAGTACAGACAGTTAAACAAGTTTGCCTTAAGAAGGCTAGCACAAAAGTAGCAACGATCGAAAAGGCAAGGCCTCCTACCTGGGACCTCCTAACTACTCCTCGAAGCCGAACTCCACGTAGAATCATCCTCGGGATCTCTAGCTCCTGGACTCCAGCATCTGGTTGCGACAATCAGGTATACAAAGGGAAAAAGAGGGAGAAAAGCAACCGTGAGTACTCATCCAAAGTACTCGCAAGCCAGGAGCTACACTACATATGCATGGGTATATGTGTAAAGGGTCATATCGGTGGACTGAACTGCAGAATGCCAGAATAAGAGGGGGATAGCTAATCTTGTCGAAGACTACGCTTCTGGTAGCCTCCATCTTGCAGCATGTAGAAGAGAGTAGATGGTAAGTTCACCAAGTAGCATCGCATAGCATAAACCTACCCGGCGATCCCCTCCTCGTCGCCCTGTTAGAGAGCGATCACCGGGTTGTATCTGGCACTTGGAAGGGTGTGTTTTATTAAGTATCCAGTTTTAGTTATCATAAGGTCAAGGTACAACTCCGGGTCGTCCTTTACCGAGGGACACGGCTATTCGAATAGATAAACTTCCCTGCAGGGGTACACCACATAACCCAACACACTCGATCCCATTTGGCCGGACACACTTTTCTGGGTCATGCCCGGCCTCGGAAGATCAACACGTCGCAGCCCCACCTAGGCTCAACAGAGAGGTCAACACGCCGGTCTAAATCCTATGCGCGCAGGGGTCTGGGCCCATCGCCCATTGCACACCTGCACGTTGCGTACGCGGCCGGAAGCAGACCTAGCCTAGCAGGCGTTCCAGTCCAATCCGGCGCGCGCCGCTCCGTCGCTGACATCAAGAAGAGCTTCGGCTGATACCACGATGTCGAGTGCCCATAACTATTCCCGCGTAGTTGGTTAGTGCGTATAGACCAAATGGCCAGACTCAGATCAAATACCAAGATCTCGTTAAGCGTGTTAAGTATCCGCGAACGCCGACCAGGGCCAGGCCCACCTCTCTCCTAGGTGGTCTCAACCTGCCCTGTCGCTCCGCCATAAAGTAACCGTCGGGGGCCGTCAGGAACCCAGGCCCACCTCTACTGGGATGGAGCCACCTGTCCTTTCAGCCCCCTCACTAGAATCACTTGCGGGTACTCAACGAGCCGACCCGACTTTAGTCACCACATGTGTCATGTATATAAAGTATATAGTATATACCCGTGATCACCTCCCGAAGTGATCACGGCCCAGTAGTATAGCATGGCAAACGGACAAGAGTGTAGGGCCACTGATGGAACACTAGCATCCTATACTAAGCAGTAGGATAGCAGGTAAGGGTAACAACTGTAGCAACAATGACAGGCTATGCAACAGAATAGGATTAATCGAAAGCAGTAACATGCTACACTCTTCTAATGCAAGCAGTATAGAGAAGAGTAGGCGATATCTGGTGATCAAGGGGGGGGGCTTGCCTGGAAGCTCAGCCGACAAGGAGGGTCGCCGGTGACGTAGTCGTACACAGTGGCATCAGTGCCGGTCTCGGGGTCTACCGGAGAAGAGGGGGAAGAAACAGTAAATACGGAGCAAACAAAGCATCACAAAATATAACAAGGCAATACGCGGTGCCGGGGGTGATCTAACGCAGCGATAGGTAATACCGGCGAAGTGGGAAACATCCGGGAAAGTATCCCCAGTGTTTCGCGTTTTCGGACAGGTGAACCGGAGGGGAAAAGTTGCGTGTTTGCTATGCTAGGGATGGGTGGTAAACGAACGGACCACGTATTCGGATTCGTCTCGTCGTTCTGAGCAACTTTCATATAGAAAACATTTTCATCCGAGCTACGGTTTATTTTCTATGAATTTTCAAAGATTAAACCATTTTCTGGAATTATTTTTATTAACAGAAATCTATTAATGCGTCAGCAATGCATCAGCATGACGTCAGCAGTCAGCTGACCCGTTTGACTAGTCAAACGGACCAATGGGTCCCACCTGTCATAGACAGTGGCCTTAACAGAGTTTAATTTCAATTAATCTAACTAATTAGATAACATGGGCCCACTGTGAGTGAGTAATCAATTTAAATTTATTTAAATTAAGTAATTTAATTAGTGTTAGGGGCGAGGCCCACTAGTCAGTGGCACTGGGCTGCCCAGTCAGCACATTGACTGGGTCAACTTGGTCAAGGGGGGCGAGCGGGGGCCACTGGGGCCACCGGTCAGTGACCAGGGTGGTGGCCCCGGGCGGCCACGTCAGCGGTGGTGGTGGCGCGTCGGCTGGAAAAAGGCCAGAGAGGGCCTCCAGACCGGCCGTTTGAACCTACGAGTGCGTGCTGGCGTCGTGCACGCGATGGTGAGGACGGCCGGCGCCAGGGACGGTCCGAGCATCGCCGGCGTCGAGGTTTGCGGTCGCCGGAGTTGGGCGAGGATGCAGTCGGCGACAGGGGGCACGAACGGAGGCGTGAGTAGGCTCTTTCAAACGCCGGGTCGACGCCGCGTCAAGTGGTGGTATTAGGCGATGCTGGGGAGGCCGGAGCTGGCCGGAGTAGCGACGGGGGGCGGCGGTGGCGCTCAGGCCCTATTCGAATCATGGCGGGAGCGACCTAGGGGGCGGTTGGGGCTGCAGCTTGGTGCTGCGCGTCTCCTGGAGCACTCCAGTGACTTGCGCTGGGGCTCGGAAGCGCGTACGGCGCGCGAGCGGCGGCCATGGCGGGCGGCGGAGCTCACCTCCGCGGGGACGGCGACGGAGCGCGCTAGAGCGTGAAAGAGAGGGAAGGGAGCGTCACGGAGGCTCACCTAGCGGGCACATGGTGGCCTCGTGAACGCTTAGGAGCAGCAGAAGCGGCGAAGCAGGGCGACGGTGCTCGTCGGAGCCGAGGACGATGACTTGGTCGGGGCGGTGCTGTAGCGGGCTTCAGCTCGAGCGGGTGGTCGGGGTCGTAGTAGTGGACGTCGACGGCGCGTCTGAACACGGTGGCTCGTCGAGGAGGTGCAGGTGGCTACGTGGGCGAGCAAGCGGAGGCGACGGCAGTGGCCACCATGGCGGAGAGGAGAAGCAGCAGCGCGTGGGGGGGAAAGGGGATCTGAGAGGAGAGGCGTGGAGTGGGAGAGGGATCGAGGCGCGCGCGTGGCGGCCTTATCCCCTCGCCGACGACGGCGAGTGGGTTCGGCGGGGCTACGCCCCTGTTCCGACCCCGGTCAGGGGAATAGGGAAGGGGACGGGCAGGGAGGATCTGGGCTGGCTCGGGTGGTTTAGGTGGGCCGGCCCAGGTGGGTTAGGTCCAAGGGGGTTGCTGTGTCTCTCTCACTTTTGTTTTCTCTAACAGTTTTCTTTTTACTTTTCTTTTCTGTTTTATGTCTAGTTTCCTTTTATTTTAGTTTCACAAAATACACAAATGGTTCCTAAATTGGTATTGCTATATATACTACTGCCACATTAATTTGGGTAACTAAATAAAATAGTTTAATATTTTAGTTATTGTAAAAGGCATTCAACTAATTGTTTTTGCTACTGTTTAAAACATTTTAGAGTATTTAAACCTTTTATAAAAGTGTGATTTCTCCACCATACTTACCTATGCATTATTTGGCTCACCCCGAACATTTTAGTTTTAATATTTGAAATTTTTTATTGTTTGCTTGATTTTGAATTTGAATTTGAATCGGTTTCGAACTAACGCGAGATTAGCAACAGTAATCGAGGTGATGCAGCATCATTAGTAGAGGGTTATTGTAGCTTAATTATCCGGGCGTCACATTTAGTTAGAAGGCACTTGTGCTAAATAACTACCTTGTGACTTCATATGAAGCTTGTGTGGGCCATATATAATGCTTTTGTGAGTTTGTTGTTCATATGAAGCTTGTCTGGACCATATATCATGCTTTTGTGAGTTTGTTGTTATGTATGTGATCCTTATAGAGTATACAAATTGCTCTAAGTGGATATTACTGTTAACGAGGCTGATAATCCATTTTTGCCGAGAGCACCTCTCAACAAAGATACCTTTTCCAAGAAAAGCTCTGAGCACCTCTCGACAAAGATACCTTTTCCAAGAAAAGCTCTGAGCACCTCTCGACAAAGATACCTTTTCCAAGAAAAGCGCTCGGCGTAGAGTGTAATTTCAGCCGTGAGTGCATGCTTGAGTAGAGGAGCTGGTCAATTCGAAGAAGGGATGGAAACGCAAAGTAAAGCTTCAGAGACTGGCCGCACCTGCTAATATATGAGTGGTTTGCCAAAAGCTGAACCATAGTGTGCCACTTGGCACTTCACCAAACATGGCATGACCTTTAAATAGTCTGGACGCTAGACATAACATGATTTCTAAACAGTTTGCACACTTGACCAATCATAACTAGTTAATTAGCTGGACATCTACAGCATGCTACTGGGATGGGGATGACAAACCGATGCAGTTGAACTCAGTTGCCATCGTACATCATATCATACTTTCTTGCCATGGGGGACCAACCAACAATAAACTGCACAGTGCAGAAACCAAGGTTGCAAGTACCATCACTTGTCAGGGATTTTCTGGGCTTGAATTCAACACAATCTGCATGACCAATACCTGCCTTTGAGTAGGCTTCCACCGAAACCGTGAGCATTCCCTCACGTTCCACACAAACAACACCCCTTTGAAGGACAATACGACCGTCTGGATTCACTTGCAAACGACCTTCTCCAGAATCAAGCAGCACAATATCCTCATCTATGTCAGCAGTACGGGCAACCACACGACCTCTATAATCACCAGGCCATGACCCTTTAATAACATCAGCAGAGATGATAGTGGCTGCAACCGTTCTGGAAAGTAGCGCAGAGGTGATCTCTAGTGTGCAAAAAATTACCAGCCCAACGACGACAGGCAAGCTCACCATATTCTCCAAAACCATATCCATACTCAAACGCTCGAGCCATCAATGTTTCATCTTCACACTCTGCTGTGCCCTTCACTTTTAGTTGAATCTCAAAGACAACAGGGTCGATCAACGCAATTGGGCGACACGGGCCAGTCAATTGCAAAAATGAATCCTGCAAGCATCATTTGTTACATATCCAAATTAGTACTTGACCACCCTATAAAGTCAGTTTCTTTTCACAATTACACAATGTTGTGACAACCACACCTGCCAGCACTCAGACACCCGTGTCTTTTTCCCTTTTTTGGATTTGAGATTGCTGTTCATGCCTGACTGACACTTGGGACACCTAAACGGCTTAATCCTAAATCAGATCCATGTGTCCATGCCTGAGCAACACAGGTACCACCACCTTGGATAAAACTGGGGTGGATTCAGCCTATGGTTGTGTGCTTACACTTTAATAGGTCGAGGACGCACAATAGGCACTTTGGTAGCTCATGGTTGAAATTATATACTGTTAAACAGTTGACAGAGTAGGATGTATTTATTCCAAAACATTATTTGTATTTTAAATTTGAAAATGAAACCCGATTAACAAGCGACCAAACATCTCCTCTGCACCCATATGTAGGCAGCCAAGAGGCTGCTTAGCATGGCCTTGTGTCTAGAGATACAGGTCAAGTCTGGATGAGGAAGATAACCTTACCTTAGTACGGAAAAGACACACAGGTGCAGAGGACAATACTAGATTATGTTAAGTTAGTAACGGCAGCATGAGAATTAAGAAGAAGAAAATTACCTGTTGAGTGAGAATTTGGGGGTCATCCCTTGTCTGGCTGAACAGAAGGTTGCGATTGCGATCCAAATTGTCTCGAGCGGCAATGAAGCCATATACCTCCACTGGCCACCTGATTCTCCAAATTTCATTCTCCATGACTTTGATGGAGAAGATCTGCAAGAAACTGAAGGGGCCAGCATGTTCTGGGATGGTTCCATATGTGTAAAGTGTGGGAGTCAAAAAGGCTGCAGCCAAACAATGGGAAAGATACAAGTAATTAGCTCTTGCCACACGTCTTAATTCAGGTCAACAATATTAAACTGACCAAAAAAGATCCCCTTTCTAGTTAATTATACTAAGTAGAACTCTAGAACAAAAATCAAGATACTCACAAGCAAAGCTTTAGGTAAGGAACAATGTAATGTACAGAAGCATAATAGAGTAAGAAGAAAAGAAGAGCATGAATCATATAAGTAGATTACTGTAGCCTTCGAAGGAGCCAAACTTGCGGCCCCAAGTGCATTCCCAGAAACGACGGTACAAAACCACATCTTCTTCCTCGTCCTTCAACATGTCCCTGTATGACCTGCCTAACCCAGCTTGCTTGGGAGTAAATATTGTGTCGTTCTTTGCTTGTTTCTCGATCCCACCATGCATCGATTTTTGTACTTCTATAGCATCAAGCTGTTGATCAGTATCTCCAGCATGCTCATCACACCTGAAAGGGAACAAGCTCAATGAGTAAGATAGTAGTACAATTTTATCTTTATTAGAACTACATTAATATTGTTCTCAACGGTGATTCTGGTACGACAACTAATACATCTGTGAACAAAATTCAGCGCTCTCCCAACATACTATTCCACAATTCAGTTCTGTTTGAGATACCAATCAGGAACCAGCCATCGTAATATCGCCATTATATTGACACTTACTCCGCAATTGGTACAACAGGACAAGCCTAAAAGTAATGTCAGTGGTGAACACAGCGTGGAGACTAAACTTGGGGGCTTTCTTTCCCTGGACGGGCGGTGGAAATCAGGAGGAATGTTAGATCCAATTTCAAAGTGGCTGCTTGAAAGCTAGTCATTTCCCCATGCTTTTGCGTTAGATTTGATGGCGTATACAAGATTGAGCTGGGAGTCCCAAGATTGAGCTGATTTGCAAACCAAGAAATACACCCGTAAGCTGCCGGTGATGGGGAAAAAGGAAAAAAAATTCCGCCCTAGAATGCTAAAAAGAGTTCTTTTTTTTTTGAACGAGCGCGCAGGGGAATAGATCTACAGTAGTAGATAGAAAGCTCAAGGGGGGGAGGGAAGGGGGATCTCACCCGGTTTCGCCGGAAGATGACTCAAGAGAGCTGGCCTTGCGCCGCCCTCGATGGCGTTGGGCGTCCCTGCGGCGTCCCTGAAGCTCCTGCTTGGCGTGGGCCAGCTCGGAACGACGGAGATGATCTCTGTATTCGTGCGGACGGCGATGATCCTCGGCGAACTCATGGGAAACAACATCTCGAATCTGACAATCGCCGTGGGTGCATACGAAAAGGTAGCGATGGTCGCCCGCGGCGGGGCTAGCCATTGGGGAAGTTTTGGCCTAGGGTTTCCTCCTCTCGTCTCGCTGCGGGCTGCGGCGGCTTAGTCTCTCGAGAATAGATTGGGGAAAGTTAGGGGGTGTTTGGTTCAGAAGTCCTAGGACTAATAAAAGTCCCTCCCGTTTGGTTCTTAGAGACTTTTTCTAGTCTCTGGAACTAAAAGTTCCTGAACCAAACACCCCCTTAAAAAAAACTCTACTCTGGCAAGTGTGGTTTTGTAGATCGGCGCCCGTTCGTTCGTTGCGCGTTTCACCACGAGCGGTTAGCACAGGAATGTGCCGGCTCAAAACGAACTACTGCTAATCATGTCTCTCCTCCGTTTCCAAATAAACTTTCCATACTTCTATAAAAAATACTTACAAATCAATGAGCATTCCTAAAACTAAGTGAACTGTGTAGTATGTTTTGAACTTCCAAGGTCACAACTTGTACTCCCTGCATTCCTAAATATAAGTTTTTTTTAGATATTTCACTATTAGAATACAACACGGAGCAAAATTAGTAAAACTTTACTCTAAAATATGTCTATATACATCCGAATGTAGTCTCTATAATGAAATCTCTAAACGAACTTATATTTAGGGCCATGGAGGTGCGGTAGATCTCCACCCTTGTCGGTGGGAGGGCTCCTGCTCCATTTTTAGATGTATTTTTTTTCAGGATTTGTGTCGTGTTTAGGAAGGTGAGCTGGCGGCAACTCCTTGAAGATGGAATAATGTCCTCCCCACCTAGCACCCATCCGCGCGGTGCGTCTAGCGTCGTCGGAGGGCGTGCGAAGGTGTGTGTCTCTAGCGGATCTTGCGGGATGCAGTCAGTGTTTGTTTTTCGCGTTGGACCACTGAACGACCACTATCGTTGTTAGAACGAGCTGTTGGTTTTTTTCTACGGAACCGGCCTAGCCTCCTCCATGATAGCCATGAAGCCTTCATGCACGTGTCCATAAGAATCATCGCCCAAAGAGCTACATTCGTCATCAATGAACTCTTGAAGTGATCTGAAGCACATCAAATCGCACCGCCTTGCATGCATGACAAGAAACAACCTCGTCGTCCAACGGAAGGCCCGTCCGAAGATGAAGCGCCATCATCCATCGTAGAAGGACTAGAAAAAACTAATCTAACTACAAGCCGGACCGAGGCACTAGGACTAAGGGCATCTTCATCTGGACTAAGACAAATTTGGCCCCCTCAAACGTCCGTGGATGCGCCCGGACAATGTCTGCCGTGTCCGTTTTGACTCCATAGTTATCCATCCGTGCAGTCATGTCCCTCACTTTTTTCCTTATACATCCCAGCACATGCATGTGATTGGTGAAGAAGGAGAGAAGGGAAGAAAAGAAATAATAAAGAAAGAAAAAAATGCTCCGTGGTGGGCCAGATCCTATTTGACAGACGCAGAACAACTGACCGGACGCACTTGGGCACTCCTAATACTCATCTCATATACAAGGGCAATGCGAGGAGTGTCGGACAGCCCGGGCAATTAAAGAGACTTTAAAGGATACGATTGTATCAAATTTCTTCTACTCTCATGTCAGATCCGTCCGATCAATTTGAAGAGTCCGGACGTAGATGTTCTCACCTTCCTGCCACCGGCTGCCTAATCGGCAGAATGAGGGGAGGTGTATCTATGAACTAGCGGAGGAGCGTGTGTGAAACGAAGGTTCGATCTAACCGGCACCACGGAAAGGGAAGAGATAGATCGATTCGGCTTCTACGATAACAATAATGTATATAAGACAAGTAAAAACTGCACCAGAGCTCGAGAAAAAGGCGAAAACTTGAGGAGAAGCCAGGATAGAATTACCTGTGCTGAGGTCCACGCAGATCCGCCTCCATGTTCCTCGCTTCGGAACCAAGGTCCGGTTTTTCCTTTCTTCCCTGCGAGAACAAGAGCCGCGCAGACAGGGCAGCAAACGTGAGGGCTGCCGGCGTTAATAGTAGTACAGTATATGTGTACATATATATACACATATATAATATGCATCGGCATCGATATAGGAATCCTTATGCTTCCAAATTCGGAGTCGATCGTCCAGGAGCTAGTAGTAAAACACAATTAAAATTCCTTCCAAAGTCGGACTCGATCGTCAAGGAACTCCAACGCATCCGCCCGTGTCTATTTGGTCAAAAAGGATTAGGACACCGGCTAAACCTAAATCTCGTCCGCTCGATGTTCGTGTGGACGCATTTCCGATCTATATTTGCGTCTGATTTGTGTCCACACGGACACTAGACCGACGTGCCGCACGTCATCTAATTGTCCACCTTGAGCTCGCGCGGTGGCCGCCCAACCACCACCGCGATCATAGTCCATGCCGCCCACCTATCTCGGGACCCGCATGGCAGCGGCTCGAAGCGTCCAGAGTCCACACGTTCTTTTAAATGGCAAGCATGCTTTGGGGGGGGGGGGAGGACCTTACCCACTTCTCTTCCCCACTTCCGTCCATATCTGGCCACGCGTTCCCCCTCGCGGCCGACAAAAACTCTAGCTTCCCTCGCCGTTGACATGGGGTTCTTAAACAAGGGCAAGGCCAAGCACGACTGTGAGGCTGGCTCATCGCGTGGGACGGCCGGCTTCACTTCGGTGCCCCGGGGGAAGGGGGACGGCTCGCCGGCCACGCGACCGGCTGTACATCCCCATGCACCGCGCACAGTACCAATGGGAGTACAATGTCCCGCTGTCATGGCCGGATGTCAACCTCCCGCCTGGCTGGCATCTCGACCCCCACTGCATTCCGATGCCGGCCGTGCCCCAGACCGAGAGGGCGCGTGCAGAGGAGAAATGCAAGCGGCGTGCTCTCCTCACGCGGGAGCAGCATCACAACCCGGCACACGCGCCAGGCTCCCTGAACTGAGATGTCTGGTTCGCCGCCAAGAACGATGTGCGCCACTGCGGCACCGTCGAAATCAAGGCACGTCCTCCACCACCGTCGCCGATGGTGAGGGGAGAGGACAAGGAGGCGGAGGCCGCATACCAAGTGGCATTGTAGGAGGCCTTGGAGCCCGCTATCTATTGGGAAGTGTAATAGAAAAAAAAACGTCATACGATCACGGTCCAGGATCACCATGAAGATGCATAAGGGGTTTAGATCAGATTGTAACCAACTCCGAGTTGCCGCGGAAGAAGAGTCGGTGTAAATCGTATTTGAAGTCCCTCGAACCACTCACAAATGGCCCCTCAAGCCGAAGACCGAAAGCACGACATCTCTGCAGTTTGCAAGCATACGGTATTTCACGATCCAGAAGTGCTCATCAAATTTCAGCACCGCTTCCCTCTTGTCATTCAAGGAGCTACTAGCAATAGAATACACTTAACCCGCAAGGTTCGTCAAATTTTATTTATTTATTATATAATAATACTATTTGATAGAAAGAAGAAAATTTTCGGTCCGTCTATGCTTCTTACAGTAGCCATTTTTTCTTAAAAAACAGTAGTATAACGCAGATGACCACATGCACTCACCCCATGAACTCACGTTCGTACACTGTACCTTCATAAGCGAATTTGAAATACTGAGCCGACACAATATCCTGAGATTAACGATGTCACTGTAGGCGTATGAGAGAAAAGTGGTTACACGGGATTGAAGAAACGCTTATCGACATTTCTTTTTACTACTAAACTAATGACTTCTTACGTTTTGGGGGAAGCACTAGCTGCTCCTCACCACGACAACGGGGAAGGCAGTGCATGGGGCACATGCAAATGTGACGAGTAGCCCGTGTGACGGTCAGACGATGTAGTCTTCATCCTGTTCATGCTCGTCGTCGCCGAGGTGTGAAATGAATTTTTTCAAGAGGGGGAACGCCCAATGGGGCGAGATTCGCCTCTGTGAATGGCACCATGTTCATGTCAAATGTGTGTCATCTGATGCGCTCTTGGGCGACCACCAACGCATAAGGACGATCCTCCTTCTCATCGGTGATGAGGGAGGCGTCCTCGTACACCATCCACTCCTCCTCTAAGAGCGGCACCAGTCCGGCCGCTGGGGAAGTGGCATGGCAACAGGGAGGAAGAAAGTGCCTACGGGCAGTGGTGTTGGAGTGGAGGTTGTCAGCTATTCGACCATGGCGACGACCTTTTTTATATCTGTGGAGGCGGGAAAATGTGGCAGGAGTGGCTGCCATTAATTGCCACACTTCTCAACGCCATGGTTGTCATGACTCGTAGTTATATGAGAGTGGGGATATTTTTTATTTAACTTTGCATTCATGCCTAGGAATGTAGGGTGAAATTAAATCTTCGTTCAAATCACTAAGTCAAATTGCATTCAAAGATATAATTTGACATGTCCTTTGCTCTTATTTAGAGCTTTAGGTTCATTTTCAAATTAGTAATACTACGAAGGACTTTAATGCTAATATCATAACTCAATATGAATTGGAAATGCATTCATAAATAATAAACAATTGAATAATGGAAAATCGAACTTTATTAATAATTGGCAATAATACAAAGTTATGTTAAAAAAGAATAAAGGAAACTTTATTCAAAGAATACAATTACAGTTTCTTACAAAATAATGAACTTCAATAAATCTAACTATTTTCTATCCTATGTATATCTTCAAGATCCTTTTGAACTTCTTCATGTCCAAAACTTGCAAGAAGCATCAAAGACAAAATTGTTGTTTATTATAATGTAGGAAATGGAAATGCGTAATTATATTTAGGAGCTAGCACTTTGGATATTTGAAAATTGTAGTAAAATACCATTAAAAGGTTTAGGTTGACTAAAGAACCAGAATTAGCAAAGTGGAGCAGCCAACCAACATATCCAGAACTTAGAAGAATCAGCCAAGTCAAGCGTGTCAAACACAGAGACAAAGCCACTGTAGCAAAACCAACAGAAGGAGTTCAGCAAAGCCACTACAAGATGAACCTAATCAGCACTAGCTCCATGAATTCCTAAAGCCCTCGGATTAGTGTTTAGTATCATTAATTGATTATTAACACTATAGTTGATAAATTGTCAATGTGACAATAGGAAAAGCCAATATTTAGCACCAAGAATAAGCCACAAGGAGATAAGCATCAAATCCAGCAGGCCAGGGTGCAAGTACCCAAGCATTTAGCCATCCAGATGCTTATAAGGTTAGCATTAAGGAGAGCTTGCTAGCAATAAGCAGTTGTTGTCACCACCACCACAACCAGAGCACCATAGTCGACAAGACCACACATGCAGCATAACAGTCGCAGCTGAGTCACATGTCCATGTGGAAAGTGACTATGACATGACCCAGCCTATAAATAACCCAGCACAGCCGACCAACCAAACTTTAGCAACACCAGGTACAACATACCTACCAGGAGACCACCAAACTGTTGCAATTCAAGCAACAAGGAGGAGCAAGCCTACCACAAGAGGCGGGCTTCACAAATTCCTCATTGGGGCATAGAAATGCTATGCACTATATCATAGGAATCATAGGAAACCTTATAGCATCTGTAGAACCTAGTGAGGGCCTCAGAACAACATCATTGGCAAGATCAGGCAACATCTGTTCTTACCAGTTTAGGAGAGAGGGAAATATGTCAGGAAAGAGTTAAGATGTTCAGTAAAATAATTTAGGACATCAGTAGGACATATTTAAAATGATCTTCTATATGCCGAACACATGCACAACACCACACTAGGTGTTTTCTGCAAGTAGGAATACATGCACTTACTAGCACATGGGCTAGTAATAATTCATGCAATCCCAACGAGCACCTGAGATGGAGCGCACCAGAGGAGGGCTCGCTCAAGGCTTGAAGGAAATATGCCCTAGAGACAATAATAAAGTTGTTATTTATATTTCCTTATATCATGGTAAATGTTTATTATTCATGCTAGAATTGTATTAACCGGAAACTTAGTACATGTGTGAATACATAGACAAACAGAGTGTCACTAGTATGCCTCTACATTGACTAGCTCATTAATCAAAGATGGTTAAGTTTCCTAGCCATAGACATGTGTTGTCATTTGATGAACGGGATCACATCATTAGAGAATGATGTGATTGACTTGACCCATCCGTTAGCTTAGCACTATGATCGTTTAGTTTATTGCTATTGCTTCCTTCATAACTTATACATGTTCCTATGACTATGAGATTATGCAACTCCCGAATACCGGAGGAACACTTAGTGTGCTATCAAACGTCACAACATAACTGGGTGATTATAAAGATGCTCTACAGGTGTCTCCGATGGTGTTTGTTGGGTTGGTATAGATCGAGATTAGGATTTGTCACTCCGTGTTACGAAGAGGTATCTCTGGGCCCTCTCGGTAATGCACATCACTATAAGCCTTGCAAGCAATGTGACTAATGAGTTAGTTGCGGGATGATGCATTACGGAACGAGTAAAGAGACTTGCCGGTAACGAGATTGAACTAGGTATTGAGATACCGACGATCGAATCTCGGGCAAGTAACATACCGATGACAAAGGGAACAACGTATGTTGTTATGCGGTTTGACCAATAAAGATCTTCGTAGAATATATAGGAGCCAATATGAGCATCCAGGTTCCGCTGTTGGTTATTGGCCGGAGATATGTCTCGGTCATGTCTACATAGTTCTCGAACCCGTAGGGTCCGCACGCTTAACGTTCGGTATTATGAGTTTATGTGTTTTGATGTACCGAAGGTAGTTCGGAGTCCCATATGTGATCACGGACATGACGAGGAGTCTCAAAATGGTCGAGACATAAAGATTGATATATTGGACGACTATATTCGGACACCGGAAATGTTCCGGAGAAGTTTCAGATAAAAACAGAGTGCTGGAGGGTTAACGGAACCCCCCGGGGGAACTAATGGGCCACATGGGCCTTAGTGGAGAGAGAGAGGGGCGGCTAGGGCAGGCCGCGCCCCCCTCCCCCTTGGGTCCGAATTGGACTAGGGAAGGAAGGGGGGGCGGCGCCCCCTCCCCCTTGGGTCCGAATTGGACTAGGGAAGGAAGGGGGGGGGGGGCGGCGCCCCCCTTTCCTTCTCCTTCCTTCCCCCTCTCTTCCCTTGTTGGAAACCTACTAGGAATAGGATTCCTAGTAGGAATCCTACCCGGGGCGCGCCCCATGAGGGCCGGCTGGCCTCCCCCTTGCTCCTTTATATATGGGGGCAAGGGGGCACCCTAGAACACACAAGTTGATTGTTTAGCCGTGTGCGATGCCCCCTCCACAGATTTCCACCTCGGTCATATCGTTGTAGTGCTTAGGCGAAGCCCTGCGTCGGTAACTTCATCATCACCGTCATCACGCCGTCGTGCTGACGGAAATCTCCCTCAGCCTCAGCTGGATCTAGAGTTCATGGGATGTCACCGTGCTAAACGTGTGCAGACCGCGGAGGTGCCGTACCCTCGGTGCTAGGATCAGTCAGATCGTGAAGACGTATGACTACATCAACCGCGTTGTCATAACGCTTCCGCTTTCGGTCTACGAGGGTACGTAGACAACACTCTTCCCTCTCATTGCTATGCATCACCTAGATAGATCTTGCGTGATCGTAGTTTTTTTTTTGAAATTACTGCGTTCCCCAACAAGGCTAACTACGACGGTGCCATGTCTAAGCACCAAGAGGAAGGTGGTGAAGGCGTTGCGATTAGAGCTCATGCTGGAGCATTCCGAGCAGGTGCTTGTCACTATCCTATATACTAAATAGTTGATCCCCACTAACTTTAATTCTCTCAACTTGCAACTATGTCAACACACCATGCCATCGTTCACATGCATGGCAAAAAGACCCAACTTAATATGCACTAGCATGCAACTCATATAAATACATGAAACTAATGAATAGCCTAGTTGTTGGTGCAATAGCTTGCCCCCTTGTGTTTGGGAGATTGTTGTCAGAAACAGTATGAGACTGATTTGTTTGCTAGTGCACACAGAGAGAAATAGTCCCTGGAGTATCGAGTAGAAAGCTACTCTCTATCGAGAAGCTTGAATATAATCTTCACTGAGAGTTATCTACGCTGCAGAGATGTGACATATATTTTGAGAAGAAACTATACCGAGAAGATTATGTGACATAGTTGACCCTTAAAAATATTGCTGAAGTGAAGCAATTGGTACTCGAGGTGTCCAAGAAGAAATAACTGTGGCCGAGAAGATTGAAGGCGAAACGAAGATGTAACATTTGTTTTGTAGTTCTTTTCTCTTATTTAAGTCATATAGAACCAACATACTATTAAGAGCGGTATAAGTATTTGGTTTTTTACATCTGTGCCCCTGGTTCCTTAGCCATACTCATCCATCCCCAAGCTCTTAACGCTTGCCCACTTTTCCCCACTTTCTTGTCTGAAACCCTCAGAAATGGTCACAAACGGTGGATGCCGTCGGGTTAGTGCTTTGACCGTTAACTCTGACGAGTGGGCCCGTGCTGGACTGTGTCGCCCGTTGAACCTGACAAGTGGGGCAGCCTTGGACGGTGGCGTTGTTCGACCGTTGGGTCATGGTTTCGTTGGCCTGTTGGGCTGTTGCATGAAACGCCTGCGCGCGCCGCCACGACAGAAGCCTGCAATGCATGCACGACGTATCTAGCTAGCCTGCTATGCATGCACGCAGCTAGCCTGCCTGTATGCGCCGATGCATGCCGACCGAGCCGCTTTCGTGCACGCCAGCCGCCACAGACGCAGCGACGGTCGCTACCTGCATGCGCCGATGCTTGTCTCCTCGATTTAGAACATCGTTTGATCCTTTTTGATCCACTTGCATCTGCACCTGTTTTGCTACGACAAATAAATTGAACAATATTATTTTTATTGTTTTTGGCTGCATGCACTAGGTGGCTACATAGCTCAAGATTCTCAAAACACTTTGAGGCTAGTCAACAAGAGTGGTGATGTTGTCACCTACAACTATATGGAAGACTACAAGGGCAACGCTCACAAGTGCCTAATGTCAAAGGCCATTGTAGAAGATGGAGAGGGCCAAAACTCTCCTGACAAGGTCAAGGTAACCCCACGGTCAAACCCTCCTCTTTTCACTCCTTCTACTCCTTGTGATGAGTATCTTGATGCGGAGGATTATTATTATGATGATGATATAGATGATCCTATGCTTGCTAAACTAAATAAGTTCATGTGCTCTCTCAAAGGAAAGAAGCTCACTATGTTTCGTATGATTATGGAGATGGTGAGTAAGCACACCATCACCATTAAAGAACTCGAAACCCTCGTCACTAAGGAAGCTTCCTCGTTGTGGTGGTGGCTTGTGTAGCTATGCATGCACTAGGTGCTTACGAACAAAGCGAGCTCTCTCAAAAAAGTACAAACTAGTAAGAACTTAATAATAGGATAGATAGAAAACTTAATAATAGAACTTGATAACATAACATAGATAGGGCCAACAAGCCCAGAGTACGATCACATAGTTCAATTACAACTTAATAACATAACATAGATTCAAAAAAAAAAGAAAAAAAGATAGAGGGTTCTAAACCCTAGCCGCCGCCTTCTCCACCTCGCTCCTCCGGGCGCCCTTCACTGCTCCTCCGGGGTGTTGTCGATGGGGTACGACAGAGTGTGCATGCGCGACGCGGTAGGGAAGATGTTGCTGTACTCCGTGAAGATGTTGTGGGTGGTGAAACCGATGAACTCGCAGCCACACCAAAACACGCGGCCGAGGAGGTAGAAGGCGTCGAAGGGGTTGGTGAAGTGGGCAATGATAGCAACCCCCACCCCGTTTTGGATGACCTCCTCGACGCGGAACATCCTTGGAGATCCATGTGGGAGGTGGCGGTAGCCGGCCGCGAGGAAGAACTCGGTGAAGCCCCTTGCAGTCCTCCACCTTGATATTTCCCACACACGTAGTGTACGCTCAATGTACACGCTGGCAGGGTAGAGCCTCTCCGGCACGGTGGGTGGGAAGTGGTAGGTTGGTCCGGTGTACTGCATGGTCGAAGAAGATGGGGTTGAAGAACAAGAATGGCAGATGGCAGAGGATGGGAGATAGATGAGGATGTGAGAGGAAGAAGAAGGTGATGGGTGTCTTAAGTAGCCGTAGTGCCACATGTTTAGTTCGTCGTGGCAGTAATGGGGTAAAATGTGAACTAGCTCGTTTTCACACCCACCGCGGCATTGGGAACTCAAAACAAGGGTCAAGCAAAAAAAAACAGAGCCAATGCGACGGCCCAACCAGAGCTTGGTTTCATTTTGGGCCCAATAATTACGTTTTTTTGCGGAGTCAATGGTGGGCGAGCACAACCAATGGGAGAATATCTCACGGATCACCCCACGATCCAACAATGCGGAGCCGTCCATCTGATCCAAGGGTGCAGAGCCTGCACGCAGCCAGCCCTTCTAGAAGACCACATCTGAGGGTTGTCGCTTGGTGCTAGTGTATGATCGGACGGCTGATGTTCGGAGCTAGGATTAGGCGAAACCCCGTGGGGTTTAGAAGGGTTTTGAGCTGGTCAACGGGGTTATCATGGCTTTGACTGAGCATAACTAATTTAAAAAAAATGAAAAAAATGAAACCTTCGCCATTCGTCGTTTTATAAGACACACTAACGAGAAAAAAAAATACTAAACTTGGTATACGAAAATTTTCAAAAAAAACCTAGGTGGCACGATCGAGGCCAAATGAGCACCATTAATTTAAAAAAATCAAAAAAATATAAAACCTGCGCACAATGTTGTCTTATGTGACATGTTACCAACCAAAAATCATAAACTTGGTCTATGGACATTTTCATGAAAAAACCTTCACACATATGAGTTATCACGTACAACGTTGCAGAGAGTTTGTCCTTGCAGCGGAATTACTTCAGGCAGCAATTAATGACGCATTCAGAGAAGGCATAATTAACCTCCGTTTTCCATGTAGTGGGAAGACTGATTACCCGGTCGTTCAATATGCGGACGACCCGCTCATTGTCCTCCCTGCGTGCACTCGACAAGCCACTCTGGTTAAACAGATCTTATCAGACTATGCTTGCTCCATTGGACTCAAAATTAATTTCCACAAATCCACGCTGATCCCGATCAACCTTGACACGACAGCCACGACTAATCTTGCCAGAGTTTTTGGTTGTGCAGTTGGATCGATGCCTTTGACCTACCTTGGACTCCCGCTTGGCACTACCAGACCCTCAGTCCAAGAGCTTATGCCTTTGGTTTGCAAAATGGAAAGGCAACTTACGTCCATCATTGTAATGATGTCATACGGTGGTAGAATTTCGTGGTTGAACGCTTCGGTCATGTCTCTTCTGGTGTTTGCCATGTGCACGCTTAAATTCCCACCCAAACTCATTGAGATCCTTGATAAAATTAGACGCAGATGCCTTTGCACTAAGAAAACAAATTAGGGAGACAAATGTAACTCTCTTGCTGCGTGGGACATGGTCTGCCGACCCAAGAAAAAAGGAGGATTAGGAGTGATCAACTTGAAAATACACAATGAGGCCCTGCTGCTAAAATTCTTGCACAAGTTCTTCAAGAGGTAGGATGTTCCATGGGTTAACCTCCTCTGGGACAATCATTCACTGGAATTTGCTTATTTGCCGTCTGCTGGCGGACGGCAAAGAAGCTCTTTGCCGTCAGCTTGCGAAAAACGGACGGCAAAGAACTGGATGATGGCAAAGAACGTCTTTGCCATCAGCCAATTCTTTGCCGTCGGCTGGCGGACGGCAAAGAGAGAGGTGGCCCCACTAACGAGTTGTTTAGAAAAAAACCTAACGGCCCCCCTCTTCGCCGTCCGCTAGCAGACGACAAAGAAAGTGGCCAAGCTAACGCCCGTTAGCTAGGATCTTTCCGTCTGCTGGCGGACGGCAAAGAACCGTGCCCTAACTAAAATCAACATCGACGCCCGCCTGCGCCCCACATCTGTCCCTCTCTCTCTCCGCCCGCGCCCGAGCCGCCGCCGCCCCGCACCATCCCGCCCCCGTGCCGCCGCCGCCCCGCGCCAACCCCGTCGCCGCGCCGCCCCAGCAGCCCCGGTGACCCCCTTCCCCGCCCCGCGCCATCCCCGTCGTCGCGCCACGCCGCCCGTGCCCGAGCCGCCGCCGCCCCACGCCACCCACGTCGCCGCAGCACCCCCTCCTCCACCCCAGCGGCCCCGGCGCCCCTCTGCTCCACCACCGCAGCCGCCCCGCCGCTCCGGCGCTCCCTCCTCCACCCGGCGGCCCCGACGCCCCTCTGCTCCACCACCGTGGCCTCCCCGCCACTCCGGCGCCCCCTCCTCCACCCCAGTGGCCCCGGCGCCCCTCTGCTCCACCACCGCAGCCGCCCTGCCGCTCCGGCGCTCCCTCCTCCACCCGGCGGCCCCGGCGCCCCTCTGCTCCACCACCGTGGCCTCCCCGCCACTCCGGCGCCCCCTCCTCCACCCGGCCGCCCCGGCGCCCCTCTCCTCCACCACCGCGGCCGCCCCACCCCTCCGGTGCCCCTCCTCCACCCGGTGAGATCTCTTGTTTTTTTCTGTTTTTGTTTCTGTATTTTAAGTTTAGTTTAGGTTTATTTTAGGTTTGGTTTAGTTTAGGTTTACTTTAGTTTAGGTTTAGAGCATAGATAGCATCTTCTCTACTATAATTGTGTATAATCTCAATTCTCACTAGTGGTTCACGAAAGTGACAAGAGTTGTTAATTGTTCTGTGTTGTTGCTGATGTTTTATTTCCACAATTCTTCTCTGCCCATGATGCTATGTACAAAAAATTAGCAACCTTATGGAAAAAAAATATTTATGCCCAATGGAGGGAGTAGAATTTTAATTTTGATGAATTGGATCCTTGGAGACGCGCATTTTGGAGTGCAATATTAGTTTTCAGTCTTGCAACCCATTTTTTGTTTCATATTAGTACCCGTTTCCTTTTGCTAAACTTCTAAGACTGCGATGCTCCTTGCACCCCAGCTTGCTTTGGAATATATGTATCTTATCAGTATATTAATATTTGCAGTTGCAAATGCCTTGTTCCTTTTGTTCACCGGTCATGTTGCTTATTCATATTCAAACTCCTCTGCTGATAATAAACCGGAGATAGTTATGCTGGTCCCTATAATCTTTATGGGCTTTTGTTCCTTTATTTATGCAGTTCACTGTTCCTTTTTTGTTGTACAGCTAGAGTAAACATAATATGGAGAGAATTTGGTTGGAACTTCGATATAGGAGATGGCAAGCTGAAGATTTGCTTGATGGCTTGATTAATTTAAATAACAGATTTATGTCTGCTTGCTTGGCTAAGTCAGATGTGTCATGTTGTACATCAGAGCATAGATAGCATTTCTCTACTATAATTGTGTATAATCTCAATTCTCACTAGTAGTCATTGCTTTATTCTGTATTCTGTGTTAGTACATTGTACATCAGAGCATAGATAGCATTAGTTAGTACATTATGCTTTATTCTGTGTTGTTTAAATAATGTAGTGCCAGATTTCTCAACTCATTGCCATATAATGAATTATTATTGTTATATTATTAATAGATGATGGAACAAAAACTATTTCCCTTCAAAGTGAAAAATCTTTCAGTGAAGTAAATATTAGTGCTCTTTTTTGGTTAAGAAGAAAGAAGAAAGATGAAAAAAAGAAGAAGATAAAGAGGAGAAAGAAGAAGTGTATTTTCCCCCTATTTTTGGTTAAGAAGAAGAAGAAACAAAAACTTTAGGTTTAGTTTTGGTTAAGAAGAAAGAAGAAAGATGAAAAAAAGAAGAAGATAAAGAGGAGAAAGAAGAAGTGTATTTTCCCCCTATTTTTAGATTACTATGCTCTTTTTTTCAACATTTTCAGTTTTCTTTCATGTCTAAAGAAATCCCTAGTTTTGAAGGGTGCCAATTGCCATTGCCAACTAACCTACCAAATTAACTAAGTGTTGTTGATGTTGTTGAGCACAAGTGCATTGCTTTTTTTTCTCAGTTTTCTTTCATGTCTAGAAACTTGGCTCTATGTTTATAGATATGCTTCTAGCTAGATACTAATTGGTCTCTTCTGCTGCTTATTAGAGATGGGGGGAGGCCGTCACCGCTGTCTCCGCTCTGCCACACCGAAGTACGAGTTGGATGCTTTCGAGTTCTTCAGTATCATACTTGGGACTTCCTCCAAGAGGCAGGTATATAGACGGAGAGATCTCCCCTTCACCCATCTCATTATGATAACTCTGTTGTTTGCTACATCACTCCTTGTCCCAAACTGCAGAGGCTGCCTGACACTTATATGAACATGTTGGGTGAAGATCCGCCAAATAATGTGAAGCTGCGACAGGCCGGCAGTGGGGTTCGCAGGCTGTGGGACGTGGACTTGGTGATCAAGGAGGGCCACATGTACCTGTGTCATGGCTGGGAGAAGTTCTACCGTGCCTACGACCTGCGGCTGGGGTACTTCCTTCTCTTCAGGCACGACGACGACGCCAACATGCTCATCGTGAAGGTGTTCAACGCGACTATGTGTCGCATGCGCTACGCTGACGACGATGATGCCGGTACGTTCTGCCTCTTCTTATTCCTCTACATTTGGCTTTGTCTTGCATCGATTGTTAACGGTCATTAATTGTTGCATTTGGACAGGCAATGGGAGCAGCAGTAGCGACACTGGCTACAGCCAAAGCAGCAGCGATTCTGGCTGTAGCAAAAGCAGTAGCGATTGCAGCAAAGACAGCAAGGAGGATGATCCGGACTGGAGTGGGGAAGAAGAGGAGCAGAGTGGGGAAGAAGAGGAGCAGAGTGGGCATCAGGCTAAGGATGACCTCCTAGCGATGGTGGTGGCCGACCAAGGGCAGGAGATGGTGGTGGCGCACCATGGGCAAGAGATGGTGGTGGCTGAGGATGACCTAGCAATGGTGGTGGCGCCGGCGATCCCACAGCTGGGCGACATGACCACGCCAATTGTGGTAGAAGACTACATCCCACTGCCTCCACCGCCTCCACCGCCTCGCCGCTCTTGGCGCATCAGGCTGAGGAAGGAGAAGGAGAAGAACAATGAGAACTGAACTATGTCAGGTATGTCAGATCTCCAAAATGATCTATATATAGTTTGCTCTAATATGCTTAGTTACCTATGTTAGCTCTAATATGCTTACTTACATATGTTAGCTCTAATATGCTAAGTTATCTCTACTATGCTTAGTTTCCTATAGGTTAGCTCCAAAATTACTTATGTTAGCACAAAATGACCAAGTTTACATAATAAGCTTATAGTCTTCTTCTTCTTCCAAAATGACATAAGTTAGCTATAAGTTAGCTCTAATATGCTTAGTTCACTCAAAGATGGCATAATTAGCTAGGTTGGCTCCATTTTACCTAAGTTGGCTCTAATATGCTAAGTTATCTCTAATATGCTTAGTTTCCTATAGGTTAACTCCAAAATTACTTATGTTAGCACAAAATGACCAAGTTTATATAATAAGCTTAATTATAGTCTTCTTCTTCTTCTTCTTCTTCTTCTTATTATTATTATTATTATTATTATTATTATTATTATTATTATTATTATTATTATTATTATTATTATTATTCTAGTCTTCTTCTAGTATTCTTCTAGTCTTCTTCTTCTTCTTCATTTTCTTCTTCTTTTTCTAACATCTTGTTTATCATTTTGCAGATTTGATTTAATTCACGGAAGCTTGCATGGATGGAGTGCTTCTTTTTCCATTTGTGCTTTTATTTTGTATCAATGAACTTGCATGGTTGGAACTTGTTATATGGATGGATGGACAACGGTGTAGGATGAATAATGTGAAACTTTTGTAATATGTAAGGATGGAACTATATATGTGTTGGTTATGTATGTATATATGATGAAACTTGTGTGCTGGATATGCTTGTTGTGTATATATGTGAATTGCTGTGTATATCTCTGTATATCTATGAATTGCTGTCAAATTGAATGAATTAAATTAAAAACAGGGCTGTACAGGCTCTTCGCCGTCTGCCACCGACGGCAAAGGGCTCTTTGCCGTCCGCCGCGGATGGCAAATAAGCCACGTGGCAACCACCTGTGCTTCCTGGCAGCTGACCCATTTGGTCAGTTTGCCTACAGTGGCAGACGGCAAAGGCTTGAAGCTCTTTGCCGTCAGCCGCGGACGGCAAAGGCTGCCGTTAGACGCCTAACGGACTAACAGCGAATTTATTGCCGTCGGCTTTCTTTGCCGTCCGCCGCTGATGGCAAAGGCCCCTTTGCCGTCCGCTTCAGAAAGCAGACGGCAAAGAAGCTCGTTACCGTAGCCTACTTTGCCGGAGCCTTTTGCCGTCCGCGGCAGACGGCAAAGCTCTTTGCCGTCCGCCACCCTTGCCTTTGCCGTCCGCCGTGGCAGACGGCAAAGTAGCAGATTCCTGTAGTGATTATGTTGGAAAGATCCCGCACGCTGTTGACCCGGTTGGATCATTTTGGTGGAAGGATATTCTAAAGCTGACTCCCACCTATCGAGGGATCTCTCGAGTGCAGGTGGTGGATGGGACGACAACCCTCTTTTGGAAAGATCTTTGGAAGGAGGAGGTCTTACAGTTCTCTCACCCACGTGCATTCTCGTTCGCCATGCATGAAGATTTGTCTGTGGCAGATGCAATGACGTCCACTGACCTGCATGAAACCTTTCACCTGCCAGTTTTACCTCAAGCTCTTGATGAGATCTATGATATACAATCCTCGTCAACATGGATTTCCCCTTCGACGTCGCTTCATGATGTTTGACACTATTATTGGGGCTCTGCACACTATAAGCCGAAGGATTATTACAACAACTACTTTAGGGATGGTGAGGCACACCCCGCCTTCAGTCAACTTTGGAAATCGAGGTGCACTATGAAGATCAAAGTGTTTGGTTGGCTCCTATTCCATGACAGACTCAAGACACGTAGCATGCTGAAGAGGAGGCGCTATAATATAGGAAATAATTTCAATTGCATCCTATGCGGCCAGCACATGAAGAAACAGTGGACCATATGATCTTCACTTGTCCTTTTAGTCAGAGTTGTTGGGCTAAACTTCAAATTGACTGGCCATCCTTTGACTGCCAACTCACTCTCCTTCAAGCCACAAAAGACACTTGGCCAAACCCTTTCTTTTTTGAAACATTCTTGACCGTGGCTTGGAGCATAATGAAGGAGAGAAACAATAAACACTTCAGAGGACTGGCTCCTAGTGTGGGTTCTTGGCTCAAACGCTTCAAAGAAGATATGATATTACTCCAACATAGGGTTAAAGCAGCACATAGAGCTGCCCTGGTCACTTTCTGTACATCTATTGTCTAGATTACATTTAGCATTATGCCTGCTTGTATAATCACACTTTGGGTGTGCTTCACACAATGTAAAGTAGCTGATATGTCTATGTAAACCTCCCATTTATATAGATATATGAAAAAACAGTAGGGGTTTTCCCCCTACTGTCATTTTGTCAAAAAAAATGTTGCAGAGAGTTCAGGGAGAGGAGGTAGGCCTGTGATCCTAATTACATGGGCATGCAAGCCAGCAAGTTACAACACAACTCAACACCCCCCCTCAGCCGGAACTCCATTGGCGTGGACGTTAAGGCTGGATTGAAACTCGTGGAACACTGGAGATGGCAATCCTTTTGTGAACAAATCAGCAAACTGAGAGCTCGAAGGAACGTGCAACACGCGGACGTCACCGAAGGCAACCCGATCACGCACAAAATGTAGATCGATCTCGATGTGCTTGGTGCGTTGATGTTGGAACGGATTGCATGCAAGATAGGAGGCGCTGATATTGTCACAATAGACGATTGTGGCACACTGTGGTGGACACTTGAGTTTGTGAAGGAGTTGGCGTAACCAGCAAGACTCAACAACGCAGTTGGCAACACCACAATACTCGGCCTCCGCACTAGAACGAGACATGGTGGCTTGTCGTTTGGAGGACCAAGATATGAGATTGGAACCATGGAAAACACAAAAGCCCGACGTGGATTTCCGTGTATCAGGGCAACTGGCCCAGTCCGCATCCGCGTATGCGATGAGTTCCTTGGAGGATGACTTGTAGAATTGTAAGCCATAGTGGGAGGTGCCTTGGAGGTAACGAAGAATACATTTGACGAGCTGCATATGAGTGTCGCGTGGCTCATGCATAAAGAGACACACCTGTTGGACGGCATATGAAATGTCCGGCCTGGTCAAGGTGAGATACTGAAGGGCGCCGGCAAGGCTGCGATAATAGGTGGGGTTGGAGAGAAGTTGACCATGGGTGAGAGACAACTTAGAACTCGTGTCAATGGGGGTGGAGACGGGCTTACAATGGAGCATGTTTGCACGCTCAAGAACCTCCAAGGTGTACTGTTGCTGGCTGAGGAAGAGCCCGAGGAGTTCGGGGTGAAGTTGATGCCGAGAAAATGATGGAGAGGCCCCATATCGGTCATGGAAAACTCAGACTTGAGAGCCGAGATAATGTGGTGTAGTGTTTGAGGAGAGATGGCTGTTAAAATGATATCATCGACGTACACAAGTAAGTAAGCGATGGATGTACCATGATGAAGAATGAACAAGGAGGTGTCACTCTTGGATCCATGAAACCCAAGGGAGAGAAGGAATGCTTGAAAGCGAAGAAACCACGTGCGAGGAGCTTGCTTGAGGCCGTAAAGAGACTTGTGGAGACGGCAAACATGATCCGGACGAGCGGTGTCAACAAAACCAGCCGGTTGAGAGCAGTAGACGAGCAAATGATTTACTAAAGGAAGAGGGAAAGGGGAGCCGAGGCTGACGGCCTAGCTGGCAAGCAGTACAAGGTGTATGAGCCTCCTTATTACAATCGGGAAGAACATTTTTAGCTAAGGTGGAGAGAGTATGAACGCCGGGGTGGCCGAGCCGGCGATGCCACATGTCAGGTGATGCGGTGGCAAGGAGCGCGGACGCCGAGGACGCTTTATTGCCAACGAAGGGGTAGAGGTCGGCGTTGCTAATGGAGAACATGAGAACCCGCCGCGTTCGAAGATCCTTCACAAGAAAACCACAAGGGTAAAACTCCACGGAACAAGAATTTTCTCTAGTGAATTTGCGAACGGAAATAAGGCTGGTGACTACGTGTGGGGAAACAAGAACATTAGTGAGGCGGAAGTCGTGAGGGGGAAGGGTGACAGAGCCGATGGTCGTCACATGAATGTGTTGGCCATTGCCGACAAGGATGCTAGTCCGCACATGCTTTAAAGAAGAACTAGACGAGGTAAGGGTACCTGGATTGCCGGTGATGTGGGAGGAGGCGCCACTGTCGAGGTACCAATCCGTCGACAGAGTGGAGGGGAGGCCGCCGTTGCTGTAGGCGGCGTTCAACATGGCGAGGTGCTCCCAAGAAGGCGGTGCAGGCGGGTAGTACGGTGATGACGGAGGAGGCGCCGGCTGATACATCGGGTAGGCGTGGGCATGAGAGCCGGGCCGGGGGCCGAGAACCCCGGCGGAGTTGGGCGGCACCCATCCAGGTCGAGGCAGAGGGAGCGCCATCCCGTATGGAGTGAAGTAGCCCGTGAACGGGGCGGGTTGCGACAGTGGGCCGCGGCCACCAAAGTCGTGGCGGCCACGCCCGCGCCCATGGCCACGGTCGGCACCGTCACCGCGGTCACCATGGCCGCGGGGCTGCTGCGGAGGCGGAGGCGGAGCCTGGGAGCGATCGGAGCCGCGATCTCCCGAGCGGTCGCTGCGATCACCCTGAGAGCGCGTGCCCGATCCAGAGGGATCGCCACCGGAAAGAGAGGCGCCAGGGAGAGCGAACGCCAAGGTGCTCTCCTCAGCGGCGCGCTGGTCCCGGGACTCCTCCGCCAGGACGACATGGGAGAGGACGGTGTCGAAGGGCATGGTGGACGCCTGGTCGCCGAGGACGACAGGGATGGTGTCGAGCGGCTTGTCGAGTCCATGAAGGAATTGGGTGGTGAGATCCACCTCTTTGACGGCGTGGTCGATGTCGGCGAGACCGTCGGTGAGCAGCTTCAGGCGACGTGCATACTCGGTGACGGAGAGATCGCCCTGCTTCAGATTACG
Organism: Triticum aestivum; assembly: GCF_018294505.1. NCBI lineage: Eukaryota > Viridiplantae > Streptophyta > Magnoliopsida > Poales > Poaceae > Triticum > Triticum aestivum. The sequence continues at coordinate 47,947,170 of NC_057814.1, read as the reverse complement.
GTACTGGCGGTTGAGCACCATGAACCGCGCAGCCCGATTGACGAGGAAGAAGTACTGGATCTTGGTCCACAGGGCGTAAGTGGTGGTGGCGCCGACGACGTGGTCGATGAGGGGATCGGCGAGGGTGGCGTAGATCTAGAGCACCACATGGGCGTCCAGCTCCTGGTACTGGGCATCGGCGTTGGGTGGAGGAGGGTGCTCGATGAGGTAGGTGACGCCGTAGCGGACGAGAACGAGAAGGAAGAAAGGCTTCCATTTGTGGTAGTTGTGATCGGCCGGATTGAGGAGGAATTTGATATGATTGGTGATGTGATCGAAGAAGATCGGGTGGCGAGGAGCCGGGGTGGGCGGCGCAGGAGCCGAGGACGAGAAGAGAGGGGCGAACTGAGAGGGACCGGTGCTGCCAGATGCGCCGGAGAAGAGGAACGGGGTGGAGCCCGGTGAGGTCGCTGAAGAGGTGGCAGGAGCAGTCGCCGAGGAAGAGAGGGAGCCCGGCGAGGTCGCGGTGTTGGTGGCGGCGGAAGAGGAGCCGGGCGCAGTCATGTCATGGCGACGGAAGAGGAGGGCCTGGTAACTGATACCAAGTTGGAGGATCAAATCACTCTCTGTATTGATCAAGCGTTACATACAAGGTTTATATACACCGGGCGCTGCCCGAGTCATAAGGCACGCAGGCATGTGATCCTAATTACATGGGCACGTTACAACACAACTCAACAGATTCAAGACTCAAAAGTAATGGATATACTCGAGGAGACGAAGAACCTTGGAAATCATATTAGAAGTAGATTGGGTGTCATTAAGTATTTACTTATTTGAGGAATAAATTATTTCTGAGGAGTCAGACTAAATTTTGATAGCCAAATTTTGTTGGTATAGATAGCATAAGGGCAACCAATCTATGTCCCCAGCAATGTGTAGTACATCACATCATGTTTCCAGTACACTGTTTACAAACAAACAACATTTGACGGTTCTACTACATAAAAGCGTATAACCCATCGCTCCCGTGTCGCTGGAGGGCGACACCGGGGCGCCCCCAACCCTAGCCGCCCGGATCCCATCTATCACCACTCCGCCGCCGCCGCCGGCAGCCATCGCCGGCGGCGGCGAAGGCCGGCTCCGGCGACCGGACGGGCGCAACTCCCATCTTCCTAGCTCTTCCTCTCCAAGACTACAACATTCATGGATCTGATGAGTCAATCGTGGTGGTTCTTCGTCTCGTTCTCACGGGCCTGGTGCTTGGGGCGCCGCCGGCGCTGATTCGTTGCTGCAAGGCTGCCCTTGCGCTGCCGCTCCGGGAGAGGCGACCGGAGCTCCGCCGCCTCATCGATCTGCCCCAACACTATCTGCCCGTCCACGTGCTCGCGCTAGGCCTCCGGTGGTGGCGTGCTGCACTTGGCTCCCACGGTGCTGCCGGCAATGGCCAGCCTTCCGCACATGCGGTGGCTGCCGGTGGCGCTACGGTCCGCGGCATGGTGGTGGCGATCTAGATCCTATCGGCTGGATGGTGGTGACTGCAAAATGCAGGGACTTTCTATAGCTCCACGACGACGGTGATCAACGAAAGATTTTGGGGGGTTCATCCCGCTTGATCCGGTTGTTGATTTCGGCGGTGAGATACAAATTATGGACGATGATTTGACGCAGAGGGATGGTTGTACAGTGGCGGCGGTCGAATCGCATGTAGCCACTGAGATTGTGGAAAAGTGGTGGCGACAACACATGACTGACTTCGATGGTGGTGCTACTCGAGCACCTGGTCTTGAGCTTCGGGGCGAAATCCTAGGTCAACCGAGAGTGGTTATGCCTGGCAATGGCGATGTTTTTTTACGTCGTTACCTTGTTGAAGGGATTGCTCGAATATGCTCAGACTGCTTCTTCAGGGTGAAAACCTAGATTCTGACTTTATGGTTGGATCCGGTGACGACGACACTTGAGTATCCCTCCCTTCTTGAAGGCGTTGTTGTTGAAGAACCTCGTCGTCCATGTGATGTCATGAGATAGTTGGTGCAGATATGGTTATTGTTGTAGTTTGTCGATCGCACATCAGATCGCTTTGGGATTTTTTTTCTCGCCTACGCATAGCTTTGGTCTTATATGACTTTGCTAGTTGTGGACGTGTTTTTTACGTGCGTGTGTGGTGTTGGCTGTGTGCATCCTAGCTATGCAGAGGCCGGGTGTATGCTCACTGTGTTATGTATCTTCTTGATGCTTCATTTTGAGTCAATAAAATTCACCCTTTATCGAAAACTACATAAAAGCGTATGTACAGAAAATTTTAAATAATAAATGTGTACATAATATTGAAAAGCAGAGGAAATCCATGTGATCAAAGAACGTTTAGTTCTATCTTGCATCTCCATAAATCTTTTTAAATTTTAAATCCAGTCAAAATGTCTATTGCTTTGATTACTACTCCTAATAAACGATCTTAACCAATCAGCATATGTCATTCTTCAGCAAGGGAAGGCCGATCTGCTTCGCCAATTAATTGGTCAGCATATTGATGAGCACGTATTTCTCGACAAAGATAAATCGCTTTGGATGGAGCGGCTCATCATGAAGCGATGGCGTGAGCCGACCGGCTTGACGAGCTCCTCCTGTACGCTGTTGGGTGCTGGCTGCATCTGATGTCGCCTGGTGCAAGATAGTGTTGTCGTCCAACTATTGTCTACATGCTAAATCAGCTCTAGTATTGATTATTATTGTTTTGTAGTATTCACACAATACTATTCTTTTGGCAGATATACTTTTTTTGCATGGCATGCTTGCGATATTATTCGCAGGTGTGGATTGCTTTCTTTTTTTGGAGAAAAAGGTGTGGACTGCTAAGACTTATTACTTGCGTATATAGTACATCTATGCCTGTCCATACATTGTCCTTATATATAAGTAAGAGAAAATTATATATATGAAATTATCTTTAGGCCACCTAAATTACTACATTAAGTAAAAAAATCTGGATGTATCATTTGCCAGAAAGATATCATATGAACACAGGATTTTGTGTGTAGTGGGAATAGGAAGTGTTAAAAAAACTGGGCACAACCACAAGATTATTTTGGGACGGACAACTTAAATCCAAATAATCTATCACACAGTTCCCACCCACCATATTAATCATAGAAGAAATTCAATAATAATTTATTGGTTAAGACAACAACTTAAAACCTGAATAATGCATGGCCCTTCAAGGTATGAGAAAATAGAAACCTCTTACATATAATTATTTGCTACAGTGTCATGTATTTTCATAGAAAATTGTGCCTATCGATTGATGTCTATAGAAGTATATTCTTATACAATCATACAGTTCAGGCACTTTCTCGTGGTATTTCTGACCACACGCCTTTATTTCTTGACTCTGGTGAGGCCACCCACTTGGGAAACAAAAACTCATTTTCGTTCGAGCTTGCTTGGTTTGAAAGAGAAGGCTTCTTTGATCTCGTACCCAGAGAGTGGGCTAAGGATGCAGGAGGTAGGACTGCGCTTGAGCGTTGGCAGAATAAGATTAGGCACTTGAGAAGTTTCCTACGTGGGTGGGCTAAGCATCTTAGCGGGATTTATAAGGTCGAAAAGGAACGGCTCCTTACCCTTATTCAGTCCCTAGATGTAAAAGCAGAAACCACGGTTCTGCCAGCCTCAGAGCTTCATGCCAAGCTTGACGCGGAGATGAGGCTGAAATAGCTTCTTCGTGAAGAAGAATTAATGTGGGCGCTGCGGGCCAAGGTCCGACGAGTTGTCCAGGGGGACGCGGACACTCAATTCTTCCACATGATCGCTAATGGCAAACACAGAAAGAAGAGAATCTTTCAGCTTGAACAAGATGAAGGAACGATTCTGGGTCAGGAGAACCTAAAATTATACATTACTGAGTATTACAAGCAGTTGTTTGGGCCTCCAGAGGATAACTGTGTTTCTCTGGATGAGTCTAGGATTGAGGATGTTCCTCAACTTACTGCTGTTGAGAATGATATTTTAGCTGCTCCTTTTTCTGAGAAAGAGGTGTTTGAGGCCATATCGCAGATGAAAAATAATAAGGCTCCCGACCCGGATGGATTCCCGGCTGAGTTTTATAAGAAGTGCCGGCATATTATTAAAGGGGATTTGTTGCCGTTGTTCCATGATTTATTCTCTGGACAACTTCAGCTTTTTCAACTAAATTTTGGAACGATAACCCTGCTTCCTAAGAAAACAGAGGCTGTGAGAATTGAGCAATTCAGGCCCATCTGTCTTCTTAATGTTAGTTTCAAATTTTTTACCAAGGTCGGGACTAATAGGCTCATACAGATTGCGCATGCTGTGGTGCAGCCTACCCAAACTGCTTTCATGCCGGACAGGAACATCCTCGAAGGGGTTGTGGTCCTTCATGAAACGCTCCATGAGATTCACACGAAAAAACTAGATGGAGTTGTTTTCAAGATGGATTTTGAGAAAGCGTACGATAAAGTCAAATGGCCTTTCCTTCAACAGGCCTTACGCATGAAGGGGTTTGATGAAGCTTGGCGACGCCAGGTAGAATCTTTCACGCAAAAAGGGAGTGTTGGAATTAAAGTGAATGACGACATAGGTCATTATTTCCAGACACACAAGGGCCTGAGACAAGGTGATCCAATGTCTCCTATTCTGTTCAACATTGTGGTTGACATGTTGGCAATTCTGATAGGTAGGGCAAAGGAGGTCGGTCAGGTGGGTGGCTTGGTGCCTCATCTAGTTGATGGTGGTGTGTCCATCCTGCAGTACGCTGATGATACAATCATCTTTATGGAGCACGACTTGGCAAAAGCGAGAAATATGAAGCTGGTGTTATACTTATTTGAACAATTGACCGGATTGAAGATTAACTTTCATAAAAGTGAGTTGTTCTGTTTTGGTAGAGCCAATGAGGAACAAGAGGCTTATAGGAAATTGTTCGGATGCGAATTGGGGGCATTACCTTTCACGTACTTAGGTATACCCACTCACCATCGTAAGCTGACAAACAGAGAATGGAAGTGCATCGAGGATCGGTTTGAGAAGAAACTGAGTTGCTGGAAGGGCAAACTCATGTCATATGGAGGCTGATTGATTCTTATTAATTCGGTGTCACGAGTATGCCTATGTTTCTCTTATTTATCTTTCTTCGAAGTCCCAGTTGGTGTTAGGAAAAGGCTGGACTTCTATCAATCCCGATTCTTCTGGCAGAGTGATGAACTAAAGACAAAATACTGACTCGCCAAATGGGATATCATCTGTCGACCCAAGGACCAGGGGGCCTTGGTATTGAGAATCTTGAAGTCAAGAACAGATGTCTTCTCAGTAAGTGGCTGTATAAGTTATCAGTTGAGAATGAGGCCACGTGGGCGCAGATTCTCCGTAGTAAGTATTTGCAGTCCAAGACTTTGTCCCAGGTGACAGCGAGACTAACTGACTCGCCATTTTGGAAGGGGCTTATGAGAGTCAAAGCTGCCTTCTTTAATAGAACAAAGTTTATATTCGGTAATGGCAACACCACTCGCTTCTAGGAGGATACTTGGCTTGGTGAAACGCCGTTGGCGCTTCAGTATCCGTCCCTGTATCGTATTGTTCAACGACGTGATGCTCTTGTTGCAACGATTATGCAGTCCATTCCCCTTAATATTCAGTTTAGGAGGGCGCTTGTTGGCGACCGGTGGGAAGCATGGCTTCATTTGGTGAGTAGACTGATGGAGGTTCAGCTATCTCATCAGCCTGATCAGTTGTGTTGGATGCTTACTAGGTCTGGAGAGTTCATAGTTAAGTCGATGTATATCGATGTCATTAACTCTAGTGCTATTCCTAGTTCCAAAGATGTTTGGAAAGTCAAAATTCCTTTGAAAATTAAAGTGTTTATGTGGTTTGTACATAAATAAGTCATTTTAACAAAGGATAATTTGGTTAAGCGCAACTGGACAGGATCTACTAGGTGTAGTTTTTGTGATCGGGACGAAACTATCAAGCACCTCTTCTTTGACTGCCCGTTGGCGAGAGTTTTGTGGCACACGGTGCATATTGCCTTTAACATTACTCCTCCGAATTCGGTCAGTACGTTATTTGGAACGTGGCTTGTTGGGATAGAGTCCGAAACAGCTAGACACATTCGCGTAGGAGTATGTGCTTTGTTGTGGGCAATTTGGAACCGCAGAAATGATTTGGCTTTTAACAGAACAACAAATATTCATTTTTTGCATGTTTTATTTCGGGCTACTGCGCTGATCAGTATGTGGTCGTTACTCACTCCGACGGAGGCCAGGGAGCGTTTGGTTACTGGATCTGTCCGGTGGGGGATGGTAGCGCGGGATATCTTCAACCAGTTTGGATGACGGTCATGTAATAAGATAGGCGATTAGTTTACCTATCTTTGTTATGCCAGCCGGTTGTGGCTTTTGGGCCTATTGTTTTTGGCGTTGTGGCTCTTTGTGAGCTTGCCGTTATTTTGTTTTCAGACTATAAGACCTTGTTGAACCTCGTTTTTATCTATAAATGTGGCAGTATGCATTGTTCTGATGCAGAGGCCGGGGAGTCCCTTTTTGAAAAAAAATACAATCATGCAATTCTAAGTGCAATCCAATGTTCCCCAGGGAGGACTATTGCACACATATAAAATATACTCTGTGAAGAGAAGGGTTTTAGGATCAAATTCTATCGTTCTGCGGTGGCGAAAAGGAAGAAGTGTGTCCGTTTAGGTACTGAAAATACAGGAACATAAATGCTACAGTAGGACAATAGTTATAGATAGTTTTTATATAAAATTGCTAGCCCGTGCTGGAGCACGGGTTGACGACTAGTGATTCATAATCAAGTGATTCCAAAAGTCTATCCACATGAAGTTTCTTCATGCGCTTGATGAGGACCCGACTAGATGGCGAGTCGTTCGTCGGCCCGCATTTTTATGGTACTAGCAACAACAAGAAGAAATTCCGGTCGAGCAAAGATACAAGACCGTAATATCGAAAACTGGTGTCGAGTAGATGAATCAACTCCACACGTAGCAGCAAGAAAATTCCTCACGGATCAGTAAAAGCAAACACAATATTTGATGTCCCCTGACATGAGACGTTTTCTGACTTTTATTCAACTCACGATCGAAACAAAACTTGACCCTTTACACGGCCAGATCGGCCAGTATTTAACGAGCACGCAGGCTCTAGTTCCTAAACCGACTCGAACTTTCCCTACTCCATGTAACAAACCAGATCTCTTTTCCTATTCAAACCGGAAACCCAAGTACTACTAGGACTCTCTCTTATCTCAACTAATTAATCTCACCTAATTAACTATTCGGCCAACTGATCACATAAATACAAACCTGGACTACGTACTAGTGCTAGATGGAACTGATACAAAAAATATTCAGTACGGAACTTCCTGTGCAGCACACGGAGTACTGAAGGCCTGACTTCATCTGGTTCTGCTTCTAGTGATGGTACTAGCCATACCCACGCGGCGCCACGCCGCGCCCCGTTGATACGGTACATGTGTATACGTTTTTGTTGGCTCATGTGATAAAAAATAACAGCTTCATATGTGTAAGTTTGTAGTTATAATCTGTATAGTACAAGAAAGCAGGCTATGGACAAGAACAATTTGAAAATGATACATTTATTGTCACCATGAGTGCTACATCTTTCAAGATGGAAATTATAAAAGTGGAGCGGGGGCGGGGGGGGGGGGGGGGGGGGGGGGGGGGGACCCTTTCATTCAAAAAAAAAGATGGAAAATATAAATCCGACATTCTAGCAATACTAAGATGAAATGATTTTTAACAACTTTTTTTACACCTGGAAACTTAAAAATGAACAGAAAATACGCATGAAATGATTACCCACAATCACACTCTTTCAATGAGAAAAAACTTAATCAAATTGCTCTACTCCCTTGCTCAGTGACCATGGCTAAACCTATCAATCCATTTGGACCATAATCAATTTGTGAGAATGTTTTTTAGGGGAAGTCTTTGCAAACATAAAAAATCAAATCACTTCTCAATGAAATTAGGAAGTGACAAACGGCAAAGAAGACATAGTGGTCCTCCAATACATGAGCTAGTAAATTGATACTACATAATAAAATTATTGGTATCAACACAACGCAACATCAACCATTCACTAATGTTTGGAAATTTTCATAAGCTTCGTCACCACATCTAAATCGGAGCTGCACTACAATTTTACAAACAGACAAAAAAACAAATAGAAAACATATCTACAGAATTCTAGATCTGATTTTCTCCATTTGAAATGCAGGCCGAATATCAATCAAGTTCATTAGATACATAGCATGACAATCAGAGCTCTAATTTACACGGTGTACATTTCTAGTTGTTGGTCTGATCTAAATGCAGATTTACAATTAGAGTGCAAGATTCTACTACCATTTTGTGTTGTTTGGCATTTCAGTACCTCATCTAGTGACAGCGTGCCAAGTTAGCAGCATGAATGAGTTAAAAGAAATAAATATGGTCCGCAGCATATATAGTTACGAAAAGGGAAATAATTGGCAGCATGAATAATGGAGCTAGTTCGCAAAAAAATATGAATAATGGAGCTAATAATGGAATGTACCCTCATAACTAACCACTTATACATCTATCTTATCCGAGTGTCCCTTTACATAATATCTTGTAATGTGATAGCTGCATTCTTCCCTCTAGAACCACAATAATTACGTTGTTTGGATTGAATGCGGAAAATTCTTCACCTCGTTTTTACTAAGTTGGTTTACCTCCCTATGGAATATGAGAGAATCTTTCCAGATATGAGACATCCTCTCAAACATTAGACATAAACAATACGTAGCGAGCAAAATTAGCATTACTGTATATCCAAAAAATATCAATTTTTATTGTTTCACGAAAGATAATGACAGTAGTAAGATGATTTCAAGACAAATGATGCTAGTAATGTATAGAGACCAGAAAAGTATGAGTTAAAATAACTGAGACACCGCACATGCTACAATGAATTGCTCTGTTGGCGCCTCCTCCACATCCACAATCACTAGTAGAAAACAGGGCTTTGGTCACAGGGCAATATTCACATTAGTCCCGGTTCAGTCACGAACCGGGACTAATGTGAGCATTGGTCCCGGTTCGTGCGGCCAGGGGCATGCCGGGCCTCGTGGGGGCATTGGTCCCGGTTCGTCTGGCCCCTTTGGTCCCGGTTGGTGGGACGAACCGGGACCAATGGGCCTCGCTCCTGGCCCACCACCATTGGTCCCGGTTGGTGGCTTGAACCGGGACCACAGGCTGCCCTTTAGTCCCGGTTCATGCCACGAACCGGGACCAATGAGGTGCCTATATATACCCCTCGCCCGCAAGCAGAGCACTCCAGTGCTCTGTTTTTCTCTGGCCGGCGAGGGGAGGGCTTTGTGGTGCTCTAGCTCACCTCCTATGCACATGAGGTGTTCGATGAAATGCCCGAACCACACTAGTTAAGCTTTCGCCCCTCGAAGCTCGACCTAAAAGCTCCATTTTCCTCGAGATTTGTCTAGGTTTAGCGGCCCGTCACGTCCCATTCCCGTCTTCACCGCCGTCGATCGCCCGCGCTGATCTCGTCGCCGGCACCACCGTGGTGAGCCTCTTGTTCTTATCTTCTTTCTGAAAGAAAAAAATTCTTACTTTAGATAGATACTTGTCTAATTTTCTTACTATTGTATTGCTTGTTATTATATAGTGCGATGGTTTTGGTATCCGCCCCCGTCGGCCCTCGTCCTGTCTATGATTCGGATGTGGTATATATTATCTTTATAACTATTGGTTCATTTATTGTTTATGAAAATTATGCCGACCAACGTGACATAGATTTTATTTATCTAGGAGGTATGTGAACCGGAAATTCCAACCGACCCTATTGTCGAGAGGTTAAATTTAGTTGAAGAAGAAAAAAATTTCTTGAAGGAAAAAATAAATAAAAATGAGGAGGAGAAGATGATATTGGAGTTGCATGTTGCGGATGTCGTCGATAATCACAAGATCAAGATGGATGCAACGCGCTTGAAGATTAGAAAGATTAGAAAATATGCCATTCATACCGAGGCTTGGTATCATTATGTCGTTGAATCAATTGTCAGCTTGGTTGCGATTATGATCGCATTTGTTTTCGCATTGAAATGTTTTACATAGTTTCAATGTATGGTTTAATTAATTAGATGCTCTGGAGAGCTATATGTTGTTAGATGAGAACTATGTATGTACTTTGGTGTTAATGTGATGACGAACTTCTATTAATTTGGTCACTTAATTATCTATTCATGATGTTCTGTAATGGTTTTTGACACACTTAATTATATATAATGCACGCAGATGAACCGACAATGGATGTACAGTGACAGACACACCTCCGAGTACATTAAGGGCGTGCATGATTTTCTCGAAGTGGCTGAGGCAAACAAGCAAAATGGTTTTATGTGTTGTCCATGCCCTAAATGTGGGAATACGAAGTCTTACTCTGACCGGAAAATCCTTCACACCCACCTGCTTTACAAGGGTTTCATGCCACACTATAATGTTTGGACGAGGCACGGAGAAATAGGGGTTATGATGGAAGACGGCGAAGAAGAAGAGGACGATGACAACTATGTGCCCCCTGAATACGATGTTGCTGCAACGGGGGAAGCTGCTGAAGATCAAGAGGAACCAGGCGATGTGCCCAATGATGCTGCAACGGGGGAAGCTGCTGAAGATCAAGAGGAACCAGTGCCCGATGATGATGATCTCCGCCGGGTCATTGTCGATGCAAGGACGCAATGCGAAAGTCAAAAGGAGAAGCTGAAGTTCGATCGCATGTTAGAGGATCACAAAAAAGGGTTGTACCCCAATTGCGAAGATGGCAACACAAAGCTGCAGTGGAAGGCAGAGAATACTGTGCCTGACAAAGGATTTGAGAAGCTATTGAAAATATTGAAGAAGAAGCTTCCAAAGGATAACGAATTGCCCGACAGTACATACGCAGCAAAGAAGGTCGTATGCCCTCTAGGATTGGAGGTGCAGAAGATACATGCATGCCCTAATGACTGCATCCTCTACCGTGGTGCGTACAAAGATCTGAACGCATGCCCGGTATGCGGTGCATTGCGGTATAAGATCAGACGAGATGACCCTGGTGATGTTGACGGCGAGCCCCCCAGGAAGAGGGTTCCTGCGAAGGTGATGTGGTATGCTCCTATAATACCATGGTTGAAACGTCTGTTCAGAAATGAAGAACATGCCAAGTTGATGCGATGGCACAGTGAGGACCGTAAGAAAGACGGGAAGTTGAGAGCACCCTCTGACGGGTCGCAGTGGAGAAAAATCGAGAGAAAGTACTGAGCTGAGTTTGCAGCTGACCCAAGGAACGTATGGTTTGGTTTAAGCGCGGATGGCATTAATCCTTTCGGGGAGCAGAGCAGCAATCACAGCACCTGGCCCGTGACTCTATGTATGTATAACCTTCCTCCTTGGATGTGCATGAAGCGGAAGTTCATTATGATGCCAGTTCTCATCCAAGGCCCTAAGCAACCTGGCAACGACATTGATGTGTACCTAAGGCCATTAGTTGAAGAACTTGGAGGGAACTGACTGGAAAAGGCACGCTTGGAGGGGACTCAATAATATGCAGGGACGGATATTCTTGGTCTCAAGCACACTACACAGTTCTACAGAACTCTACCTTGGTGACCCCGTATGTCGATGAACACGAACACAAGAATAGTCTGCGCTCCAAACACCCGGAGCAGTGCGACGACTGGATTACATGTGAACACATCAGGACTTTCAGCAGTTGGTTGGAAACACGTCTCAGAGGTGACAACACTGTTTGTGATGAGCTGTACTCGTTGTCCAGGGGACCATCTTTGACTGTATTGACATACAAAGGATACGAGATAAATGGGAATACATTTTACACGATCGCCCAAGATCAAAAGAGCACCAACCAAAACAGCGGTGTCTGCTTTGATGCAGCAACCGAGAGGGGAAAGGACACATATTATGGTTACATAGTGGACATATGGGAACTTGACTACGGACATGATTTTAAGGTCCCTTTGTTTAAGTGCAAATGGGTCAATCTGTCAGGAGGCGGGGTACAGGTAGACCCACAGTACGGAATGACAATAGTGGATCTGAACAATCTTGGGTACACTGACTAACCGTTCGTCCTAGCCAATGATGTGGCACAGGTTATCTATGTGAAGGACATGTCTACCAGACCGAGAAAAAGAAAAGATAAGGAAGCGAATACATCATACGATGAGCCAAAGCGCCACATAGTTCTTTCAGGAAAAAGGGACATTGTGGGAGTGGAGGGCAAGACAGACATGTCTGAAGATTATGAAAAGTTTCATGAAATTCCTCCCTTCAAAGTCAAGGCTGACCCAAGCATCCTTATAAACGATGAAGATTGCACATGGTTACGGCGCAATAAGCAAAGGACAGAAGCGAAGAAAAAGTGAAGACTTTCTCTCCACAACTATTATGATGATACCATGCCAACTTTCAACCTTTTCGTAGTTCATTTGAAATGCCTGTTGTAACAGACGAGTTTCCGTATGAAACCCTGATATCTCGAAATAGATTGTCCATTTTGTACACGAAATTGCATCTAGTTTTTGACGTAACCCTCTCAACTTTTTAGCACATGCTATGTGGGTGAAATGATGACACCATGCCAACTTTCAACCTTTTTAGAGTTCATTTGTAGTGCTTTTCAATTTCACGGTCATATAGCTCAAAAAATCAGTAAATGCATGAAAAATAACAAATGAAATCAGAAAGGGTTGAAAATTGATGATGTGGCTTTCAATGGTGCATTTTGAACACACAAAAAGTCTGGAGTTCAAATAAGTTCAAAAAAATGAAATCCCTTTGTAACTGATGAGTTTTCGTCCGAAACCCTGATACTTCGAAAGAGATTGTCCATTTTGTACACGAAGTGCATCCAGTTTTTGCCGCAACCCTCTCAACTTTTTAGCACATGCTATGTGGGTCAAATGATGACACCATGCCAACTTTCAACGTTTTCAGAGTTCATTTGTAGTGCTTTTCAACTTCACGGCCATATAGCTCAAAAAATCAGTAAATGCATGAAAAATAACAAATGAAGTCAGAAAGGGTTGAAAATTGATGATGTGGCTTTGAATGGTGCATTTTGAACACACAAAAAAGTCTGGTGTTCAAATAAATTCAAAAAAATGAAATTCCTTCGTAACTGATGAGTTTTCGTTCGAAACCCTGATACTTCGAAAGAGATTGTCCATTTTGTACACGAAGTGCATCCAGTTTTTACCGTAACCCTCTCAAATTTTTAGCACATGCTATGTGGGTGAAATGATGATATCATGCCAACTTTCAACCTTTTCAGAGTTCATTTGTAGTGCTTTTCAATTTAAGGGTCATTTATAGCTCATGAACTAATAACAAAAAGAATGAACTAAAAATAATCAATTAAAATATGCTGTTATGATCAACTAAAACAAAACTATAATATCCTTCAATAACAAAAAGAATCAACTAAAAAGCTTTTATAAAACTCCAATAGCAAAAGGAATCAACAAAAAAACTTTTATAAACCTCTAGTATTATTGAAACTAAAATTATATAAAATTTATGCAACTAAAATTATCAAATCATTTTCTGTTCAAAACATTAAAAGCAAAAAAGAATTTTCATAAAGAATGTTTCTGTTAGACATTTTAATAGCAAAAAGCATTATCATAAAGATTTTTTGTTAGAAACTAAAATAACAAAATCTGTTTTTGAATAGAATCATAAAACACAGTAATATTAAATAGCAGGAAAAAGAATCACATAAATTTCAAAGAATTCAAATTTGAAAACTAGTGGCACTAACAGAAAGTTTATAATTTTTGTGACCTAAAAGAAAAAAGAATTAAAAAGTATTTTGTTGTAAGTAGAAACAAAATAAAATAAATAAAGCAACAAAGAAAAAAAAGTGCCACCTACTGGGCCACCACGGCCTGAATACGATTAGAAACCCAACCATGGGCCAGGATTCAGGCCCGCAGAAGGTCTAGTAGGCCCACAGTCACACAGTGTACGGTTAGGCCCGAAAGCCTGCAATTGAGAGGAGCTCGAGAGGGTGGGCGCAGCAGCGCTTATAAACCACTCTCGAGCTCTCTCAGCTAGCGAGGTGGTACTAAACTTTTGACGCGGGGCAGCACAAGGCCTTTGGTCCCAGTTGGTGCCACCAACCGGGACTAAAGGGGGGCATGCGTACCGGTTCGTGGCACCAACCGGGACCAATGCCCCCCTTTAGTCCCGGTTGGGGCCACCAACCGGGACCAAAGGCTGCCGCTTCCCGCCCTTTGGGCTGCTGAAAAGAGGCCTTTGGTCCCGGTTGGTGGCACCAACCGGGACTAAAGGGTGGCATTGGTACCGGTTTGTGCCACGAGCCGGGACCAATGCTCTTTGTATATAAGCTGGACTTGTGAAATTTCACAACCTCACCGTCAGTTCGTGCCCGACGCCCCAGCACTGCTCCTCGTCGCCGTCGCCGTCATCGCCCCTACCTCCGACGCCGTCGCCGCGCCGCCCCTGCCTCCGACTCCGTCGCCGCGCCGCCCTGCCTCCGACGCCGTCGCCGCGCCGCCCCTGTCCCCGACCACGCCGTCGCCGCGCCGGCCCCTGCCCCGCGCCGGCGCCCTCGCCTCCCCCGCCCTCGCCATCGCTAGACGCCCCCGCTGTGAGCCGCCGCCGGTCCGGCTCTGTTTTTATTTTGTATTAGATTAATTTTTTGTTTCCTATATATAAAATGTATATTTGTATGGATGTGGCTATATGTAAGTTCAGAGCATGTTTTTTATTAGATTTATTACATTAATTTTTTTGTTCACAACATGTTTTTGTTCATATATGTATTTTTTGTTCATATGTGTATTAATGTTTTTGTTGTATATATGTAATTTTTTTCAATGTATATATGTATGTGGTAGCTATATATGCATGATGAGGGGGGTGGGGGTCGATATACCCCCTCCCCGGTAATTTCAACATGAGGGGAGGTCGATACCCCCTCCCCGACAACATTTTTTAGAAAAGTTTTATATATCTAGCTAGGAAGAAAGGAAGAAGGAATGAACTAAGAAGAGGAATAAGAAGAAAAATAAGAGGAGAAGAAGAAGGAATAGAGGAGAAGAAGAAAAAATAGAGTCTATTTTTTCTTCTTCTCCTCTATTCCTTCTTCTTTTTTTTCTTCTTCTCCTCTTTTTTTATCTTCTACTTCCTCTTCTTAATTTTTATCGGGAACTCCATTCCAAAATAACTTCGACATGATGGGCGGTCAATATATATACCCCCTCTCGACCGTGATAAATTATACCACAGGAGCACCCCCCGGCCCTCTCGCTCGACCAAAACTCTCGAGGACACCCAAACCGTAGAAAAAAACGATGTCGGTCTCCTACCCCCTCCCGCCGCGCCCCTACCCTTGAAGCGTTGCCGAGGCCACCCCAAACCCGGAAAAGCTAGGTCTACGTTTGCACTAATATATCCACCTGCTGTCATGTTTGTGTAATAATTGCCATGTTGTAATATTTGCAAAAACAATGGAGCACAGATGAGACGAGGAAGCAGAAGAGGTGTTGGGGGACATAATCTTAGCCGGAGGTGATGTCTTGTCGTATCTTAACGACAATGATGGTCTGGAAGAACAGGGTGAAGAAGCAGGCTATGATGATCGAAGAGTGGAGGAGGAAAGACATGATTATGATGGCTCCGGTGACCCAATGCTGGTGCAAGAAGGAGCCCGTGGTGACGGCTCCGGTGACCGAACAAAGTCCGGCCAGGTAAATATATTAGTTAAGCCTGTGCTGACTAGCTAATTGATGCATTCATTGTTTTGGTATGTACACATATGAATTAACTCTCGTCTTTCTTCTTTTTTCTGGCCCTCCGGATCGAGCACAACTTCGGTAAAGAGACGAGGCCCGAAGAGAAAGTTGCGCTCGGATGAAAGGTTTGAGATCACAACAATCGCGCACGACGGCCAACCGATTGAACCCATCCGGACAAAGGAAGCATTTGCTGCTCAGTGCGGGGTTCTTGTTAGGGACAAGATCCCGATCAGCATCCACCAATGGTATAAGCCTAAGAAGGAAGACCCTGAGGTGTCTTATGTCAATGATATGCAGAAAGATGATCTTTGGACTGAGCTGAAGGCAAATTTCACCCTACCGCCAGAGGAGGACCCGGAGAAGCCAGTTCAAGAGCAATTAATCAA
The DNA here is from genome assembly GCF_018294505.1 of Triticum aestivum. NCBI lineage: Eukaryota > Viridiplantae > Streptophyta > Magnoliopsida > Poales > Poaceae > Triticum > Triticum aestivum. The sequence continues at coordinate 47,930,953 of NC_057814.1, read as the reverse complement.
GTCTCATGCTCTTAAGAAGATGGCGGACCTATTCAGGAGGTGGAAGAATGAGCTGAAAACGTTTGTCAACAAAGAAGAGACACCAGAATTCATCGGCCGGTATGAGAAGATCAGAGATCACTGGCCCGCAGTTGTGGCCCACAAGACATCGAAAAAGAGTAAGAAGATGTCAGCGACAAACAAGAAGAATGCTGCGAAGAAGAAGCTTCACCATCGCACGGGGTCAGGTGGCTACCTCAAAGCCCGGCCTAAGTGGGCCAAGGCTGAGAATGATCTGCTTGATAAAGGGATCAAACCAGAGACAATGAACTGGCCAGACCGTTGCCGGACTTGGTTCTTCGGGGCTGGCGGAAAATTGGACCCTGTATCAGGGAGGTGCGTTTGGACGGACGAGCTTTTGAGAATACCAGTCAAGAGGCTTCAGCACTATATCAATGCAGCGCAGGAAGGGACGTTCGTTCCAGACAGAGAGAACGACGAGCTCACAATGGCCCTCGGGAATCCTGAGCACCCTGGACGGACACGAGGCACGCTAGGCTCCGTTCTGTGGAAGGCTGGTTTTCCGGACGCAGACGGTTACAAAAGCCAGTAGAGGAGGACAAAAGTGGAGCAGACCCAAATTCAGAAGCTGCACGAAAGGGTTCAAGTGCTAGAGGAACGAGACGGCAATCGACATGCCGAAACTACCCCCGAAGCTACCCCGCCATCTTAGCGGAGAAGCAGCGTGGCTTCCACCGAGCTGCTTCAGCCGGAGCATGTCTTGACGGCTCCTGCTAGCTACCCCGTGGATGCTATCACGGAGTCTCAACATTGCCACCTTATGGCGCAATGGCAGAACTTCAAAGTCAAGGCGGCTGTCGGCTCTATTCGACCTCCTAAACCCGGCACAACTTTTCACTGTCGTCCGATTCCAGAAGGATATGCTAGGGTGACGGTGGACGAAATAGCGGAGGGATATGAGGACCTCCAGCTTGACCACCCTACCGGTGAAGGGGAGACTCGGCTGGGTTCTGCTCTGAAGATTCCATGCCTATGGCGGAAGGAGCTCATCAACCTTCCGAACTGGACGCCTCCGGCGAGTAAGGGCACTCCGCCTCCTCCTCCAGCGAGTGATCAGGGCACTCAGCCTCCTTCTCCAGCGCGTGGCGGCACTCCGCCTCCTCCTCCGGCGAGTGATCAGGGCACTCGGCCTCCTTCTCCGGCGCGTGGCGGCACTCCGCCTCCTTCTCCGCCTGCGCCGGCGCGCCGGAGCAGCCAGCCTCCTCCTTCTCCGCCTCGTCAGCAAGGGCGGAAGAGACCCGCCGCCGCTCCGGCTGCTCCGGTGCGTCGTAGTCCTTCTCCTCCGCCTCGTAAGCAAGGAAAGAAGACAGCCGTAGCCGCTCAGTCTGCTCTGCCGGCATCTAGCCGTACAGCCAGAGGCGGGAGGCAGTACAGATTCGGTCCTTCTCTGAAGACTCCAAAGAAGTTACCATACGAGAGGACCGAGGAGGAAACCACGAAGATCGTGCGAGCCGAAGTGACGAACTTCTTTGAAGGGGTGACAGCAAAGAAACATCCACCTCCGGAGGAGAAGGTAGATCCGGTGAAAGCGAAGCGCACTCTGGCTGCCCTGACAAAACCACCAAAGTCTCCGCCGAGAGGCAACTATGAGCGCATTCTTGCAAAGACATATGCCGAAGCGGAGCGGTCGGGAAGTACTGTCAGTGATCAAAGGTTAAAAGAACGACGAGCTGGGAAAAAAATTGCCCAGCTCGGCCAACAAGCGAACCAATCGTGCCCCCCGCTCAAGGTGTCTAGCGACATCGTCGCTAATGATCCGAGGATGGTGCCCGGTTATAGCAATCTTGGAGATTACCTGCCCGACGATGTACATTATGATATCTTGGAGGTGGACGAACACAAATACCATTACGGGAAGCCTCTCATCAAAGATGAAAGATCTCTGACAACGATGATGCGAAGATTACATGATTGGTACATGAAAACCTGCAGAGAGTCTGGGGGGAGGAATACTTTGACGCTGAGAGTTAAACCGGAGCATGACCTCGTTGGAATTGAACTGTTGAATGTTCCATTTGAGGAGTTCTTCCAGTTTTTCAATCAAAATGCCCTCGATAAATCAATGATCACTTGCTACTGTCTGTAAGTAGTACTACTTCTGTCATTAAGTCTCTCTATATAGGTCAGCTCTTTTATTGCATGTATTTATAATTATCCTCACTATATTATGCAGATTGAAGATCGCCGAATTGAAAAAAAGACAAATCGGTGATATTGGGTTCATTAACACAAATCTCATAGATGCAACTGAGGTTAAATATCATGCCGAAAATACCGAGACCAACTTGCTATGATCGTTGGTAATAAATGAAAACAAAGATATAATACTCTTTCCTTACAACTTCAAGTGAGTGTTACTGTCTTGTGCATATTCGGTTTCCCTTATTAGTCCAGGTTATAGTAATGTAATTGATGACTTATGCATGCGTGCGCAGCTTCCACTATATTCTCCTAGAGATTAAGCTTGAGCAGGGAGTAGTAACCGTCTTAGACTCGAGACGAAAAGATCCCCAGGACTATGCAGACATGACTCAAATGCTCGAGAAGTAAGTTAAATCGATCATTATCCACCATATCAGCAACTTTGTTCATTTCCTGATATCAAGTAATTGTTTTCTTTGTCTGGCAGGGTTTGGAGAAAATTCACCACAAAAGCTCCGGGACTGCCGAAGAAGCTGCAATTTAGACACCCGAAAGTAAGTACTATAGTAGCATGTTCCGCGCATCCCCTAGTGATTCAAGCGCTAGTTTCATCAATACCATTTAGCATGCTTGCTTATCAGTTTGATTGACCTCTATTTCTTGTAAAGTGGTTGTGGCAGGAACCCGGGAATAATTACTGTGGATACTACGTTTGCGAGTCCATCCGCCACACGACCTGTGAGCGGGGCTACTCTGACGAACAATATGAAGTGCGTAAGCAATAATATTCACAATTTTATTTTATTACCATCATTTGTGTCGAGTTTCATTTATTCATATATATATGTATTGACCCCCTTCTTCAAATTAGATCTTTCGGATGCGGTATGAACTCCTAGCACCAGATCGTATGCGAGCAATTCAAGAGGAATTGGCGGCATTCTTCCTTGACCACGTGATCGCTGAAAACAGAGAATACTATGTGGACCCTATGTTCTTACAATTTAATTAGGAGATTATATTGTAAGAGATAATTATTGTATATATGTAGCCGGTATTGTCGGATAGATATACGAGAACTTGTGTTTCGACCAATCTCTCGGAGAAGGAGAGGTGCTCGATATCACTTCTCTCTGTATGCATATGTTCATGACGATCTTCTGTTTCCTTCATTTACTTACTAGCTAGCGTGTCTAGTCCTCTCCATACGTATATAGTACGTAGCGTCGACCAAGCGCGGAGATAAGAGAGCACACTTCTCTCTATTAATTAGCTAGCTAACATAATATATGAAACACCTAAATTAACCCCCCAAAATCCCCAACCCCCCCCCCCCTTCAAAAAAAACCCCAGTCCCTGATATGCTGACGCGTGGATGCCTATTGGTCCCGGTTAGTGCCACCAACCGGGACCAAAGGCCCTCCTGTCTGGGCTCGCCGCACCGGCCACGTGGAGGCTATTGGTCCCGGTTAGTGCCACCAACCGGGACCAAAGGCCCTCCTGCCTGGGCTCGCCGCGCCGGCCACGTGGAGGCCCATCTATCCCGGTTCGTGTAAGAACCGGGACTAAAGGGTTAGGGCATTAGTAACGACCCTTTAGTCCCGGTTCAAAAACCGGGACAAAAGGCCCTTACCAACCGGGGCAATAGGCCCTTTTTCTACCGGTGAATGGCCATATAGGAAATGACCGAAGTGGTGCGGTGCAGTGGTTTTTGCGCCCAACCACGACTGGAGCTCCAGCAAGCGACGACAAAGTCGTGGTAGGGAAGGGGAGATTTTGCGCCAAAAAAAAGTGGGGATGGGGAGATAGCAAGCTTCGCAGTGGAGCTGACCGAATGCTGGGTGGAGGGGGGAGGAGAGGCATGTTATGGAAGCATATAGTGGCAAGGCGGCGATGAACCGTACACGTAACTCGATGGAGTTCTCCAAAAAGAGGGAGATACTCGAGAGATTTCGGGATGGCTCAGCGGTAAGCACAGGAAAACGCCGGCATAACACTCATATAACAGGAAAAGAAAGAGTACCAGAACGTGACACATCAATGGTAATACCCACACATCAAACACGGTAGTGGTTAATGCAAAGTGGCCGGACGACAGTCCCTAAAAAATACGCATGCAAGAGTGCATGCACGTAGTCACATCACAACTAATCCCATGCAGAAGACCGCTTCACTCCAAAAACCGTGCCGGTGCATGCCAACTGCAGAAGCGAATCACAGACCAGCCAATCCATGCACCATTGCAGTGCAGCACAGCATCTCCGACTCTCAACTAATCAGGAACTAAACATTTTCTCCCTGCACCTCACAAGAAAACATTTTCTCCCTGTGCATGATGATCTCGGTGGGCCGGGTACGGCAACATGAAAGGACGGATAAGTGGAAGCGGCTCGGGCATGTCCGTCATGGTCACCTCCACCGGTAGAAAAAAGCCCTTTAGTCCCGGTTCGCAACAGCCTTTAATCCCGGCTGTGCAACCGGGACTAAATATGCGCGACTAAAGACCCCCCTTTAGTCGCGCCTCTTACGGACCGCGACTAAAGGCTTTAGTCCCGGTTCTTGTGGCTGACCGGGACTAAAGGCCTGTCCACGTGGGCGCCCGTGGTCCGTCGGGGCGGAGGACCTTTAGTCCCGGTTCTCGTGGCCACCCGGGACTAAAGGGCTCCTCCGCAGGTTTAGGGTTTTAGCCCCCCTAAACCTGGTTTCTTTTTAGTTTGGAGTGTTTTATTTCTTTTATATTATATTTTGTGTTTTATTTTAATTTTGATAAAGTTTCAGTACACATATTCTACGTTACTATATACATGCATATGAAATTTCAAACAAGAAGAATTCAAGAGGAATATATAATATATATTCAATCTCGGGTGACCATATACAACTTCGAACAAGTTTCCATACACAATTAGGATGGATGACCATATACAACTTCGTACAAGTTTCAATCTCGGGTATGCATATAAATTTCTTCGTCCTCGGTATAGTGTTCTCCTTTAGGATTGATGACTTCCCTCATGAAAAATCCTGCTAATTCTTCTTGAATTGGTCGGAAGCGAGCTTCTGGACTAAGCCTCCTCCGCAAGTTATCCGTCGCGTTCCGCACGCTATCCGATGCCTTCCGCTCAGAGGTGTGTCTCCGGATGTTCTCACAAACATAGTATCCACATAGATTGGTCCCCGGTGGCTGCTTATCCACATTAACTAACCTTCTGAAATCTAGCTCATGTTTGAATTCACCGACAATTTCTTCTGAGAACCGTCTCCAAACCCTACAGGGCAAAGAAAATTAAATGAACAAGGGAGTTATTAGTTACTTGATATTAGGAAATGAACGAAAGAGACCGATCGATATAGAGCTCAAATGATTGAAAATAATTACTTTTGCAGCATTTTTCTCATGTCGGCCCAACGCTTTGGATCCGAATCCATAGAGTCCATGATTAGAACTCTGGAGGTGTGAAGTTCAATATTTAGCAGAATCCAGTGGAACCTGCGGACACGTTACATGCACAGTCATGCATAACTCATCGATTAGACATACCATGCATGGAGTAAACAAAAGAGAATGGGCACAAGAGAGAAACACTCACCCAAAATGGTAAGGAAATAGAATATGACTTTTGAGTTGATGCTTTCTAAGAAACTTGTACAAGTCTTTCTCCACGTCTTCGGGGTGATGTTGTAACACATGTCCATTAACGATATGTGGGTCAATGAACCCAACATCATGGATGTTTCTTATTTTGCATTCCCAAATCTTCAATCTGCATAATAGCGTACGCAACAATATAGTTAGGACAATATATATATATAGTGCAGGCAATGAAGAACGAGATGAGGTAGAAATAAATCACTTACAGAACGTAGCAACTCAGCATAGATTTGTCGAGGTCGCGCAGATTGAACAGCTGGAACAATTCACTCATATGAACTTCTACAGAGTACCGTTTGGTGTGATGCTCATCTGTAACATCCGCATAAATATATTCTTTGTCGGCCCATGTTATGAATTGCTTGTACCAACGTAGCAGATTTCGCATTTGTGGTGGTAGACTCTTTTCCCGCGCAGGCTCGACGAGAGGCCCATTCCGCACATATTGTAATGCTATCTCACATACTGGCGCATCCTCAAGGCCTAAGAAGGCACGAAGAGTCAAACCCATCTCGGACGCTTGTTTCATGGCACTCGCTACAGTCAATCCAAGTGCTGCCGCAGCTGCTATGATCTCGGGGTCCTCTTCCGGACCGGCTTTCACTATGAGCGGGGGGATCGATTGTTTCTTCTGCATCCCGAGCTGGTCAACTTGTTTCCCGCTTTTTTTACTTTCTTCTTTCTCCTCCTTCAATATTTTTGCTTGCCTACGAAGTTCATGTCCATAGTCGTCAGGCATATTCAGCTCGGCTTGGGACGGTGTCGTCAAAAAATCCTTAGCCCACTTCTTTTGCTTCTCAGTGAATACTTGCTTGGGCTCAGGCTCTTTTTTCGCCTTCATATCCGCCTTCCATTTCTCATAATCAGCAGACGCGGCCAATTTGGTTTCAGCTTCACTAAGTTCCCCAGGCCTTGGGAGGAGAGGCTTCAGTGATGGCTCCGGTACCCTTGTGGTCTTAGGTACATAAGGGTCCGGGTTAATAGTCCAGGAGCGGGTTTCCTTGCTGTCCGCCTGCTTCTGCTTCTTCGCCGGAGGTGGATTGGGGGGCGTCGTACCCGCCGGAGGAGGATTGGGGGGCGTCGTACCCGCCGGAGGTTGTGGATCGGGGGACGGCGTCGAATGGCGTGAAGGAGGTGTAGGTGAACCACCACGACCACCACCACCGCCACCACCGCCACCACCACCACCACCATCGGAGGGGGGTGGACTTGCTAGCCTTGGCGCCTCGCCTGGAAACACTATGTACTTCTTTTTCCATAGAATGAACTGGCGCTTGACATCTCCAAGTCTTCTCTCCCCTTCGGGTGTAGGTTTGTCAATCTCCAGGTCCTCAAACCCTTGGACTATGTCTTCCACCGTGACACGAGCATAGCCATATGCAATGGGGTTGTTGTGGTGGAGTGCTCCAGGTGTACAGGGTAAAGCACTGCCGCTAGCTACCTTCGTGGAAACGTTCCCCACGGGATAATGCAGATCACATTCTTTCATCTCCTTTACATCATCCACGGGGTAGTGAGGCTCCGGTGCACGAATCTCGATCATCGGTGCACTAGCACCAGGCGGGGCATCCGTGGAAGCCACGCTGCTTCTCCGCTGCTGGCTTCCGCGATCCGCTTCATGATCTTCATGCGGCCCTGCAGCCGATTTTTCTTTCACTAGTTCATGCACGGTCTGCTTCAACTCATGGAGTTCCGATGCAAACTTCGTCATAAGATCTGCATCCCGGTCCGTCTTTCTCTTACGGCTTCTGTAACAGTACGGGTCATTGTCCTGGGAAAACCCTACTTTCCACGGAACTTTGCCTTTGCCTCGTACACGTCCTCCGTGTTCATCATTCCCGAGGGCTGTTGTCAGTGCGTCTTTCTCTCTGTTGAACTTGATCAAGCCCTCTTGAGCTTGGGTCATTGCGTCAATAAGGGCTTGGGTGGGAGCAAACTGTCTCTGCCGGTGAACACACACCCCTGTCTCCGGGTCTAGCGATCCCCCATGCCCGTACCACCAGCTTTTGGCCCTTGGGTCCCATCCCTCTGTACCTAGAGGGATTCCTCGCACCCTCAGGTCCTCCTCCATCTTCTGCCACCTAGGCTCCGAAAGGCGGTATCCTCCTGGCCCCATAATATGATGGAACTTTTTCTTACTCGCATTATCCTTATTTTTTTCGATATTTCCTTGAAATGCTCCGATTGCTTTTGCCTCACAAATTCTGGCCAATCATCTTTCAGTTTCTCATGTTGTCCATTGAAATCCGGAGTCTTGCCCTTGTTGACATAGTCACGGGTTAAATTTTTCTTGAAGTTCCGGAATGCTTCGCCCATCTTCTGAAGAGCGAACTCTTTAACTAGCCTCCTCCTCTGACGTCCACCCGGAACCTCGTTACCGAATTCATCGACTTTGTTGTATTCCGGAGGTAGAATGAAATGTTCCATAAGCTTTCTCCAGCAATCCTTTTTCGTTCTCTTGTCGACAAAACTGAAACCAAGACGTGCCTTCTTTGGCTCCTTCCATTCCTGGACGGTGATCGGGACGTTGTCTCTAACAACGACTCCGCATTGGTTGATAAACTTTGAGGTGTGCTGTAGGGGCTTGCCGGTTTCACTGACAAACTCAATGGCATATGTTTCTCCTGTTTTCATCGCCTTGGATTTGCCACGCTTTGTCGTACTCGATCCGGAGGGCTAAAAAAAGAAAGAGAGTCGCGCGCGTTAATACATATGTATTCACATTTCAGTAAGTTTGTATCACGAGAGGCTCAATGTATATATATACCTCGCCGGAGGTGGTTGCTACTTGCAATTCGAGATCGTCGGTTGTTGACGGTTGACCTCCGTCGACAATGTCCGTTCCTTCACCTTCTTGATCATCGACAATCTCTGTTCCACCGTCAAGGTTCAGAAAAGAAGAGACTACATCCTCTTGTTGCTCATATTCTGAGCCCGGCACATAAGGAATCTCGTTGTTGATGATGTCCATTAAATAACGTTCAGCCTCCGGATCCCTAAGCGGCTCGGTTCTATCGTCCGCCATATGTCACTCCTGCATGTAGTAAAAATTCTTTAAGTATAAAGGAATTAAAAAATAAGATTAAGGGGACATAGAGGAGGAGGAATTAAAAAATAAGATTCTTTAAGTAAAAATTCTTTTTTTCTTCTTCTTCCTTTCTTCTTCCTCTTCTTCTTTCTTTCTTCTTCTTCCTTTCTTCTTCCTCTTTCTTCTTCTTCCTTTCTTCTTCTTCCTTTTTCCTTTCTTCTTCTTTCTTTCTTCTTCTTCCTTTCTTCTTCTTTCTTTCTTCTTCTTCCTTTCTTCTTCTTCCTTTCTTCTTTCTTTCTTCTTCCTTTTCTTTTTCTTTCTTTCTTCTTCTTCCTTTCTTCTTCCTTTCTTCTTCTTTTTTCTTCTTCCTTTTTCTTTCTTCTTTCTTTTGGTTTTCATTTTTTTCTTCTTCCTTTTTCTTTCTTTTTTTCTTCTTCCTTTTTCTTTCTTCTTTCTTTTTTCTTCTTCCTTTTTCTTCTTTCTTTTTTCTTCTTTCTTTTTTTCTTCTTCCTTTGTTTTTCTTCTTCCTTTTTCTTTCTTTTTTTCTTCTTTCCTTTTTCTTTCTTCTTTCTTTCTTCTTTCTTTTTTTCTTCTTCCTTTTTTTCTTCTTCCTTTTTTTCTTCTTTCTTCTTTCTTTTTTCTTCTTCTTTTTTTTTTCTTCTTTCTTTTTTTCTTCTTCCTTTTTTTTTTCTTCTTCTTTTTTTTCTTCTTCTTTTTTTTTTCTTTCCTTTTTTTTTCTTCTTTCTTTTTTCTTCTTCTTTCTTTCTTCTTTTTTTTTCTTCTTCCTTTTTTTTCTTCTTTCTTTTTTTCTTCTTCCTTTTTTTTTTCTTCTTTTTTTTTCTTTGTTTCTTTTTTTCTTTTTTCTTTCTTTTTTCCTTTTCTTTTTTCTTTTTTTCTTTTTTTTTTTTCTTCTTTTTTTTTTTGTTTTCTTTTGTTTTTCTTTCTTCCTTTTTTCTTCTTTTTTTTTTTTTCTTTTTTTTCTTTTGTTTTTTCTTTTTTTCTTTTTTTTTCTTCTTTCTTTTTCTTCTTCCTTTGTTTTTCTTCTGTTGTTTTCTTCCTTTTTCTTTTGTTTTCTTTTTTTTCTTCCTTTTTCCTTTTTTCTTCCTTTTTCTTGTTTTTCTTCTGTTTTTCTTTTGTTTTCTTCTTCCTTCTTTCTTCTTCTTCCTTTTTCCTTTTTCTTTCTTCTTCTTCTTCCTTTTCTTCTTCCTTCTTCTTCTTCTGCCGGCGCGCGGAGGACGGCAGGCAGGGCCAGCGGGCGGCGGGCGGCAGGGCGTCGGGTGGCGGGCGGCGGGCGGCGGCCGGCGGGCAAGGGCAGGGCACAGGCGGCGGGCAAGGGCAGGGCACAGGCGGAGGCGGCGCTCACTGGGGACGGGGGCGGCGGCGCGCAGGGCTTCGGCGTCGGCGTCGGCGTCGGGGCAGGGCTTCGGCGTCGGCGTCGGCGTCGGGGCAGGGCTTCGGCGTCGATCGGCGTCGGGGCAGCGCTTCGGCGTCGAGAGAGAGGAGAATGGGAAATGGCGAAACTGCTAAGTGCAGTATTTATAGACGCACCTTTAGTCGCGGTTGGGGAGGAGGACCGCGACTAAAGGGTACCTTTAGTCGCGGCTGGCCACACCAACCGCGACTAAAGGGTACCCTTTAGTCGCGGTCCGCCTCCCCAACCGGGACTAAAGGGTTTTGGCGCCGCTTTCGTTCCCGCGCAGAAAGACCCTTTAGTCGCGGTTGGGGACAGCAACCGCGACTAAAGGGTACCCTTTAGTCGCGGTCCGCCTCCCCAACCGGGACTAAAGGGTCTGTGCTGGAACTGGCGCGGTGCGGTGGGATGTTTAGTCCCACCTCGCTAGCCGAGAGGCTTCGACAGTGGTTTATAAGCGCGGCTGCGCTCACCACTTCGAGCTCCTCTCAAATGCAGGCTTACGGGCCTATTCTGTCACTATGTGCCTGTGGGCCTACTGGGCCTTCTGCGGGCCTGAATCCTGGCCCAGTAATGGGTTTCTAGTCGTATTCAGGCCGTGGTGGCCCAGTAGGTGGCATATTTTTTATTTTTTGCCTGTTTTTTGTTTTCTTTTTTGCTTTATTTATTTTGTTTCTAATTACTTATTTATTTTACTTTATGATAATTATTTTTGCTATTAAAGTTTCTAATTACTTATTTATTTATGTTATTAAAATTTATTTTATTTTGTTTGTACTTATATATTTTATTAAAGTTTATATTATTTTGTTTCTAATTCATTTTAAAATCTTAAAAATACAATTATATATCAAAAAAATCAGAAAATAAAACTAATTCATTTTAAATTCTTGTTTTTCTTCTGTTTTCTTCCTTTTTTCTTCTGTTTTTTTCTTCTGTTTGTTTCTTCCTTTTTCTTGTTTTTCTTCTTTTTTTTCTTCCCTTTTTCCTTTTTCCTTTTTTCTTCTATTTTTTCTTCTGTTTTTTTCTTCTGTTTGTTTTTCTCTTCTGTTTTTTTCTTATGTTTTTCTTCTGTTTGTTTTTTTCTTCTGTTTTTCCTTTTTTCTTCTGTTTTTTTCTTCCTTTTTCCTTCTTTCTTCTTCTTCCTTTTTCCTTTTAAAATCAGAAAAATAAAACTAATTCATTTTAAAATCTTAAAAGTACAATTATATATGAAAAAAATCAGAAAAATAAAACTAATTCGTTTTAAAATCCCTTGAAGGTTTGACAAAAGGTTTGATACATCATTCAGTTCATCGACCAAATACAAAGTTTGGTACAATAAATTATTACACATCAATTCTTCCCTTGTGTCCCTGCTTGCTTACGATTGTGCCGTATCCATGGAGCATCCTCATCATTTAACTTAATGCTTGGGTCAGTGTTCACTTTGAAGGGCGGAATTTCACCAAACATATTATAATCTTCTGACATGTCTGTCTTGTCCTCCACTCCCACGATGTTTCTTTTCCCTGAAAGAACAATGTGGCGCTTTGGATCATCGCATGATGTACTGATCGTTTTCTTATCTTTCCGTTTCCTCGGTTTGCTACTCATGTCCTTCAAATAAAAAACCTGAGCGACATCTTTGGCAAGGACGAATGGTTCGTCAAGGTAACCAAGATTGTTGAAATCCACCATTGTCATTCCGTATTGCTCGTCCACCTTTACCCCACCTCCTGTTAGCTTGAACCATTTGCACCGGAACAAAGGGACCTTAAAGGAGGGTCCATAGTCAAGTTCCCATATCTCCTCTATGTAACCATAATATGTGACCTTTTGCCCATTCTCGGTTGCTGCATCAAAGCGGACACCACTGTTTTGGTTGGTGCTCTTTTTATCTTGGGCGATGGTGTAAAATGTATTCCCATTTATCTCGTACCCTTGGAAAGTCGTTATAGTCGAAGATGGTTTCTTGGCCAACATGTACAGCTGATCTCCAACATCATTGTCATTCATTAAATGTTTTCGCAACCAACTGCCGAAAGTCTCCATGTGGGCCTTTCTAATCCAGGATTCAGGCTTCCCCGGGTTGTCCGAGCGTAAAATATTCTTGTGTTGCTCGAAGTACGGAGCCACCAAGCTGGAATTTTGCAGAACTGTGTGGTGTGCTTCAGTCATAGAATGACCGTCCATACATATCGTGGATTCCCTTCCGATCTTGCCTTTTCCACTTAGTCTCCCCTCGTGCCGCGATTGAGGAATACCAATCGGCTTAAGGTCAGGAACATAGTCAATACAGAACTCAATTACCTCCTCATTTCCATAGCCCTTGACGATGCTTCCTTCTGGCCTAGCACGGTTACGAACATATTTCTTTAATACTCCCATGAACCTCTCAAAGGGGAACATATTGTGTAGAAATACAGGACCGAGAATGGAAATCTCTTCGACTAGGTGGACCAGGAGGTGCGTCATAATATCGAAGAAGGATGGTGGGAACACCAACTCGAAACTGACAAGGCATTGGACCACATCGTTCTGTAACCGTGGTAGATCTTCTGGATTGATTACCTTCTGAGAGATTGCATTGAGGAATGCACATAGCTTCACAATGGCTACTCGAACATTTTCCGGTAGGAGCCCCCTCAAAGCAATCGGAAGCAATTGCGTCATAATCACGTGGCAGTCGTGAGACTTCAGGTTTTGGAACTTTTTCTCCGCCATGTTTATTATTCCCTTTATATTCGACGAGAAGCCAGACGGGACCTTCATACTGCTCAGGCATTCAAAAAAAATGACCTTCTCTTCTTTGGTAAGAGCGTAGCTGGCACGACCTTGAAACCATTCCGGATGCCGGTCATCTGGGTCTTTCAAAAGTTGCTGGTCCTGCCGTGCTTCCTTTGTATCATTTGTCTTCCCATACACGCCCAAGAAGCTTAGCAGGTTCACGCAAATATTCTTCGTAACATGCATCACGTCGATTGCAGAGCGGACATCTAGGACTTTCCAATATTCTAGCTCCCAAAATATAGATTTCTTCTTCCACATGGGTGCGTGCCCGTCAACTCCCCGCGGAACTGATTGTCCGCCAGGACCCTTTCCAAAGATGACTTTCAAATCCTTGACCATATCAAATATCTCAGCACCAGTACGTTCCGCAGGCTTCGGCCGGTGATCTGCCTTGCCGTTGAAATGCTTGCCTTTCTTTCTTACGTTATGATTTCGGGGAAGAAATCGACGATGACCCAGGTACACGTTCTTCTTACAATTAACCAAACGTACACTTTCAGTCTGATGTAAGCAGTGCGTGCATGCATTGTATCCCTTATTTGTCTGTCCCGAAAGGTTACTGAGAGCAGGCCAATCGTTGATGGTTACAAAAAGCAACGCTCGTAGGTCAAATTCCTCTCCTTTGTGCTCATCCCAGACACGTACACCAGGTCTGGCCCACAACTGTAAAAGTTCTTCAACTAATGGCCTTAGGTACACATCGATGTCGTTGCCGGGTTGCTTAGGGCCTTGGATGAGAATTGGCATCATAATGAACTTCCGCTTCATGCACAACCAAGGAGGAAGGTTGTAGATGCATAGAGTCACGGGCCAGGTGCTATGGCTGGAGCTCTGCTCGCCAAAAGGATTCATGCCATCAGTACTTAGACCAAATCTTATGTTCCTTGCGTCAGCTGCAAAATCTTTGAACACTCTGTCGATCTTTCTCCATTGTGTTCCATCAGCGGGTGTCTCAACTCCCCGTCGGACTTACGGTCCTCTTTGTGCCATCGCAACGACTTGGCATGCTTTTTGTTCATGAACAGACGTTTCAACCGTGGTATTATAGGAGCATACCACATCACCTTGGCAGGAACCCTCTTCCTGGGTTTCTCGCCCTCAACATCGTCACCAGGGTCATCGCCTCTGATCTTATAACGCAATGCAGTGCATACAGGGCATTCATTCAAATTCTCGTATTCACCGCGGTAGAGGATGCAGTCGTTAATGCATGCATGTATCTTCAGAACCTCTAAACCTAGAGGGCAGACAACCTTCTTTGCTTCGTACGTACTGGCGGGCAACTCGTTATTCTTCGGAAACATATTCTTCAACATTTTCAGCAAATTTTCAAATGATGAGTCACCTACACCTTCATGTGCCTTCCATTTTAGCAAATCCAGTGTGCAGCCCAGCTTCTTCAGACTATTATCGCATCCTGGATACAACGACTTTTTGTGATCCTCTAACATGCGATCCAAATTCTCCCTCTCCTTGTCAGTTTCGCAGCGTCTCCGTGCATCAGCAATGGTCCGACCAAGATCATCAGCGGGCTCATCATGTGCCTCTTCTTCACCTTCACCTAACCCTTCCCCACCTTCAGCATCATCCTCCATGAAAGTATCACCGAAATGATCATGATAGTTGTCATCGATATCATCCCCTTCTTCATCTTCTTCCATTCTAACCCCTCTTTCTCCATGCTTGGTCCAACAATTATAGCTTGGCATGAAACCGTGCCGAAGCAGGTGCATGTGAACGTCTCTTGAGGAGGAGTAACCCTTCTGATTCTTACAGACAGCACATGGACAGATAATAAAACCTTGCTGCTTGTTCGCATTTGCCACTACGAGGAAATCTTTCAAACCCGTAGTGAACTCGCTGGAGAGTCGGGGACCGTACATCCATTGCCGATTCATCTGCATTATTATTATATAAAGTATATAATTAACCATCATGCATTTGTTAAACTAACTAGCTAGAAATAATACAAATTAAACAATGAACTACACACATGCATATTTTATCAATGACACATGAAAGGTTCAAGTTGCTAACCGCGATCGCGGAGGAAAAATAAATGAGAAAGCTCAAGTGTGGCTCGGACACTTCATATCATGTTTGTTTCAGGCTCTCGGGCATTTCATCAAACACCTTGTGTGCATAGGAGGAACCAAAAGCAAACCCACCACCCCCTTCTGAAAATTGTGAAGTGAGCTGAGTGAAGTGAAGTGAGCTGAGTCCTATATATAGGGATGGGCCTTTAGTCCCGGTTGGCCTGGCCAACCGCAACTAAAGGCCTTCGGGGACCTTTAGTCGCGGTTGGCCAGGCCAACCGCGACTAAAGCCCCTCCCGTCCGCCAGCTGGATGGGCCTTTAGTCCCGGTTGGCCTGGCCAACCGCGACTAAAGGCCTTCGGGGACCTTTAGTCCCGGTTGGCCAGGCCAACCGGGACTAAAGCCCCTCCCGTCCGCCAGCTGTCGACCGAGCGCGCTGGGCCCAGATAGTTGGTCACGGGTCTCCTCCCGAACCGCGACTAAAGACCCATTTGATCGCGGTTCGATTGTTTTGGGGACTAATGAGGGCGTATGGAAGCCTCTTTTTCTACCAGTGCTCGGAGTCGGGTCGGGCGGAGGAGCAGGCTTGCCAAAGCGTCGTCGATGGACTGTCGGAGAGTTGAGGGGGGACATGCATGAGAGAGGTAAAGGGAGAAGACATCGCCTCGATTTGGCCACTGTAGAGCACGCACACAAACCTGCACCCGCACCCGCCATGCATCAAGCACGCGCACACACATACACCTAGCGTTTCACGACAGAGCCAAGAGAGCGAGAAGGATGCAGCCGTCCTATGCTCAGCATCCTGCAGTTGACGCTCGCAAAGTAAATACTTCTTGCTCAATATTGGGGCTGTTAAATATCCGTTACTATTAGTACAACTTATGATAATCAGTGGACAATTGGTAATGGCGAGCAGGAGCACGACAGCCGACACTAACCATGAAACAAACAATTGCAGCTACACCGTGTGACCAGGCATCCTCACAAACGCGGCCGCCGCGCAGCAGCCCACCACCGGTTTCGTGCTCTCCCCGGGCCAGTCGCGCACCATGGCCGTCATGAATGGCTGGTCCGACCGCACCTGGGGACGCGCCACCGACGAATGCGGCTCTGGCGCCGTCGAGTGCTCTGGCCGCGGCGCCGCACCACTGGCCACACTGGCCGATTTAAAATTCTCACTTCCGGCGGGGCCGATGACTTCTACAACGTGAGCCTCGTGGTCGGCTACAACATGCCGATGGTGGTCGCGCCGCCGAACCAAACTACGAGCAAACGGGCTACCCCGCCGACCTGAACGGGCCGTGCCCGCCGGAGCTCCGAGTCGTCGTGGCCCACGTGAAGGTGGCATGCTTGGACCTGGAGCGCATGCGAAACGTTTGGGGTGGAGGCGTACTGCTGCAGCAGCGCCCACGACACGCCGGCGACATGCGCTCCCACGGCCCCCTGTGGCTCTTCAAGGCCACGTGCCCGCGCGACTACAGCTATGCCTGTGAGGATGGGAGCGTCTACAATGGCGTCCTCATCCTCTCGCAATAATCGCTACTCTACTTCTATCGCTCCTTCTCTTCTCTGTTGCACTTCCACCACGGCCACATCGCAGATGCTCGCATCCTCTACCACGACAACCGAATTATTGGCTTCCCATCATCAAGGCACACGATCCCTGCGCGCTGGCACCAGGCCGTCGTTGACCGTCCCCTATGCCTACGCGGCCGGCTAGGTCATGGCGCGCTCCATGCATGCCGAACGACCCGACGTGCAGGATAGCGCTGCTGTCCAGCTTCTGCGCCGACATGCTCTTCAGCACGCTCACCCGGCCACCGGCGAGACAAATGGGGGGTGGATGGTTCTCAGCCAATTTTCACTCTCGGGAAAAGCCACAGGAGAAGCACCTAGGCCTTACGATTTTAGCATGGCGATGAATCAACCAGAACCATCGACAGAAGCAACAATCCAGAAAACATGGTCAAAGCGGCACCGCCAAAAAAAGGCTAGGCATCTCATACGTGGATTCGGCGGAAACAAACACACGTGCAGATAGGGATGAAAATGGAGTGGAAAGTTTCCGCTTTTCCGGAGGAAGAATGGAAACGGAGAGGAAATATGAAAACGGAAATGGCAATTTGCAAAACGGAAACGGAAATGGAATATTTTATGTGAAAACGAAAACAAAAACGGAATGGTGTTTTCCGATGAAACACACGTGGAAGCGGAACTTTCCGTTTTCGTTAGTATGGAATTTCCGTTTCTACTATAGGCCCATGGCTGTTTTGTAGCCCAACTATCAAACAACACGGAATGACACAATGAGTAGAATGAGAAAAATGTATCATTTGAGACCAACTTTTACTACCACACACATAGCTAGACCCTATACGGAATTGTCATGTACTACTACAATACTACCCTATATTACCTACACAACCATATTACATTGTAGCCATGTTAACAATTCCATATATTTGTTTGTTTTTTGTCTGTATTTATCCATGATTCAAGGGGGTTTAAGTTCCGGTCAACACACAATTTTGTTTCCACGTTCGCTCTGTATTCGCTCCGTGTTTGTTTCCGGTAGTATCTGTTTTCGTATTCGTTTCCGAGGTTTCTGTATTCATTTCCGCTTCTGCAAAAAAAAAATGAAAACAAATATGGTAGCACCCAGTTCTGTCCGTTTCCGCGCTGTTTTCATCGCTACGTGCAGAGGCAAACACACATCAACCCACACGTGCCTTGCAAATCAACGATGGCCCACATACAACATGAATGGCTAAACCCACACGCGAGAAACCCAATCACGTTAAGAAAGTTTACATGAGAGACTTACGGCCACACAAACTTTTCTACACAGCTACATCCCAAAATAATACACGTGTCCACGATGCATACGCCCAGAAGTTGCTATCAACCAAGTGGTAAACTGTGAGAACGTAAACTTCGTTAGATATAGTGTTCTGGGTATTTTAAGTGCAATTGTACCCACCATTAAAATATTAGAATTTGTAGCCGGATCAATCTTTGCAAATGCAGTAGTGGACACATCATCCCCTCCCCCTTGAAACAAAACCGTCCTTGGTTTTGCTATAGATTTGATAACCTTCTTTTTCAGAAAATCATTTGCACCCACCTTGATTTCTCCAGCAAACATCGACCGCAGCACACGTCGTCTTCCGGCATCCCAAAAGGAGTATGTGTTGGACCGGCCTTCATGTGTGGCACGACGGTCATATTGCCATGGCCTTCCCAACAATAACGGGCATGCATCCATCGGCAAAACATCACAAATCACTGTATCGGCATACTCACCAACTGAAAAACTTAGTCGATGAAGGAAATATGCCCTAGAGGCAATAATAAAGTTGTTATTTTATATTGATTCATGATAAATGTTTATTATTCATGCTAGAATTGTAGTAATCGAAAACTTAAATACATGTGTGAATACATAAACAAATACCGTGTCCCTAGTAAGCCTCTACTAGACTAGCTCGTTGGTCAAAGATGGTTAAGATTTTCTAACCATATACATGTGTTGTCATTTGATAACGGGATCACATCAATAGGAGAATGATGTGATGGACAAGACCCATCCATTAGCTTAGCACAATGATCGTTCAGTTTATTGCTATTGCTTTCTTCATGTCAAATACATATTCCTTCAACTATGATATTATGCATCTCCCGGATACCGGAGGAATACCTTGTGTGCTATCAAACGTCACAACGTAACTGGGTGATCATAAAGATGCTCTAAATGTATCTCCGAAGGTGTTTGTCGAGTTGGCATAGATTGAGATTATGATTTGTCGCTCCGAGTATCGGAGAGGTATCTCTGGGCCCTCTCGGTAACACACATCATAAGCTTGCAAACAGATGACAAAGGAGTTAGTCACAAGGTGATGTATTATGGAATGAGTAAAGAGACTTGCCGGTAACGAGATTGAACTAGATATGAAGATACCGACGATCGAATCTCGGGCAAGTAACATACCGATGGACAAAGAGAATTACGTATGTTGTCATAATGGTTCGACCGATAAAGTTCTTCGTAGAATATGTAGGAGCCAATATGGGCATCCAGGTTCCGCTATTGGTTATTGACCGGAGAGGTGTCTCTGTCATGTCTACATAGTTCTCGAACCCGTAGGGTCCGCACGCTTAACGTTCATTTTTTTGACAGAAAGACTGTAATGGAACCCCCTACAGTATAATTGGTGCAACAAACCCAAATTGTAAGTACCATGCCTTGTACCTGGTTGGGTGGGAAGGCATCAGCCCCTTCCCATCACTAGGCTATGCCTTAGTCTCCACGATTAACGTTCGTTAACAAAATAGTGTTATATGAGTTATATGTTTTGGTGACCGAATGTTGTTGGTAGTCCCGGATGAGATCACGGACATGAAGAGGAGTCTCGAAATGGTCGAGTGGTAAAGATTGATATATAGGATGATGGTATTTGGACACCGGAAGTGTTTCGGGACGTACCGGGAAGGAATCGGGTCACTAGAAGGGGTTCCGGGCACCCCCCGACAAGTTATGGGCCTTATGGGCCAAAGGAGGGGACAGACCACGCCCCCTCCCTTGTTTGGCCAGCCCTAGGGAAGGAAAAGGGGGAGGGCTAGGATATTAACCAAACCGGCAACTGGTAACTTAAAAGTCTTCTAAAAGGAACGGTGACGTGCCCATCTGCAAAGATAATCATTCATGATGCTTAAGAAACACAACCATCAATCCACATGTCCTCTGGGGCAGAATCATGTTACTCCGGTCGACGTCGCTGCTTGTTGCTTACCTTAATATGTAGGCTATCAATTGAGATTCCCTCGAAAAAAATTAGATAACATAAATTTTCTCGATGGACACCGGCTAACAAGGCCAGGTGCAAAGCGCCATCACCTTGTACAATGCAACGTGCTTGGAGAAAGAGTTCAGAGAAATGCAATCAGGATTTTTCCTTGACGATGCTTATTTCTAGAGGGTGGACATTTAATTAGTCACCCTTATGTAAATATGATCATTGATACTAAAAACACGCTTTATTTTACTAAACATGTCTGTAAGCACCTTGCATTGTATAGAGCCCTTAAGCCACAACCATCTTCATTTGGGCGACAGGTTGGCTAGCTGAGATCGAGGATCCCCATGCCATCGGTGCACTTGGGGTGCAGATCGAGGCTGAAGCCACTTCCCAATGTTCTCCCTTCAAGCATACATTGCATGTTGACAGCAGGATCCCTCGGGGTAGGCCCATTGCAAGGATACGACCTAGAAGGCATGAACGTCCACATCATAAGAATAACTCGGCTGTCCCGGCACCTCAAAGCCCATTAGGCTAATGAATACCGCAATATCCATCCGATTGGACCAAACGTGGTCAACTAATATAAATGTTGCCCACGACATCTTCACAACAACATTATGACATTTGGGACAATTCTTCTGATAATCACTGTCATTACGGCTCGGGTATCACATCGTGGCTCATAACAACCCTTGTACCCCACCTTTCTGTCATCCCATAGAACGCGAGAATGGAGGGAGATCTAGACAAGGGAGACAAGATTCATAGGTAAGACATACACACATCAACGACAGCCCCCCTTCTCCCGGGAGAGACTTGCGTGAGACCTGGGCTTAGTATGAGATCATGCGATCCAACGTTTTGAGCCATTAGATTAGCATCCAGCGGTGCAGATAGGCTCAGGTGGGTTTCCGATCAGGTCAGTGGTACAATTTACATTTACATCCTTGAAAAAACCCTTTTAGTGGAAACCCCCTCCAGATAGGTTTCTATACAATTCGCACAGACATGATCAAGTTTCTGGTGAGTTTCTGTACCAGTCAACTAAGTACTGTCCATTCAAAAATATGAAACGGTGAGCATTGACATGGCAAAACTTTCTTCCGTGCCCAGGTTATGAGATCGTGGCTGTTCATGTTCTACCAGTGCACCAACTCTTTCATCCAACCCACTGTTAGCACTAAATTTGTACAAGCCCGCTCTCTCATCTAATACATGAAGTCAACAGGAAGTAGAATAAATATATAAGCACAAATCGGAGTATCACGGTATGCAATGGAAAATATACTTAGTCCACTGAACCAATATTTCAACTCATTAATTAGGACATGTCAGGCATCAACAATTTAACAAGAACAAACATCTAGTAGTAGCGTTCA
The DNA here is from genome assembly GCF_018294505.1 of Triticum aestivum. NCBI lineage: Eukaryota > Viridiplantae > Streptophyta > Magnoliopsida > Poales > Poaceae > Triticum > Triticum aestivum. The sequence continues at coordinate 47,909,671 of NC_057814.1, read as the reverse complement.
TACTTAGACAACCATTTTTATTTTTTCATCGGACAGATACGGCTGTCATGTAACACAACTTCCTTGCATGTTCTGCAAGTGTGCGACACCTGTAGAGTAACCCCTAATTTCTTCTTATTTGACCCTGCCTTCCTTTTATTTTCTCTGTGGCCCTTAATTCGTGAGCATGTACCCCTCGCATTGACAGCGGTCGGTGTTAGGATATCAACTTGGGCATGCATTGTGCTACCAACGTATGATTCTTGTTCTTCGTGTGTAGGTTGAGGAACAACGGAGGCAGACTACAAGACAACAGATTCAAGATTCCACAGACCCGTATTGAGTGAGTCAAGTGCTACGCTCGATTTTTAGCACATCGGATGATATCTTCTAACTTGTTTCGTGCCATCGAGATCTTTCTTCTAGAATCCATGTCAATGCAGTCAATCGGATTATCTTCAAGGGCATTCACTTCGTTGTCAAATACAATATCCCTACAGGAAAAAGATAACATTGTGAGTAGAGCTAACACTTACAAATTTTGATAGAACTATGGAAAATAATTACCTTTTGCACATTTTCTCCCATCTTTTGAGAACATAAAAGGTTGGAAGCTCATTTATCTTTGCACCCCTCAAGACGCGTGTGACATGGTGGCACACAATGCCCTTGGACTCAAAGAGCTTGCAAGAACATTTAGCAATCATGGTTGTTGTCTCTAAATGCATGTCTCTTACCTTATTTTTCCGATGACTTTGATCACTAATGGAAACAATCTTCAGCTCCCCCATAGTCATAGTATCCTGGACATCACAATGCTCTCTACCAGTAAGTACCTCTGATTGAAACAAGGCAAAGACCTTATGAGTGAAAAGTACGCTGCCCTGTCTTTCCACTTCCCAACATGTCTGCAATCTAGGTGTTGTATGTAGGCTTGTGTGGTCAGCAATCAACTCCTCTTGCCTCTGACATTTCAAGGTTGTGTTAAACCTAAGCCTAAACTCAACAAATGCGAGCTTCCGACGGATGAAATTCTTCAAAAATGAGTTTTCACTCTCTGACCTAGAGGTGGTTCTGAGAATACCAGCTAGGGCAATGTCCATGAAAAATGCTGGCACCCATGACCCACGAATCAGGTAACATTTTGCAAACCACTCATTTTCTTGCAAGCCAAAATCTGATATTAGACTTCCAACTTTCTTCGAATTCTGTAAGTGTTTCAGATTTCCACACACACGAGTCCAACCTCTTGTAGAATAATTCATCACTTCTCAATTCGAGAGAGACCTTCTGAGGAACCTTCTTCATAATGTGCAACCTGCACAACCGATGCGTGGTATGGGGTAGAAGTGCCTTGATAGCGTTCCTCATGCTACCACACTCATCTGTTATAATAACACTAGGCGCAACCCCATCCATGCATTTAAGGAATATGTCAAACAACCATAAGTAGTCCTCAGTTGTCTCCATTGAGTAAGAACCCACCCCCTAAGAAGACACTTTGCATATGATGGTTGATACCCGTGAAGGGCGCAAAAATGTAGTCATACTGATTAGTGCTATATGTGGAATCAAAAGACAACACATCATGGCAATGCTTGTAGTTTTTCCTGCTAGTTGCATCCGCCCAAAACAAACGCAACAATGTACCAACTTCGTCAACTTCATAGTCAAAGAAAACACCAGGGTTGAGTTCCTTCAATCTACCAAATTGGTCCACCAGCATTTGAGCATCACAATTCTTGATTTTATTTTTGAACCTAGAATAGTAATTCTGCATGTCTTTCTTCATGCATCCCACATCTGGAAACCCCCCTTCACCAACTTAGAGTAGCCTATATGCTTGGGCTGGGCCGATGCTAGCTTTGTGGCAATCAAATAGAGTTGACTTCACCTTCTCACTTACTAGGAGACACTAGTTCGTGATTGTGGTGTTCAACCATTGGAGCTATCTTATATTTCCCATTATCATCCCGATTGACATAAATGTGAGCATCACATCCACACCTAGTAAATTTCACCTTGCGTCTTTTACTTGAAGTATTTTTGTTCAAGCAGTTAACAACATAAGTACCTTCCGTGGACCGGTATTCCTCCCTTGAGCATAAGAAACGCTTCCACTGAATTACATTGTTCACAAGCCTTTGTGCTCCAAGGTGGACACCAAATCCCACATGATGTGCATACTTCTTATAAAATGTCTCCACGGCAGCAATATCATCAAATGTCATGACTACTATTGGTTTGAGTGCATCATCACACAGAGGTTTATACAACGAACCCTGCAAATGAACACAAGACTGCCATTAAATAAACACAGTTTCCATAGTTCGGAAAGATCAATCACATTTTGCACATGAAAATTTTCTGTATTTTACACGCCTAATATTCTACGTAACATTCAGGTTTTCAGGTACCGTGTAACATGCTTCTCCACTTCCATAATTTTTTTGACAAGATATTAGGTGCTCGTGTCAGAGGTAAACACGCAGAAAATAAGGCGATCATCCTAAATTTGAAGTGCATATTATGATAACCTGCATTATGAACCATTTTGAATCCGAGGTAGCCCGAATATAGTCGGTACAATTACGAAGAGAAGAAAAAGTTGAACATCTTATCAGAGATAAACACACATAAAAGAATCTGCATTGTACTTACATCTAGAGAAAAGCATTGTCTCTTCTTAGGCGTAGAGAACTCAGCAAAATTAAGCATAGCAGAATTAATCTCTGAAAAAGAGTTGGCATCACTTAATTCAAGGCCATGGACCGATTCTGCAAAAACAAAATAAAAATCTTAAACAGACATATATTGTCATAAAGAGGCAAAATAATTAGCACTCTCAATGTCAAGAATTCACCTGAGAGGGCTGGTACACTATGAAGATTTGTCATGCATGCCACTCGCGAGGGCAAGGTGGCGCTAGTTTTCTCCATTTAGAAGAACAAGGTTGTGGTAGTTTCACTGCCTTCAACAAGAAACTAAAAACTGATTGACTTCTCTTATCTGCTTCCCTACAAAAAAGTCAAAATGTGGCACAAATCACGAACTGGATCCAGTCTCAAGAAAGTGTAGGTTACTGGATTGAAATTAGTGTTCTCGAATTGAAACAAGACTGAAGAATCAAACTTATGTTTAAACATCAAGCATAGTGATTTAATCTGCACATCCCATTTTTAGGACATATCCGCGTCTGCCCGTGTTGTGGATATGTAGATATAAATACTTTTTCTTAGAGCTGGCATATATCCTTGCCGCTGCTCACCGAATCAGTATGTCCGTTATCCATGCAATTTTACCACATCAAACTATCTTTCTGTTACATGGTCTGATGCCGATTAGCTTGCATTGCTAACTACTTTACTTAGCAAAATTACTATTAGCATAGTGCACAGAAAACTGCTACTAGGTCATCAAGAAAGGGGATGAAAAGTGTGGACTAAATATATGTATTGCCTCATCGATAACCCCAGTCCAATGACAACAGAGTCACGGTATTCATTCACCTCTACATTACCTCAGTAAGCTTGCCATCCGGTCACTTATTTCTAGAACTTTTCAGTGCAAAATTCAAAATCACGAGTATAAATTTTGGTTCGGGACTAAGAATTATTGTTCCTGTTGCATACTGAAAAATAATGTACGTTTATCAGATGCACCACAATCACATAAATTTTCTTGACTACCGTACATGGTAGCAGGCACCAAAATTGGACATTCAACTTAAAAGGAACCAGTACTAGCATGATGCAATGCGGGTGGGTCAGAACATACAGAATACTACTTGTCCTTGCAATTAAATTATAGTTAGCACTAATTGTATCCAATATCACCACGAGAACGAGCATGAACGATACCATACAGTACAAAAAAAAGACATGCGGCTGTGTCTTTTTCCCCCGGTTGGGGGTGGATGAACAGGACCCCGTGAAGGGCTGGATGAACAGTAGCCCGTGGAGGGGTGGTTGAACAGGACCACGTGGAGAGGGCTGGTTGAACAGTAGGCGGTGGAGGAGCGGTGGAGGCTGGAGGAGGTCGACGGTGGATGAACAGTAGCTCGTGGAGGCAGTCGACGGTGGAGATGAACAGTATCCCGTGGAGTCCCGTTTTGCGGTACGCCACACCCCTCCAGATGAAGAGGACCCCCGTTTCGACCGTAGCGCTCCAATACAAGTCCGTTTTCTCCGCTTTGCTGTACGCCACACCCCTCTCGATCAACAGGACCCCGTTTCGACCGTAGGAGGTCCAAGAGCAGTCCGTTTCCTCCGTTTTGTGGTACGCCAAACCCCTCCCGATGAACATAATCCCGTTTTGACCGTGGCCGGTCGAACACAAGGCCGTTTCCTCTGTTCTGCGGTACGCCAGGCCTCGTTTCGATCGGCCGTTCCGTCCAAGCCGGTTGGCTCCCAATGAACATGACGTATTCCATGGCCTCCCGATGAACACGACGCATTCCGTTGCCTCTCCATGAACACGACAACGCAGTTTCTCCATTCCGACCCAGCCATGTAGACGAGCCCTGGCCGTACGTATGCGCGAGTAGACGTTCGAGACCCCGCCCGTATGTACGTACGTGGCCGTATTTTTGGCGTGTGGCTGTATGTACGTGTACACGGTTTAGACGGGACAGCCTGAACTGCTACGTGGGGGGCTCTACTATGACATGTGCCGCTACTTACTCGGCCACGATTCATCGTTGCAGAGCGACCAATCGACCAGTATGTACGTACACGTTCCAACAAGACAGACAACGGTACGTACGCTTCGACTGGGTGGGTCCCAACTGTCAGGGAGGATAAGGACGCACTTCCTTGCGTGCGAAGATATAGCTGCTGGGTCCCAACTGTCAAGGGGGGATATTTTTTTGCCCATAATAAGGACGCACTTCCTTGCGTGCGAAGATGTAGCTGGTGGGTCCCAGCAGTCAGGGAGAGAAAACATTATTTTTCAGGGTAAAAAAGATGCAGTTGCATGCATGCGTCCATGGGCGTGGTGCGTCCCCATTGTTAGCCTCTCACGTACAATCATCTTCCGGTGACTCTCGTTTGTTGACCACGTTGACCACACCGTGCCGAGCGCACCAAGGCCGGTGGACGACGGCGAGGCCCCAGACTGGAACGACCCGGAGATGGGGAAGACGTGACAGTGGAGTCGCAGATGGAGAGGAGTGGGAAACTTGACTGGTTCGGGTGCGCGGCAGCACTGCCGCCCACGGGAGACAGGGAGCAAGAACAGAGGTTGAAGAAGGAGCACGGCTGTTGGATTAACATCCAACGGTCCAGCTGCTAGAATCATTTGTTGATTAAGTTGACAAAGCCATGCGTACACGTCTGTTTAGTAGGCCCACAAGTCAGCCACCAAATCTGCCGGGTCCCAGCTGTCATCGGGAGGAATAGTTTTTTTCGCATAACAAGGAGGCAATTCCTTCCATGCGAAGATACAGCCGGTGGGTCCCAGCTGTCACGGGGAGGAAACAGCTTAATAAGGAGGAACTTTCCTTGCGTGCAACCATGGACCTCGTGGGTCCCAGCCGTCAGGATCTCCATGTACAGTCCTCTTCCGATGACTCTCATTTGTTGACCATGCCGCGCCGAGCGCAGCGAGGCGATGGACGACGGCGTGGCCCCAGACTGGAACAACCCGGAGATGGGGAAGACGCGGCAGTGGAATCGCAGACAGAGAGGAGTGGGAAACTTGACTGGTTAGGGTGCGTGGTGGGCCTACACTTGGCAGAGAATAACAGGAGGTGTGGAGTGGAGGGATGGCCTGGCCATCGACGGGGTAGCGTTTCGCTGCGAGGCGCGCAAAACAACGCCGCTGGATGCCGGAGGCTGGAGCAGGTGGTCCTGGCAGCGCCGGGGGAAGAAGACGAGAGATTGAAGAAGAATGCCGACCGTTGGATGTAAATCCAACGCCTTGCTTAGGCTTCAACCTACTGGCGCACATGTTAGCCAGTCCATTTGTTTCTTAGTCCATTTGGTGGGCTGGGTGAAACAATGATGTAGCATCTATGCAGCTCGTTTATATATATGGTATAATTTAAAGCCCATTTGCATTTTTCTCGAAATCCGCGGACTTGCTGGGCTGGGTGAAAATATCATGTTGGGATGGACGGAGAAATGTTATAAAAACATAAACACATGATTTAATAGGACGTGGGGTATTATTTTTTTGTAAGAACTTTCAATTTACGAAATGAAATATCATTTTAATTTGATGAGTTAATAGGACATGGGGTATTATTAATTTTTAGGCTAGACGTGGGACAGTTGAGTTGGTTCTAGGGAAAAGTACTGGGAGAAAACTCAGTTTACATCAAAAAGAAAGTGGGAAAAAAATCCAGATATAGGAGTAATGAAAACGAAAAATAAAGGACGTGGGAAGGTCTATAAAATGGTTGGACGAACGACAGGTTAACGGAACCTTATGTTGTTTCTACTATATATATATGTAATAAATTAAGATGTAAATATATATAAATATATATACTATTATAGAAGGGAAAACATAGGTTCAGTTTTGCATTCTTATAGAAAAATAGAACTGAGCTGTGCATCGTGTTGAAAAAACAAACATAACTTGGGTTGCTGATGTTATAGACAAGCTAGGTTGGGAGGCTCAGAGGCCGCTTGATACCTGCTGGATCCAAAAAATGTTGAAACATGTCGTGGGCTGCCCATGTTAAACAACAAAACCTAGACCATGGACCTGGTGGGCCCGGGACTGTCAGCCTCTCGACGAACAGTTGTCTTCCGATTCCTCTTGTTTTGCTGACCATGTTGATACGTCCATTTTGTATCATGCTTTGATATTGATATTTATTGCATTATGGGCTGTTATTACACATTATGTCACAATACTTATGCCTTTTCTCTCTTATTTTACAAGGTTTACATGAAGAGGGAGAATGCCGGCAGTTGGAATTCTGGGCTGGAAAAGGAGCAAATATTAGAGACATATTCTACACAACTCCAAAAGTCCTGAAACTCCACGGAAGTTATTTTTGGAATTTATAAGAAATACTGAGCGAAGAAAATACCAGAGGGGGCCCACACCCTGGCCACGAGGGTGGGGGGCACGCCCTACCCCCCTGGGCGTGCCCCCTGCCTTGTGGGCCCCCTGGCAGGCCTCCAGTGTCCATCTTCTGCTATATGAAGTCTTTTACCCTGGAAAAAATCAGAAGAAAGCTTGCGGGACGAAACCCCACCGCCATGAGGCGGAACCTTGGAGAAACCAATCTAGGGCTCCGGCAAAGCTGTTCTGCCGAGGAAACTTCCCTCCGGGAGGGGGAAATCATCACCATCGTCATCATCAACGATCCTCTCATCGGGAGGGGGTTAATCTCCATCAACATCTTCACCAGCACCATCTCCTCTCAAAACCCTAGTTCATCTCTTGTATCCAATCTTTGTATCAAAACCTCAGATTGGTACTTGTGGGTTGCTAGTAGTGTTGATTACTCCCTGTAGTTGATGCTAGTTGGTTTATTTGGTGGAAGATTATATGTTCAAATCCTTAATGCATATTAATACCCCTCTCATTATGAACATGAATATGATTTGTGAGTAGTTATGTTTGTTCCTGAGGACATGGGAGAAGTCTTGCTATTAGTAGTCATGTGAATTTGGTATTCGTTCGATATTTTGATGAGATGTATGTTGTCTCTCCTCTAGTGGTGTCATGTGAATGTCGACTACATGACACTTCACCATTATTTGGGCCTAGAGGAAGGCATTGGGAAGTAATAAGTAGATGATGGGTTGCTAGAGTGACAGAAGCTTAAACCCCAGTTTATGCGTTACTTCGTAAGGGGCTGATTTGGATCCATATGTTTCATGCTATGCTTAGGTTTACCTTAATAGTTCTTTTGTAGTTGCGGATGCTTGCAATAGGAGTTAATCATAAGTGGGATGCTTGTCCAAGTAAGGACAGCGCCCAAGCATCGGTGCACCCACATATCAAACTATCAAAGTACCGAACGTGAATCATATGAGCGTGATGAAAACTAGCTTGACGATAATTCCCATGTGTCCTCGGGAGCGTTTTCCTTCATATAAGAAATTGTCCAGGCTTGTCCTTTGCTACAAAAAGGATTGGGCCATCTTTCTGCACCTTATTTACTTTTGTTACTTGTTGCTCCTTACCAATTACCTTATCACAAAACTATCTGTTACTGATAATTTCAGTGCTTGCGGAGAATACCTTACTGAAAACCGCTTGTCATTTCCTTCCGCTCCTCGTTGGGTTCGACACTCTTACTTATCGAAAGGACTACGATAGATCCCCTACACTTGTGGGTCATCAAGACTCTTTTCTGGCACTGTTGCCGGGGAGTGAAGCGCCTTGGTAAGGAAAAATTTATATAGTGTGCTGAAATTTACTGTCACTTGTTACTGTGGAAAGTAATCCTTTGAGGGGCTTGTTCGGGGTATCTTCACCCCGTCCAGTAGAGCAAAGAGTTGCTCCTCAACCTACTGAACCTACTGAAAATGTTTACTTTGAAATTCCTTCGGGTATGATAGAGAAACTGCTAGCTAATCCTTTCACAGGTGATGGAACATTGCATCCCGATTTACACCTAATCTATGTGGATGAAGTTTGTGGATTGTTTAAGCTTGCAGGTATGCCCGATGATGTTATCAAGAAGAAGGTCTTCCCTTTATCTTTGAAGGGAGAGGCATTGACATGGTATAGGCTATGTGATGATATGGGATCATGGAACTACAAACGATTGAAATTGGAATTTCATCAGAAGTTTTACCCTATGCATCTTGTTCATCCTGATCGTAATTATATATATAATTTTTGGCCTCGCGAAGGAGAAAGCATTGATCAAGCTTGGGGGAGGCTTAAGTCAATTTTATATTCATGCCCCAATCATGAGCTCTCAAGAGAAATGATTATTCAAAAATTTTATGCTCGGCTTTCTGACAATAATCGCTCCATACTCGATACTTCTTGTACTGGTTCTTTTATGATGAAGACTATTGAATTCAAATGGGATTTATTGGAAAGAATTAAACGCAACTCTGAAGATTGGGATCTCGATGAAGGTAAGGAGTCAAGTATAACACCTAAGTTTGATTGTGTTAAATCTTTTATGGATACCGATGTTTTCCGTAAGTTTAGCACTAAATATGGACTTGACTCTGAGATAGTAGCTTCTTTCTATGAATCATTTGCTACTCATGTTGATCTCCCTAGGGAGAAGTGGTTTAAATATCATCCTCACATTGAAGTAAAAGTAGTTGAACCTATTAAAGTTGAAGAAAAGACTATCACTTATAATGATCCTATTGTTCCTACTACTTATGTTGAGAAACCACCTTTCCCTGTCAACAAAAGTAATATTAGGACACCTAAACCCCCTGAGCAAATTAAAGTTGAACCTAATATTGCTATGGTTAAAGATCTCTTGGCTGATAATATTGATGGGCATGTTATCTACTTCTGTGATGAAGCTGCTAGAATTGCTAAACCTGGTGCTAAAAATAAACATAGAACTGTTGTAGGCATGCCTGTTATTTTCGTTAAAATAGGAGATCATTGTTATCATGGCTTATGTGATGTGGGTGCTAGTGCTAGTGCAATACCTCATTCCTTATACGAAGAAATTATGCATGATATTGCACCCGCTGAGTTAGAAGATATTGATGTTACAATTAAGCTTGCCAATAGGGATACTATATCACCTATTGGGATTGTTAGAGATGTTGAAGTCTTGTGTGGGAAGGTTAAATATCCTGCTGATTTCCTTGTTCTTGGTTCCCCACAAGATAGCTTCTGTCCCATTATATTTGGTAGACCCTTCTTGAACACTATTAATGCTAGGATAGACTGCGAAAAGGATATTGTTACTATTGGTTTGGATGATATGTCTCATGAGTTTAACTTTGCTAAATTTCGTAGACAACCCCGTGATGAGGAATTTCCTAGTAAAGATGAAATTATTGGTCTTGCTTCTATTGCCGTGCCTCCTAATGATCCTTTAGAACAATATTTGCTTGACCATGAAAATGATATGTTTATGAATGAAAGGAGGGAAATAGATGAAGTATTCTTTAAACAGGGACCCATTCTTAAACACAACTTGCCTGTCAAAATCATAGGGGATCCTCCTCCACCCAAGGGTGATCCCGTATTTGGGCTTAAACCATTACCTGATACTCTCAAATATACTTATCTTGATTAAAAGAAGATATATCATGTTATTATTAGTGCTAACCTTTCAGAGAAGGAGGAAGAGAAATTATTGAAAACTCTGAAGAAGCACCGTGCTGCTATTGGATATACTCTCGATGATCTTAAGGGCATTAGTCCCACTCTATGTCAACACAAAATAAATTTGGAGAAAGACGCCAAACCAGTTATTGATCACCAACGATGGCTAAATCCTAAGATGAAAGAAGTGGTAAGAAAGGAAATATTAAAGCTCCTCGAGGCAGGTATAATTTATCCCATAGCTGATAGTCAGTGGGTAAGTCCTATCCATTGTGTCCCTAAGAAGGGAGGTATTACTGTCGTTCCTAATGATAAAGATGAATTGATCCCACAAAGAATTGTTACAGGTTATAGAATGGTAATTGATTTCCGCAAATTAAATAAAGCTACTAAAAAGATCATTACCCTTTTCCTTTTATTGATCAAATGCTAGAAAGATTATCCAAACATACACATTTTTGCTTTCTAGATGGTTATTCTGGTTTCTCTCAAATACCTGTGTCAGCGGAGGATCAAGAAAGGACCACTTTTACTTGCCCTTTTGGTACTTTTGCTTATAGACGCATGCCTTTTGGTTTATGTAATGCACCTGCTACCTTTCTAAGATGCATGATGGCTATATTCTCTGATTTTTGTGAAAAGATTTGTGAGGTTTTCATGGATGACCACTCCGTTTATGGATCCTCTTTTGATGATTGCTTGAGCAACCTTGATCGAGTTTTGCAGAGATGTGAAGAAACTAATCTTGTCTTGAATTGGGAAAAGTGCCACTTTATGGTTAATGAAGGCATTGTCTTGGGGCATAAAATTTCTGAAAGAGGTATTGAAGTTGATAAAGCTAAGGTTGATCCTATTGAAAAGATGCCGTGTCCCAAGGACATCAAAGGTATAAGAAGTTTCCTTGGTCATGCCAGTTTTTATAGGAGGTTCATTAAGGACTTCTCAAAAATTTCTCGGCCTCTGACTAATCTATTACAAAAAGATATACCTTTCGTCTTTGATGATGATTGTGTAGAAGCATTTGAGATACTTAAGAAAGCTTTGATTTCTGCACCTATCGTTCAGCCACCTGATTGGAATTTGCCTTTTGAAATTATGTGTGATGCTAGTGATTATGCTGTAGGTGCTGTTCTAGGGCAAAGAGTTGATAAGAAATTAAATGTTATCCAATATGCTAGTAAAACTCTAGACAGTGCCTAGAGAAATTATGCTACTACTGAAAAAGAATTTTTAGCAGTTGTATTTGCTGTGATAAGTTCAGACCTTATATTTTTGATTCTAAAGTAACTATTCACACTAACCATGTTGCTATTAAATATCTTATGGAAAATAAAGATGCTAAACCTGGACTTATTAGATGGGTTCTCTTGCTACAAGAATTTGATTTGCATATTATTGATAGAAAGGGAGCTGAGAACCCCATTGCAGACAACTTGTCTAGGTTAGAGAATGTTCTTGATGACCCACTACCTATTGATGATAGCTTTCCTGATGAACAATTAGCTATCATAAATGCTTCTCGTACTGCTCCCTGGTATGCTGATTATGCTAATTACATTGTTGCTAAATTTATAGCACCTAGTTTCACATACCAGCAAAAGAAAAAGTTTTTCTATGATTTGAGACATTACTTCTGGGATGACCCACACCTTTATAAAGAAGGAGTAGATGGTGTTATTAGACGTTGTGTACCTGAGCATGAACAGGAACAAATCCTACGCAAGTGTCACTCCGAGGCTTATGGAGGACACCACGCTGGAGATAGAACTGCACATAAGGTATTTCAATCCGGTTTTTATCGGCCTACTCTCTTCAAAGATGCCCGTAAGTTTGTCTTGTCTTGTGATGAATGTCAAAGAATTGGTAATATTAGCAGACGTCAAGAAATGCCTATGAATTGTTCACTTGTTATTGAACCATTTGATGTTTGGGGCTTTGATTATATGGGACCGTTTCCTTCCCCTAATGGATATACACATATTTTAGTTGCTGTTGATTACGTTACTAAGTGGGTAGAAGCTATTCCAACCAGTAGTGCCGATCATAACACCTCTATTAAGACGCTTAAAGAAGTTATTTTTCTGAGGTTTGGAGTCCCTAGATACTTAATGACTGACGGTGGTTCGCATTTTATTCATGGTGCTTTTCGTAAAATGCTTGCTAAGTATGATGTTAATCATAGAATTGCATCTCCACACCACCCACAGTCTAGTGGTCAAGTAGAATTGAGCAATAGAGAGCTTAAATTGATTTTGCAAAAGACTGTTAATAGATCTAGAAAGAATTGGTCCAAAAAACTTGATGATGCATTATGGGCCTATAGAACTGCATATAAAAATCCTATGGGTATGTCTCCGTATAAAATGGTTTATGGAAAAGCTTGTCACTTACCTATCAAACTAGAACATAAGGCATACTGGGCCTTTAAAGAGCTCAATTATGATTTCAAACTTCCTGGTGAGAAGAGGTTATTTGACATAAGCTCACTTGATGAATGGAGAACCCAAGCCTATGAGAATGCCAAGCTGTTTAAAGAAAAAGTTAAAAGATGGCATGACAAAAGGATACAAAAGCATGAGTTTAATGTAGGTGATTATGTGTTGCTATACAACTCCCGTTTAAGATTTTTTGCAGGAAAACTTCTCTCTAAATGGGAAGGTCCTTATGTTATCGAGGAGGTCTATCGTTCTGGTGCCAAAAAATCAACAACTTCGAAGGCACAAATCCGAAGGTGGTGAACGGTCAAAGAATCAAACATTATAGGTAAGCCCATAAATGTTGAAACCAATATTATTGAAACCGTAACCCCGGAGGAATACATAAGGGACACTTTCTAGAACGTTTCAGACTCCAAAAAGGAATAGGTACGTGGTACGGTAAGTAAACCGACTCCAAAACAGTTCTAATGGAAGTTTTTCTCCGTTTTGGAATATTTAAGAAAATAGGAAAATAAGAAGCAGTCCGGGAAGAACACGAGGCTTCCACAAGGGTGGAGGGCGCGCCCTACCCCCTGGGCGCGAGCCCCTGCCTCGTGGGCACCTCGTGTGCTCTCCGGACTCCATTTTCTTGCACGTTACTTCTTTTGGTCGGTAAAAAATCCTTATATAATCTCCCGAAGGTTTTGACCACCGTATCACGCAATTACCCTTTGTCTTTGTTTCGAGCTGTTTTTCTGACAGATCTAGATCACCATGACGTCTCCAAGTGCCCCCAAGGACAAGTTTTTCGAGAAGGTCATCAACCCCTACCTCGCGGAAGTGCTGCAACATCCTCAAACCATTGATATGTGTGAGGGGTTGCTGCACATTCGTGATGTGGAGGGACCAAGGAGGACCGAAAGCACGGAGACAAGGCTTGAAGCAATGGAGCAACAAGTTTTCAAGTGTCAAGAGATGGTGGAGCATGGACTCGATGCCAACCACATAATGATCACGGAGTTCACCAACAACCACAAGCTAGATGCCAAGAACATGTGGGAGACGATCTTCAAGCTTCACGAGAAAATCGAGCACCTCCAGGCCCAGATCTATGACCCGCAAAACCAAAACTGTGAGTATGAATATAGATTCAGGAGGATGAGTTTGGCTGCAGATTTGAGGATTCCGGAGACTCGATCATCCTTTTATGATGGTGAGCCTACGCCTTGGAAGATGGACGACAAGCCTACATCATCAACAACTCCATCGTCACTACCTCCGAGGAAGGAGAACTGAGTATTGGGTATGGGCACTCCCCTTGGCAACTGCCAAGCTTGGGGGAGGTGCCCCGGTATCGTATCACCATCACACTCCTATCTTTACCGTTTTTCTTAGTTCGATCCTTTTGGGTAATATCTTGATCTAGTAGAATAAAGTTTTAGTATGATTTAGTTTTGAGTTTTGCTTTATGATCTCTCTATGTAATCGAGTCGGTGAGTTATATATAATAAAGATTAGTGTTGAGTCAAGGGCTTGATTATCTTGCTATGATCTTGAGTGAATAAAAGAAAGAGAAAGAAATAAAAAGAAATAAAGAGATCATATGGATCTTATGTAGAGTATTGACTTCACATATAAATAGTATGATCATTAAAAGTTGTTGAGAGTTGACAAACATAGTTTTGGGCATCGTTGCAATTAATAGGAAGTGATAAAGAAAGAGAGGTTTCACATATAAATATACTACCTTGGACATCTTTTATAATTGTGAGCACTCATTAAAATATGACATGCTAAAGAGTTTATGTTGGACAAGGAAGACAACGTAATGGGTTATGTTTTCTTATATTCGAAATAAAGTATATTGTCATGGATCATCGAACATGTTGAGCTTGCCTTTCCCCCTCATGCTAGCCAATTCTCTGCATCAAGTAGAGATACTACTTGTTCTTCCAAATACCCTTAAACCCAGTTTTGCCATGAGAGTCCACCATATCTACCTATGGATTGAGTAAGATCCTTCAAGTAAGTTGTCATTGTGCAAGCAATAAAACTTGCTCTTTAAATATGTATGATTTATTAGTGCGGGAGCAAATAAGCTTTATACGATCTTGTGATATGGAAGCAATAAAAGCGACGGACTGCATAATAAAGGTCCCTATCACAAATGGCAATATAAAGTGACGTTCTTTCGCATTAAGATTTTGTGCATCCAAAATAAAAGCACATGACAACCTTTGCTTCCCTGTGCGAAGGGCCTATCTTTTACTTTTATCTTCTACCTTATGCAAGAGTCATGGTGATCTTCACCTTTCCTTTTTTATATTTTATCCTTTGGCAAGCACATTGTGTTGGAAAGATCCTGATATATATATATATATATATATATATATATATATATATATATATCCAATTGGATGTAAGTTAGCATGAACTATTATTGTTGACATTACCCTTGGGGTAAAAGGTTGGGAAGCGAAACTATAAGCCCCTATCTTTCTCTGTGTCCAATTAAAACTTCATAACCACAAGTATTGAGTGAGTGTTAGCAATTATGAAAGACTAAATGATAGTTGAGTATGTGGACTTGCTGAAAAGCTCTTATATTGACTCTTTCTGAAGTTATGATAAACTGCAATTGCTTCAATGACCGAGATTATAGTTTGTTAGTTTCCCATAAAGTTTCTGATTCATACTTGACATTGTGAATAGGTTGTTACTTGAGCATAAGAATTCATATGACAATATTCATATATGTTTCTGTTATAAGAATGATCATGATGCCCTCATGTCCATATTTTATTTTATCGACACCTCTATCTCTAAACATGTGGACATATTTTTCGATATTGTCTTTCGCTTGAGGACAAGCGACGTCTAAGCTAGGGGGAGTTGATACGTCCATTTTGCATCATGCTTTGATATTGATATTTATTGCATTATGGGCTGTTATTACACATTATGTCACAATACTTATGTCTTTTCTCTCTTATTTTACAAGGTTTACATGAAGAGGGAGAATGCCGACAGCTGGAATTCTGGGCTGGAAAAGGAGCAAATATTAGAGACCTATTCTGCACAACTCCAAAAGTCCTGAAACTCCACGAAAGTTATATTTGGAATTTAGGAATTTATAAGAAATACTGAGCGAAGAAAATACCAGAGCGGGCCCACACAGTGGCCACGAGGGTGGGGGCACGCCTACCCCCTGGGAGCGCCCCCTGCCTCGTGGGCCCCCTGGCAGGCCTCCGGTGTCCATCTTCTGCTATATGAAGTCTTTTACCCTGGAAAAAATCAGAAGAAAGCTTGCGGGACGAAACACCGCCGCCACGAGGCGGAACCTTGGCGGAACCAATCTAGGGCTCCGGCAGAGCTGTTCTGCCGAGGAAACTTCCCTCCGGGAGGGGGAAATCATCACCATCGTCATCATCAACGATCCTCTCATTGGGAGGGGGTCAATCTCCATCAACATCTTCACCAGCACCATCTCCTCTCAAACCCTAGTTCATCTCTTGTATCCAATCTTTGTATCAAAACCTCAGATTGGTACCTGTGGGTTGCTAGTAGTGTTGATTACTCCCTGTAGTTGATGCTAGTTGGTTTATTTGGTGGAAGATTATATATTCAGATCCTTAATGCATATTAATACCCCTCTGATTATGAACATGAATATGATTTGTGAGTAGTTACGTTTGTTCCCGAGGACATGGGAGTAGTCTTGCTATTAGTAGTCATGTGAATTTGGTATTCGTTCGATATTTTGATGAGATGTATGTTGTCTCTCCTCTAGTGGTGTCATGTGAACGTCGACTACATGACACTTCACCATTATTTGGGCCTAGAGGAAGGCATTGGGAAGTAATAAGTAGATGATGGGTTGCTAGAGTGACAGAAGATTAAACCCCAGTTTATGCGTTGCTTCGTAAGGGGCTGATTTGGATCCATATGTTTCATGCTATGGTTAGGTTTACCTTAATACTTCTTTTGTAGTTGCGGATGCTTGCAATATGAGTTAATCATAAGTGGGATGCTTGTCCAAGTAAGGATAACGCCCAAGCACCGGTCCACCCACATATCAAACTATCAAGTACCGAACGCGAATCATATGAGCGTGATGAAAACTAGCTTGACGATAATTCCCATGTGCCCTCGGGAGCGTTTTTCTTCATATAAGAAATTGTTCAGGCTTGTCCTTTGCTACAAAAAGGATTGGGCCATCTTGCTGCACCTTATTTACTTTTGTTACTTGTTGCTCTTTACCAATTACCTTATCACAAAACTATCTGTTACCGATAATTTCAGTGCTTGCAGAGAATACCTTACTAAAAACCGCTTGTCATTTCCTTTTGCTCCTCGTTGGGTTCGACACTCTTACTTATCGAAAGGACTAGGATAGATCCCCTACACTTGTGAGTCATCACATGTTGGGAACGGCAGACGGCAGCGCCGAGGCGAGAGCACCAAGGCGGAGGACGTTGTCGAGACCTCGGACCGAATGAACCGGAGCGGGGGAAGACGCAGGCTGAGGGGAGTACGAGGGTTGACTTGTTCGGGTGCAGGGTGGGCCGGTGGAGCTGCCGCCGCCGGACAATGTGTGGGAGTAGAGGGATGGCCTGGCTGTCCGTGTACTCGTCGGTTACGGGAAGTAGACACGCCCTCATGTCCAAGATCCGCAAGTACATGTCGTAGCATGCGTATGCGTCCTTGGCCGTGTAGGTTATGTAGGCTAGATTCAGAGGTACCTCCCACGTGTTCAGGTCCTTGATATCGTTGTCTTCTTTCATGTTGGCGTAGCAGGGGTCAATGATGGTCTCGGCGAGGTCAACCACGGAGTCCTTCTCCTACCCGTTGCCGATGATCTTGTATTGCTTTTGGATGTCAACAAGCTTGTTGCACCAGATGGCCGAATCGTCGCGTTCTTCCTTCTCTCCACCTTAGCGAAGGTGCAGTCTGTGCTGCCGATGAAACGGGCGAATGCTCCAGAACCTCTGATGACCCTACAACAGTGGTAGATGAGAACCTCATCCCGCACACATACCTGGGCGACCGCGATCCGCTGGTCCCTGTCAGGAGACGAATGGATGAGCACAAGGTCTAGTCATGCGGCCTTGTTCTTTCTCGTCTTGTAGGTACTGCTTGAACTCGGCGAGGCAGAGCTTCACTGAATCGGGATCGTTGGTGTACATCACGTTCAACTTGGTGCAGCCATGGGACTTAACGGCGAACTCAAAGGTGAACTCCTTGCTGAAGTCCATATCCAGCAGGCTCACCCCTCGGATCGCCATTGGAGCCTCTTCAAGTGAACGAGTAGATAGGCGGCGGCAGCAGTTCGTTTTTCAGCTCTTGGGGAACTGGATTCAACAGTAAACTGAGTGTGTACAGGCGACAACAGTTACAACAAAGATGCCTACACATCTCATTGATTCCCAGCTTGCAAGATTCAGAACCAACCCAATAGAGCCTTTTGATAAACTGAATATCGGGATTAAATCCATCTTGGCTAGCCGTGTCATACAACCCAAAAACTTGGCGAATGCTCTTGACCATCACAACATCTGTAATTGAGTATTCCTGTTTGCACGGATAAGAAAGAGCATGATTACTATAATAGTGGCACTATAATAGTGGCACTAGTTGAAGCAAACTTTATTTCCAAAACAAGAAAAGATTGCGATAGAATAGCTTTATTTAAAAAATAGAACATTAGCACAGTATGACAAAGCACAATCATTTAAACCAATAAGAAGGCTAGCCAACTCGCATCCAGGAGGCTCCCTTGATTGGAGCTTCATTTGCCATTGGATCGTTGTCAATCTGGTCTTTGACTTCGTTTGGATCGTTAGATGCTCACTGCTCTTGCTGCTGGTTTTGACCGCATGGTAAGTTTGCATGGCCAATGACCGGTGGGCTCTTGTTCTGTGCTATTGGCTGGGTAAGCCGTTTTGAGGTGCGGGTGCGCCCTCTCCCTGCACGCTGCGTGCGCGTAGCGCCATTTGCGGGGGCGTGGGTAACCCTGCCCTCGAAAGCCCCTCCGCTCAATCCAATCGCCCGCACGCCGCAACCCTCCCTCCCTCCCTCCTCGATCTCTCTCCCTCAGCCACCACGAACCCTAGCTCCCTTTCGTACGATCCCGCGGTCGCTGCCCCTGCTCCATCCGACCCCCCTCGTCAGCCGCCGCCGCCGCTATGGCTCCTCCGTCCACCGACTCTGTCCGTGCAAGTGGCCAGTTTACTTCCGCCCCAACCTTCTCCACTGTCTCCCCAGTTCATCCTTCGTCCACCCTTGCTGCTCGAGGTGCTCATTTGCCAAGGCCTCGAGGAAGCCACGTGAGGAGGAGAGACCTCTCGAGAAGCTGCGGGAGGAGGGGCTCAACCAGAGAGGAGCAGATGCCAGGTAGTCGGCTCGGCTGGACGCCGCCCTTCGTGTCCGGGCCGCGGCAGACCCTAGCGCCGTCCTTCAGGCGTCTTCACGGCTGCAGGTGCGCATGTGAGCCCCCAACCATCTCTCTCCCTCTCTCTTGCGCGCTCATTTCCTCTCTCACGTTTTGCCTTTGAGGCTGTGTATCTAAGCACTAGCTGTTTGTAAAAATGCTCAAGCAGGACTGCTTAGAGGAGGGCAGTATGTTCTACCGTTTCAGTTACATGATTACATACAACTAAAGAAAAGTTTACATGATTCTATAAATATTGTTGGAGATTTTCACTCACAGTAAATTTCTACAGATCTGCACTACAAGCTAAAGGCGCGCAATCTGTATATTTTGTTCCAATAAAGAAATCTGGACCATATAGAATGATCAATGATAGGATCCTGCTGCGTTCTAATAATGGATTGTTCAAAGGATCTGTTTAAAGACGACAGGCATATATTTGTACAGAGATCATATTATGCCCATGTAAGTTCTCTTATCTCTTTGATGTGCATCTTCTTTAGGAACATACCTCGTTGCAATTTATGGTCATACTTTGCATAGCTAAATCGGTATCAAGAATATTGTATTGTTTATTTCTTACCACATCTGATCTACTAATATGGCTACGTCTGTACAATACTTTTATAGATGAAGTTGGTGGTTCGTGGAGACCCAAGGTGCACTGACAGAAGATATCCGAGGAGCAGAGGAAAATGCAAGTTTGTATGTGTGAAAAATTATTGGTTTAACTCAAGGTATTGTTATCGGTCGTGTGATATATGAAAGTACATGTTGTCATCACGCTCAAATTCCCGCTATTATCACTATCAAATAGTGTCAAACACTCAAATCATTGTTCTGAATTTCTGTAGGATGCTGAGGAAATCCTCGAAGGCATAAAGACCACACAGACACTTCCGTTTTTATGGTTTTTCTTCCCAGGTGATGGCAAGCTTCTTTGTTGCTAATTGTGATTTCTTTTGTACATGGCCTCTCACCAGAGTAAGGAAATAGACCTGCGATGTTTCTTTCTGATTTTCTTGGAGTTTTCAGTGGTATTTTGAGCTTCTAGATTGATTGTTTCATGAAGCATTATAGATCAGACTGTCAGATTGATGTGTAGTTTACAGTTATGTATCAAGTGGATGTGGGGCAATCTTATTTACCCAAGTAGCTCTTATTTGACAAATCACCATCCAGTTTGCTGTATGGCTGATTCTGATGCACTCAAAGTGAACAATGAAGAATAATGATTCTTCTTATATAATTACATGATTAATTAAACCTCAGTTCCTCATGTTTACTTCATGGGACTGAAAAGATTTGTACGAATTTATCAATCATGTGTCGGCCTTCATTTGCATCTCATCCTCAAAGAAATGGGATATGATTTAATTCCATTGGCAAATTATTCTGGTTAGACTTCAAGCTTGGGCCAGTAATTTTTATTGTGTAGATAACAACATGTGGACCTCCTTCAGATTAATGAGAAGAAAAACTCTGGGTTAAGTGGATTTGTGATTTATGATGTTCAGGTCAAGGACGTCGTGTTCTCCTGCTTGCTCTGGTTCGGACCTTTTATGCTCTGTTTGGCCTGTAACATGTATTGCCTTATTGGTTCTACAGACTATTTTATTTTCTTGGAGAATATTATATTCATTGGTTGATGGGTTGATCTATTTGTGTTTTGTACCACGGTTGACGGAACATCTGATATTTAAAAACCATGAATCAGGGATCACAGGGTTATTAGTGCATATGTAACTCGGGAACAACGACAAGTTATTTAGGTGTTGGTCATGAAAATACACTGGTTGAGGTGATAAATCTTGTTTCATCAATGCCCACTATTATTATGATCTCCTGCTTTGCAAAAATAAGTTCTCCCGTAATCTTTTTACCGAATCCATAAAAAACAAGTTGTGTGATAGAGCTGTTACTGTGTGGGCCAAAATGAAGTTTCTATATGCCCTACAATACTCGCATAATTTCTGATTCTAATTGGCTTCCTGCACCAACATCTGATGCCTTTCTATTGTAAATCTTTACGAAGTTGCCATTTGTTTTTGTGGAGATACAAACGAGATGTATGACCATGGGTGAAGGAATGCTATTCCAAGTTTGGTACTTCAGTTAATTACTTATTATTTATTATTAAGTCTGTATTAGCCTAACAGACAACATGTGTGGGACTGATTTTGATGAGGCAAGTTTTTCCTATCGTTCTTGGCTTCTTCGTCCCGTTTCTTCACGTTCTCCTACCATAGCTTCCATTTTTCTGTCTCAACTACTTCTATTTGATTGGTTCCAGGACCCGAAATCAATGGTTATTGAACAAATTAATTACAACTCCATTGAGGTTGAAGGTGATCACACCTTGATTGCTGGCGATGATCTGATTCAGTCAAGATGTGAGGATGACAGCTTTGTGGGCGAGAGCATGTATGATGATGGCAGCTTGGTACAACGGAGCTGTTGAGCCAACTTTCCTGTATTTCGCACATGAGCTGAAAGAGGTCAAGTGCTAATCGCACTGTATGCAAAAAAAAAAAATGCAGCTGTCAATATTTTTGCTATGGTCTATGGTTGTAATGTTGGTGTTGTAAGATGTTCAGCGTCTTTGAAACTTTCCGAATTCTGGGATTTGCTTTTTATTAGTAACGTTGAAATTGAACATCTTTTTGAAGACATACAAAAATGGTCTGCATTTTCTGCATCGCCCTGACATCCAATTCAAACTATATTTTCTGCCTAAACTGTTGCGTACCTATGAGATCAAGGAATAGCTCAGACATGAGCCGGTGTCCAGTGCGCAGTTGGGTGCATTATTTGGTGACATCTAGTGCTAACTGTTTTTTCAAGGCCACCCAATGGAGTGAGGGACCTGTGTATTATACTCCCTCCGATCCAAATTAAGTGTCATGGTTTTAGTTCAAAAACCATGACACTTATTTTGGATGGACCTGTGTATTATACTCCCTCCACTACTAGAAAAAGGCCTGCTAGTGGCGCACCTAATTTTGCCATTAATGGCACACTATAGGTGCGCCACTAGTAACAAATAGTAATGGCGCACATTTGGTGCGCCATTACTATGCCTAGAAGTGCGTCATTACTATCTGACTTAGTAATGGCGCACCACATAGAAGTGCGCCATTACTGATTTTTTTTTTTAAATTTGTTTTCAGAAAATTTTTTCAAATATTTTTTTTAAAAAAATCAATTTTTTCGTTTATTTCTTAATCTCGGGTCTTAATCTCAAGTCAAATTACACTCCGTGGTCAAACTTCCCGGTCACTTAACAACCCCAGCACCAGCTCACTTAACAAGCACTTGTTAATATATCTATCATATCAATCCTATTAAACCTTGTTGATGTCTATGACTTTGTTCATGTTCATGAGTGTGATGAAATTTTGAAAAAATATTTCATACTTCCCGGTCATATTACGTATCATATTTTGAACATTTTTTCCAAAAAAAATTCGAAACCAATTTTTTTTCTGTTACTAGTGGCGCACCTAGCAAATGGTGCGCCATTAGTAAGTTTGATTTTTTTTTCATTTTCCCCCTCTAGATCTTACAAGCCCCGTATCTTTCGCTCTGTTAGGTTTTGGGGGATTCTGAAAATCTTCAACGGGGTTCCCCCGGTTGAATTCGGATGTAACTTTTCGAGTAGATGATTTTTCATATAAAAAACTTTTTAATCCGAGTTCGTATGCAAAAGTTATGCCCATTTTACTAAATTCCAGAGAGATTTTGCAAATAAAGTCGAAATTCATATTTGTAAATTTTTCCAACAACTAGACCACATATCACGTGGGAAACTTATTTTCTTTTATTTTTTTTGACATTTCCATCAAACCTTGATCAAACTTAGTAATGACGCACTTTGTACAGGTGCGCCATTACTATGTCAGTAATGGCGCATTACCCCCTGGTGCGCCACTGCTAACAATTTATTTTTTATTTTTTCACAACTAGTAATGGCGCACCACACACCAGGTGCGCCATTATTAATATGTCAATAATGGCGTACCTGTATCTGGTGCGCCACTGCTACATACATGGTGCGCCATTAATGTCCATATTAGCTATAGCCTTTTCCTGGTAATGCTCTTATCCAAATTAAGTGTCGTGGTTTTAGTTCAAAAACCATGACACACTTATTTTGGACCGGAGGGATTAGTATTTAAGAGATTCCTTGCATACGCATGATTTAGAAAAGTTTAGTGTGGGATGCCATTATAAACTAATGAAATCTGATCCTGATAGTGACATGATTTACTCTGTTTGATCAAACAGGTCGAAGCCAAAGCTGTTTTTATTGAATCTGATGATGTCCCTGCTGCTTGTTTCTGTAAGCAAGGAAATCAACTACAAGTTTCAACGTCAACCTGAATTTTTATTGTGGATGTTTGAGCGTCAACCTGAATTTTGTTTAACCTACTACAAAAAAGAAACTTTAGGATGATTAGTTGTAGTACCGTGACAAATAATCAGGAAAGATCATTTTGTAGGATGATCATTGTCTTTCATAATAATATTATAGCCACCGGCCGAACAATGAATGTTGCACTGCAACTACTCGACTACTAGTTTTATGTGGAGTTTCGCTGTACAGCTTGCACGAATTCAGTGAGATCAGGAATCATCATCGCTCACATTTTTTTCTCTTGAAAGGGAAGTGTCGCCCCCTGCATTTTTTTTCTCGGAATCAAGGATGTTTCAGACATTGTGTGTGAGCTCACCTTCAAAATGTGGCAACAGACCATGCCCATATATGATCAAACAAACCAAACTGACATGTGTATGCTGGCTTTAGAGACTTTAATTTCCATAAAATGATTTCTTGTATTTCTCCCTCTTCTCTGCATTGTTGTGAGTGCAACTGTCTAAATCTGAAGTATTCAGTTCTTCTGTATGCCATGACGTTCAATGTCGTAACAAATTTCAGGATCGAAGCAAAACCTTTTGCTATGCGTCTGAATTCCTTTTTCAAGATGATACAAACTAAGTTTACAAGGGGAAGATCTTTTACCTGCGAGCCCATCCTAATCTCTTCTGAGCTGTTAACGTTGGGGCTACCTGAATCGCCCTTCGTACTGTCAGTAGAAAATAGTGTGTCTCCTTTCTCTTCAGTACCGTAATTCCTAATGGTAAAACCTACTTCTACTGACAAAGTCAAATATTTTTAACACTTTGGGATTGACACTCTACTCTTGTTCAAAAATAAAATTAGTGGAAAAAATGCAAATATTTTCATCGCGTGCATGGTTTTAAAAGGGACTCTACGCTATTTGGCGCAACTGGTCATCTAGAATTTTTTTTGGCGCAATGGGTTACACAATTTTTTTCGAACTCGGATTTCGCAATGTGATAGACATTTTCAAAATAGCATGATTTAACACATGGAATTTCTACTACGAGTATCGAATATGCCCTTGAAAAATAAAACTATTTTCATCGACAACATGGCTTTAGCGGGTCTCTGCGCCATTTGGCGCAACGGGTCAACTAGTGTTGATAAAGGACAGTACTAACCGGTGTGAGGGGCCCTATGTCGCCACGACTCGATGTGGTGAACCTGCAAATCCACTCGAATGAGGCCAGCCTGGAGTTCCATGATTCAATTCATGCGCCTTTTGTGCAGTTCACCTGAAATGAAGCAAAGATTGCATCATTCAGCTAGCAAGAAGTACTTGCTCTCGTAAGCTGGCAGGTTCTTCTTTAATAGTTGCACTAAAATTCAGCAACATTATGGTTGGCTGTCCTACTCATGTAAGGTGCAACTATAATTTGCTTATCCTTTTGTGCAGTTCCACTAAAATAAAGTGCCATTGTGGTGACAGTGACGGCTCATCTTGCAAAAGCTAATAAAATGTTGCACGAGATTACCAGCAGAATTTGATGGAGATTTTGGAAACTCTAATCACCATTTTGTGCAGTTCCATCAAAATTGAGAGATGCTGCCCATGTGACATTTTAGTTGAACTGCACAAGACACTCATTCCAAAAAAAGTATTTTGTGTAGTTCACGAAAAGTTCACAATAGCAACAAGGTGAAATGGATATCCCTATCTGCACAAAAAGATAGAAAGTAAACAGTTGCTGGTCAATAAGAATATATGAAACAATGAAAAGAGGCATCTTAAATATGTTCATGGCAATCACGCAAGGACAGTAGAAATTTTAAAACGTCAGCAATGCTTCATGTTACCGGAAGCATTACGATCAACTATGACATTAGTCAAATATGGGATTACTTAATGGTGGCATTGGTTGTTTACCATATACAGTAAATCAACAACAGCTAAAGAGTTGGTTTAAGGGCATGGGGCCATGGGGACACCAGGTCACTCAGCAGTGTAAAGAAGCAACTTACTTATCATACTGGGGAAAACAGCAGGAGTACCATTTGTAACACAGTTTAATTGCACCATATCACTGGAGGCATTAGATTAACAATAACACTGGTTAGACATGTCCTTAAGGTAACAGTGTGATCGCTTCATTTTACATGCGCCCTTACATTAACAACAACAAAAGGTTGGTATAAGGACATGCAATAGTTGACGCATCAGCACAATGTACCTACAAGGAGGCATAAAGTGGTGATGCCGAGTTTGTTCATGCTCTGTGAGGGCAGCAAATCTAATCCTGGAGACTTTTTACTATGTGAGGGCAGCAAATCTAATCCTGGAGACCTTTTACTATGTGACGGCAGCAAATCTAATCCCGGAAACCTTTTACTATGTGAGGAAAGCAAATCTAATCCTGAAGACCTTTTACTATGTGAGGGCAGCAAATCTAATCCTGGATATACTCTGTTGACTTGTCCACCAGCCACCACTTTCTATCCTTTTTCCAACCAATAATAGATTTGTTCTTTATCCAGTTTGTACTGAGTTTTCCCATTATTTCCCTTTTCAACCAAGAGACCGGTTGGGTATCCGGTCTCTACTACTTTCCCCATGTTATTTCCTCTTTGAATCAAGTCCTAGATTCATGCTACGACTCTCACTACTAGAAAAGGGGCTATAGATGGGATTGACACTAATGGCGCACCAGACAAGCGGTGCGCCATTAGTATATACTAATGGCGCACCACCTTCTGATACGCCATTAGAGTTGAAACTACTAATGGCGCACCAGGCGCAGGGTGCGCCATTAGTATCAATTTTTTTTAACTAGTGCGCCTGTCCAAACATACTAATGGCGCATCCAGACACAGTGCGCCATTACTAGTTGTAACTAGTAATGGCGCACCTGGCCCAGGGTGCGCCATTAGTATCAAATTTTTTTTTAACTAGTGCGCCTGTCCAAACATACTAATGGCGCATCCAGACACAGTGCGCCATTACTAGTTGTAACTAGTAATGGCGCACCTGTCCCAGGGTGCGCCATTAGTATCAAATTTTTTTTAACTAGTGCGCCTGTCCAAACATACTAATGGCGCACCCAGACACAGTGCGCCATTACTAGTTGTAACTAGTAATGGCGCACCTGGCCCAGGGTGCGCCATTAGTATCAAATTTTTTTTAACTAGTGCGCCTGTCCAAACATACTAATGGCGCACCACCAGAAGGTGCGCCATTAGTAACCTGGATTACTAATGGCGCATTTAGAGTTGGTGCGC
Organism: Triticum aestivum; assembly: GCF_018294505.1. Taxonomy (NCBI): domain Eukaryota; kingdom Viridiplantae; phylum Streptophyta; class Magnoliopsida; order Poales; family Poaceae; genus Triticum; species Triticum aestivum. The sequence goes on along the minus strand of NC_057814.1, from coordinate 47,883,000 downwards.
CATTAGTAAGTGGGCAGCAACAAGATATTTTGGACAGCCTCTCCTACCCACACTCACTTTCTCCCCACTTCATTCTCTCCACCTCCTCCTTGTCTCGGGTGCCTCCTCTTTTTCACCTCATTTCCACCATAGATTCATTCAATTTAAGTGGTTAAATTACCTTGTTTTGATAGGTAAGTAAGGGGGGAAGCTATATTTATGTTGTTCTCCCTACAACAATGTGCACATGCACTTTTTATGGCCTAGCTAGATCTATGTATGTTCGTGGTGTTGCATATGTTTGTGGTGTTGCATATGTGTTTGTGTTTGGAGGTGTACCGGTATTTGAAATGCGATAGTTGCCAATATTTTGCCGGAATGTTGATTCATTTCCGTTTCGGCGAGAATTTTGGCATTAAGCATTCTTTTTGGTCCTATTTTTAGGGAAAGTCATGCCAAATTTTTTCTTGGTTCTAAAATATCGTTTTGCTCTACCCCGCAGGCGACCATGGTCCGCATGATGACCGAAGGCATCGTGAATAGGTTTTTGAGGTCCGCGAAGGCCGAGATGCTTCAAAAGAACGAGACGGAGATAAGATGTCCGTGTCGAAGATGCAAGCTGAAGAGCCTTATTGCGGACCCGGAATCCTGGCAGGTGCGGGACCACCTGCTCTTGCGTGGTTTCATGGATGGCTATCGGTGGCAAGGTGATGAAGATGACTACGAAGTCGTCCATGGGGGCCGGGCAAGAAATGAGGAAGGGCAGCAAGACAACCACCGCGGCTCGGGCGGGCGAGAAGACGAAGAATCCCCAGGAGATGATCACGACGGTGATGCTGTACACAGTCATCATGTAGAAGATGCAGGACATGATGATGAGGAAGATGCCGGAGCAGACGACGGGCATGATCATGAAGATGATGATGCCGGCGGAGCAGACGACGCTGGACCATCGATGGGCTGGGTGCAGGACCCTCATATTCAAGAGCTGCTTCTCAAGCAGACGGATAACGCAAGAGCTGCCGCCCGAGAGAAAGCCAAGATGGATCAACTTGAGTTAGACGCGGTTACTCCATTGTATGAAGGATGCAGGCCCGAGGATACCCGCCTGAAAGTAACGCTCATGGCTCTGGAGATGAAGGTAAAACACAAAATGACCGACGCATGCTTCGACGAGAACATGTCATTCTGGCACGAACGTCTTCCCAAGGGGAACAAGTGCCCGACCAGTTTGGAGGAGGCGAAGAAAATCGTGTGTCCTCTGGATTTACCGCACGTGAAATACCATGTGTGCATGAACAATTGCATCATTTATCGGGACGAGCACGCGGAGTCTACCATATGTCCGGTGTGCGGCGTCACTCGATACAAGAAGAGGAAGAAAGCTCCTCGAAAAGTGGTGTGGTACTTTCCGATCACTCCTCGTCTGCAGCGGTATTTCGCGGACCCTAAGGTAGCAAAGCTCCTGCGTTGGCACGCGGATAGGGAGGAGAAGAAGCGAGAAGATGACGCAAATGATCCGGAGATAGATAAAAAAGACAAGATGCTGAGTCACCCTAAGGATGCGAGCCAGTGGCAAGCGTTGAACTTCGAAGACCTAGAATTTGGGAACGATCCAAGGAACATCGTGCTGGGCGCGAGCACCGATGGAGTCAATCCGTTTGGCAGCCAGAGAAGCACACATAGCACCTGGCCTGTGTTTGTGTGGATGTACAACCTTCCCCCCTGGTTGTGCATGAAGAGGAAGTACATTCACATGAGTATGCTAATTGAAGGACCGAAACAACCAGGGAACGACATCAATCTGTATCTGGGGCTGCTGAAAGAGGAGCTTGACACGCTGTGGAAAACGCCAGCCAATACGTGGGACGCCGCAGAGAAAGAATATTTCCCTATGAGAGCCGCGCTGCTCACGACGGTGCACGACTATCTCGGTTACGGATATCTCGCGGGGCAGGTGGTCCACGGATTTTCTGGATGCGTCAGGTGCATGGATGACACAACGTATCGCCAGCTAGATAGAGATCCCGGGTCTTCGAAAACCGTGTTCATGGGACATCGAAGGTGGCTTCGCGACGATGACCCGTGGAGAAAACGCAAGGATCTATTCGATGGTGAAACCGAACCCCGAGGACGCCCGCGTACGAGGAGCGGCGAGGAAATAGACGAGCTGTTGAAAAATTGGAAAGACTGCCCACTGCCGGGAAAGAAGCAAAAGGCGCCAGAGCCGGGAAAGAAGCGAAAGGCGCCAGAGCCGCTGCTGAAGGTATGGAAAACGAGGTCTGTTTTCTGGGACTTGCCGTACTGGAAGATCCACCGTGTGCCTCACAGCCTTGATGTCATGCATATCACGAAGAACGTGTGCGAGAGTCTGCTTGGTACCCTGCTCAACATGCCAGAGAGGACCAAAGATGGGCCGAAAGCAAGGGCAGACTTGAAATCAATGGGCATCAGGCAGGAGCTTCACGCTATATATGATGATGATGATGATGATGATGAGGCGAAGCAGGACACGGAAAGTCGTCGCAAAGGCAAAAAGGCCAAGAAGACCGGAAATGACTACCCTCCCGCGTGCTTCACTCTAAGTCAGGAGGAGATCGAGCAGTTTTTCACCTGCCTCGTAGGAGTAAAACTTCCTTACGGTTACGCGGGGAAGATAAGCAGATACCTAGACCTAGCGAAGCTGAAGTTCAGCGGGATGAAGTCTCACGACTGTCACGTGCTGATGACGCAGATACTTCCAGTTGCAATCCGTGGGATCATGGACGCGCACGTCCGTGAAACGCTATTTGGCCTATGCAACTTTTTCGACGTCATCTCTCGGAAGTCTGTTGGCGTGAGGCAACTCAGAAGGCTACAGGAAGAGATCGTGGTGATACTATGCGAGCTTGAGATGTACTTCCCGCCCGCATTCTTCGACGTTATGGTGCATCTGCTGGTCCATATCGTGGACGATATCATCCAACTCGGGCCGACGTTCCTGCACAGCATGATGCCGTTCGAAAGGATGAATGGTGTCATCAAAGGATACGTTCGCAACATGTCACGTCCAGAGGGAAGCATAGCCAGGGGCTTTCTGACCGAAGAGTGCATCTCCTACTGCACGAATTATCTAGGCATCGAGAACCCCGTTGGTCTGCCCGTCAACAGGCACCTCGGCAGGCTCGCTGGATGGGGTCACCGTGAGGGTCGCCGCGAAATGCATGTCGACTTCGAGGGTCGACTCGCCGACTTTGAAAGAGCAAACCTAGTCGCGCTACAACACATAGACGTGGTCGATCCTTGGGTGGTAGAGCACAAAACCTTTATTAAGAAGACGTACAATGACCGAGGCCAACAGAGGACGGACGGAGATATACTCAAAGAGCACAACTCATGTTTCACGCGTTGGTTCAAGCAGAAGCTTCTGTCGTACCCTTTACATGAGGATTCTTCCGCGGAAGAACAACTCATATTCGCCTTGTCACAGGGCGCCGAGCACAACCTGATGACCTATGAGGCGTACGATATCAACGGCTACACATTCTACACCGAGGCCAAGGACATGAAGAGCGATGGTTATCAGAACTCCGGGGTAACGATGGAATCCTACACCGGTAACGACAAGGACAGATACTACGGAAGGATCGAGGAGATCTGGGAGCTGAGCTACGCTGGAGAGAAGGTCCCGATGTTCCGTGTCAGATGGGCCAAGAGCGTCCTAAAAGAAGACCGGTATTTCACCACCATGGTTATACCCGAAGCCAAATCCAAGACCGCAGGCGCAAACGTCACCGCGAAAAATGAGCCATGGGTACTGGCTTCCCAAGTGGACCAATGCTTCTTCATTACCGACCCGTCAAAGCCCAGTCGTGTTGTCGTGAGGAGAGGCAAAAGGAAGATCATCGGAATGGATGGAGTAGCCAATGAGCAAGACTTCGACAAGTACGGCGACCCGAGAATCGAACATGACGACGATGATGAAGTAGCAGCATACACCACAAGAAGAAGCAGGACCACCCTACCTAAAGGACGTCCGTTCCACAGAAGAACTCCATTTGCGAAAAAGAAGGGCAAGAAGATTGTGAACAGATAGCTAGCTAAGATCGATTGTATTTAAATCGTAGCCTTCATTTCTCGATTGTATTTCATGGGCACTTTTTGAACTATCATGAATATTTTTAAATTTCATGGACACTCGATCTCGATCCCCCTCCATCTCGATCGCTATCCCACCTCGCCAGATCCGGTCCCCCTCGCCGCCGAGCACCCCCCGGTCCACCGGCCCCCCGCACCCCGCGCACCCTCCCCCGCTCCACCGGCATTACTGTTTGATGATATTTTTTAAATAATTATTACTGTCTTATAAAAAATATTACTGTTATGATTTAAACAAGTTTGAACATATTTAAACACAAATAAATATCAAACAGCATTTTAAATGCATAAAAAAATTGTGGAGCCTGGGAATCGAACCCAGGACCTCCTGGTGTGAGAACTGGCTGCTGACCAGTCGAGCTAGTAGAGGGAACTTGGTGTGGACCAGGTCAGGTGGAAGATAACCTGTTGGCTCGAGCAGAAATCAAAAAAAATACTAATGGCGCACCAGGGTGAGGTGTGCCATTAGTATGGATGTATTTATGGCGCACCGGAGGGGTGGTGCACCATTAGTATTGTGCCCTCGCCCTCGCCTATCCCCGGCCCAAACCTATCCCCTCTCTCTCCCTCGCCCTCGCCCTCGATCCCCTTCCCCTCTCCTCTCCCGACGCCGCTGCCCCGCCGCCTCGACGCCGCCCCGTCGTCCTCGTCTCCGCCCCGACGCCCCGCCGCCGCTGCCCCTTCCCCTCTCCTCTCCCGACGCCGCTGCCCCGACCTCCTCCTCGCCCCTCGACGTCGCCCTCGATCCCCTTCCCCTCTCCTCTCCCGACGCCGCCGCCCCGTCGTCCTCGTCCTCGCCCTCCTCCTCGCCCGCGCCACCGCCGCGCCGCTCCGACCTCCTCCTTGTCCCCTCCGGCCTCCTCCGCCTCCTCAGGTGCTGCCCCCACCTCTCCCTCCCCCTCCGGCTTGAACTCATATCATCATCGGCGACATGTGAATGATTGTGTTCAGAGCAAAAAACTTAATAGTTATAACCCACCTATGTTTTGTTCAGAATGTGTTCTGAACAAAAAAAAACAGAATGTGTTCTGAAGAAAAGCGTGATCAAGGACTGCCTATGGAGTAGATTTGTGAAGAAGAATGTAATAGACTAAAAACAGAATGGTTTAAATAATGAATATTCAGGATCGATAACAATCAGTTCTTTAGGTATTCAAATACTATTCCAAATGGTTATTAGTAAAGAAAAGTGAAATGTATCCTTAAACATGAGACATGTATCCAGCTTGGTCAATTTGCATTGAAGAACACAACAGAAGTATGGACGAAAATTTCTAGTTACCAGTGCTTAACTAGTGTGCTCAAACATCAGCAAGTCAATACTTGCTCTCATTTTAAGTTCTGGTTATGGTACAAACTCCTAATCTTCATGCTAACTGGAGTAGTTTGCATCACACCTAATCTTGCTAATCTTCTCATTTTAAGTCAATACTTGCTCTCGTTTTAAGTTCATTTCCTTTTTTATCATATTGCTTGATGGCCATTTAGACAACATCAGCACCCATTTAAACAGCTTGCAACCAAGGGTAATATGCCACTTATCATATCGGCCAAATTCCATATCACTGAAAATATGTCGCTAACTGGAGTAATATGCCACTTATCATATTGGCCAAATTTCAAGGAGTCATGTTACTTTATTTCAGATTTGTGATGTCAGATTTTCAAATAGGTCATGCTAAAATACTATGTAACATTAGATGTTACTCTAGTGGAAAAAGCAATATTTGGCAAAAACTGGAGTGTCAAAAGCAAAACAAATAACATAGGGCAATATGGTCTTTTCCCTGCTCCGTTTGGTCAAAACATCCATTAACCTAACAGAATGGCAATGAATAATCATGACTTTGTGCAAGACACTGACTGAAACTGGTTATGAATATGTATATATATATATGAATGTTAAAGAGGAAAATCATGAAGAGTAGCTGCCAAGAATTTTAGATGAAGCAAAGCAGTGTTGCCCTGTTCTTATGCTGCCAACAGTTAATTTGATTTGATGATTCCCCTTTGCAAGATTTTGATTTTGATTTTGAATTGCTGAATAGTGGTGGTAGTACTACCACATTGCACTTGGAATAGCATTTGGAGAGTGGAGAGTGTGATGATGATGATCAGGTAGCTAGCAATGTGAAGAGTGGGGTGTTGGTGATGAGCAAGCAGAGGATGAGTGTGTAGTGCAATGCAAACGAGTGTAAAGTGGCAAGCAAGCAAACAGGGGAGCAGGAAAAGGTGTGGGGTACTGCTACTCCTCTCCTCTCCAGTAGGCACTTGTGCTCACGTAAAGGGAGCTGTGATCTTCTTCCTCCTCCTCCTCTTCATATTCTTCTCTGTCTCTGTCCCCCTCTCTCTCTGCATCATCAGCATCAGCATAAGCATCATCACCATGGAAATAATCTAATCTAGGAGTATCTATCTATCTTTGTGTTGTGCAAGGGGAGTCAGAGAATATATTTGTATGTGTGTATGTGTGTGGTGTGGTTAGCTTGGGTATAGGTGGTCTGGCTGGCTGTTGCTCTACCACCAAGAAAGGAAGGACTCACTCCCCACCCCTCCCCTGCTTCCTTTCTTCCACCCCATCACCTTCAAATATGCTCCCACATCTCACTCACTCCAAACAATCCTCCGATTCAAACCCCAAATCTAGCACCATTTTGTTTAGGCATAAAAAACAGTAGCAATTTTAAAAGAATAGTAGCAATTTTAAAAACAGTAGCAAAAAAATTAGGTATAAAAACAGTAGCAAATAAAAAAAGAGTAGCAAATATAGCTAGGGAAATTTTGTTTAGGTATAAAAGCAGTAGCAAATAAAAAAAAAGCAGTAGCAAATTAAAAAAACAGTAGCAAAAAATTAGGTATAAAAACAGTAGCAAATATAGCTAGGGCAATTTTGTTTAGGTATAAAAAACAGTAGCTACAATTTGTAAAAAGAATGAGCAACTGATCTGATTCATCTCATCCTCTCTCGATCTGCAGGATACAAGTGGAACAAGGCAGGGGCGTAGGTGCTTGCTACTCAGGCACGGCGGCAGAGCCAAGCACACCCTCCTCTCCCAAGGTACCAACCCCTCTTCCTCTCCCCCTGTATATACTGCTGTCCAGTACATTTTTTTGCTCAATTTGCTGTTGTCCAGTACATCTTGTTAAAATTGCTGCTGACCAGTACATCTTTGCAATATATGGTGATGTGTACCATTCTTGACAGGATGTATCAATTGTAGTAGATGGTCAAGAAGATGTATAGAAAAGAAAAATGATGGTTAGGGTGGTGGCCTAGTTGTATAGGATGGTTAGGGTGGTGGCCTAGTTCTTTGGGCTGTCTTTGGCTGTACTTAGAATAATCCGCAGTTCAAAAAAATACCATGTCAAGTGTTCTTTCTCTGAGATGTTATTAAATAGACATTGAGAAAAAAAATGGAACTAAGTTACCTGGAATGATCATATTGGCCAACTATCTTGAAGTAGAGTATTCATATTGGCGAGCTAGCAAGTATATATGATTGGTTCCCTCTTTGCTTTACTTGGTTCAAATTTCAAACTCTGCGTCTTTTTAGTGACAAATCCCAATACGAAAGGCGGAGCGTGCATGCATATTCAGCTCATTACACTTATTCATTGTGGTTGGGGAGTTTTCAAGTGTAGTGTTTTGTCCAAAATGTTGAATGATACTGCTTGGAGATGCATATATTGTTTCACCTCTTCACATGCCAATGTATTTTCCATGTTGTGATGGAGGCCTTTTTTGCCTTGTCCACCCGAGAGGCCCTTGAGTTTGCCGGAATGTCGATTAACTTCCGTTCCGGCAAATTCGGGTACTCCATATGTCCTATTTTCAACAAAGGTCATGCTGAAATTTTCCGTGAATTTTAGCATGACTTTGCTAAAAATAGGACATATGGGGTACTTGTGACTAATGCATGGGCCGGGGTATCTTAGTAGTTAATTAAGTAGGATCAAGTGCCCCGGCGTACTTGTGACTAATGCATGGCTTTTAGGGTGCCTCGGTGTCGATAAAAACCGAAATGATGAAAGCTTAGGCTTTTAGGGTGCCTCGGCGTCGAAAAACCCTCAATGATAAAAGCTTAGCTTTTAGGATGCCTCGGTGTCGACAAACCCTAAATGATGAGACCATGATCTTGTTCCTTGACAATAACCAACTTTTTGACCAAACTTTGTTCCTATTTAGAGAGAAACATGGCCAACAACGATGAGGCCGGGGGTTCGAGCGTCAAGCCATTCTGGAAGCTGTCCCAGGAGATGGAGGAACAACCTCACTTGTATGAGGACGCCGCCTTCCCCACCGATCCTGAGACCACTGATGGTACCGCCGAGGATGACCCCACTGATGCCACCACTGATGGTGCCGCCGAGGATGCCACCACTGATGATGGCGGCGCACGCACAGATGGCAGCCAACCGAAGAGGCAACGGAAGGACCGGCGCCCGACCGTGCTCCGCACCCTCAAGGAGGAAGTTACTGAAGTGGACTCCGACGGGAATCCAACGGCGCCCGAACGAATAGTCAAGGGGTACTCGCTTCAGCTCGGGTGCATTCTCCGGAGCACCGTCTCGATCAACACCGAGAACCTGAGGCATCCTGACCGAGGGAATTTGCGCAACCTCCTCTTCACGAAGCTGCACGAACGATACAAGTTCCCCGCTGAATTTGAAAACACAAGCCTCAAAGGGAATAAAGTGAACAATGCTGCCCTCACGAAGATGAGCAAGGCCCTGTCTACTTGGAAAAGCAATGTGAAGAGAATGATCGAGAAAGGTGAGAGTTATGAGAAGATCAAGGAGAAAAATCCTTCGATCACCGAAGATGACTACAACGACTTCAAGATCAATTGCTCGAGCACCGCAAACTCCGAATCAAGTAAGTGGGGGAAAGAAATGCGGGAGCTGAACTTAGGGGAACACACACTCGGTCCCGGCGGTTACAGAGTGGCGGAGCCTATATGGGACAAGGAGGAGGCGGACCGTGCCGAGCAAGGCCTACCGCCCCTCTTCGATAAATACGGTGACAAGCAGACCAGGAACTTTGTCAGGGCCCGGTACAAGAAGGACCCGAAAACAAAGGAGCTTACCACGGATCCGAAGACCAGGGCGCTTGAGCTTGTTCTGGTAAGGAATACACCCCCTCGTAATTAGCTCCATATGGTTGCATTCTAATTAATGAAGCCAAATTTCTAAATGGTTCACATTCCTTCCGCAGGCGACTGAAAGCAGTAGCGCGGGGTCGACTAAGAGCAACCCTTGGGACACCACTCTAAATAGGGCGTTGAATGTAATGAAGAACAAGGATAAGCTCAGTAAGCCGACGTCAGCTGGTCGTGTGGCCGGCAAAGGCTTGTCGACAAAATGGTCGTCATACTATGACACTGCTGGGCGAAAGGAGAAAAAGACCAGCTCGGAAAGCCAGGCGCGCGAGGTTCAAGAACTCAGGGCACAGGTGGCGCGGATTCCGGAGATTGTCCAAGAGCAAGTGCAACAACAACTCGGAGCGACGATCACCGCCATTGTGCCTACCTTGATCCAGGGGATTAGTGCGTGGATTGCGGGCGGCCAACAGGGGCCGCCCCCGATTCCTAGCTTCACGGCCAGCAACTCGCAGAACGCGATGGCGGGGCCATTGGTGTCTCCGGCGGAGCCGGCATTGGTGTCTCCGACGCCGGCACGGGAGCTTAATGCACCCGGGTGTACGCCGGCCGGCACCTCTGCAGCAAGCGGCCCCTCCGTCAACTGCACGCCCGCCGTTGGCGGTGCCTCGACATTAGCCGAGCTCGACGCCATCATCACGGTAACTAATTAAGCCTCTCTCGGCCGAGGACTTCATCTCCTTGCCTTTGACTGGGCATCCCTAACGCCCTACATGTTTTCGCAGGGCGCCGCCGACGTTCCGTGCACTCTCCTGCACTTCGTGAACAACGAGTTGGTCGATGTCGCCAAGGGCAAAATCGTTCAACCGGGCAACCCCTTGTTCCACGGTACCCAGATGCCACCCAACTTGTTTAGGGTTCAACTGGTTCGGGTGCTGCCAGGCTGCGACGAGGTGTTACCTCCGATTCGACCCATCGGGGCCGACGATGATGACGTGATGAACCTCAGCGCCTGCCTGAGCTGGCCCCTGCTTTGGCCGAAGAGCCAGATTCGTTTGGGGGCGGGGGACACCACCCCAAAGACAACACCGCCAGTCGTGCCGGCGCCAAGTCGGCCCCATGGCAAGACCGCCGCAACGGTGCCGGACATCCCTATGCCACTGGATCCAAACATGCATATGGCACAGGATCAGAACGACGACGACGACGATACATTTGCCAACGTCGATCAGTACTTTGCCGATCATGGGGACGGTGGCGACTTCATGGGGCCTCCTTCTCAAGAACCCAACCCAACAAAAGACGTGTGCGATCTAGCTGGTACCGCGGAGAAGCCAAGTTGCAACAGGCGTCGTCTGCAGTTCAGCTCTCAGGAGACGCCTCCAGCTGCCGACTTCACCGAGCCTCAGATAGGCGAGGTGCGAAATATGATCAGCCCCAACACACTCAAGAAGGCGGTCTGTGAGCAGAACTCGGTCCCATTACAGGAGATCAAGAAGAAGGCACGCAAAAGAAAGACTAACAAGGGTGCGGGCCAGCCGGCACCGAGTACGATCCGTGCTCAGGACGGGCCACCTTCAACTGCGGATATCTCGAGGAGGGTGCATGTGGCGGGTAGGCCGATGCTACCGAGAAATATGCTCGATGCTGCAACCGGTGCTATGCGGAGTCTGCATGACAGTGTTCTTTCTTTGGAGAAGCGGCGTCTCCGAGAGAAGGATGTGGCATACCCGGTTTTCGCGGCCAAGGTGCCAGAGGGCAAGGGCTTTGTGGATAACTCCATCGGGGGTACGATCGTCCTGCGGTTTGATGACATCCACGCTATGTTGAACCTTCATCCGCTGCACTACACCTTCGTTCGGCTATTTTCGCTGAGTATGGAGATGCGGATCATTCGCGACAAGACCCCGGACATCGTGATAGTCGACCCCTTCTACATGCGTGCCAAGATCTTGGGCAGCGCTGGGGACCGGCAAGTCGCGAGTTCTTACCTCGAAGGCGTCATTCTGGCAAACCAAGATAAGGACAACTTCCTCGTGCCTTACTTTCCCGAGTAAGTCCTCCCCTCAACCGCCCCGTAACATATGAATTCTTAGATTTCGATCGTTTTTCTTTTAACATTCCGTGTTTTCTGCAGTGACACACATTGCACGCTCATCCTCCTAAGCCCCAAATATTCCATGGCCACGTATTTCGACCCGGACCGTCAGTCGAACGTAGACTACACAAATGTCAAGAAGGTTCTTGATGATGTTCTCCCCGGCTACGTCAAATCTGGAGGCACCTTCACCAGGCCTATTCGTAAGTACGGCAAGCACGTGTTCTCCCACAATACGACGTTCTGCTGCGTCAAGCAGCCGCCTGGCGGTCAGAAGGGTGCCTACTACGCCATCCATCACATGCGGGCGATCGTACGGGACCATCATCAACTACTGCTACCGAGTAGACTCAAAGATTGGGCCGCGAGCGTGTCGGCAATCCAGGACGCGGACATCAGACAAGAATTCTTTCGCATCCAGTCGGAGTTTGCGGAAATCATCCATCAAGATGTCCTTCGTACCTCGGGGCAGTTCTACCTCAGAAATCAACCGTCCAACAGTGACATCGACACAATCCTACAAATGCAGGCTGACAACGCCCGTTGTTTCATGACTCCCACGATAGACGGCGGCTTCATCCACGCTCCGGTCCCTTGAGTCGAGTCGAAAGCAGTGATGCTGTGTCTAGTTCTGAAACATCGATTGGCTCATGTTGTAATTAAACTTTAATGAACTTGTAGTATGTCTCTTTGGTTTCGAGAGTCCTTCAACTTAGATGTAATCGATGCTATTAATGTCTTGCTTTTCTCTTCCGATCGTTCTGTTGCATACTTATATATTGCTTATGTATTGTCTGTGAATTGGTACTAACGTTTCGTTTGGCTACTGCATAGCGATGCCGTGGTATGTCGTGTACAAGGGTAAGGTTCCCGGAGTCTACGACGACTGGGAGGAGTGTCGGAGACAGGTTCACCGATTCAGCGGTAACAGTTACAAAGGGTACGCCACTAGGGCCGAGGCCGAATCTAGATACGCCCGCTATCTAGCGGGAGAGGGGAGGGAGCGTTGGAGGAACCGGATGAAGACGAGTTTCATCGTGATGATGCTCATCGTGATGACCGCAGCTCTCTTCTATGTGATGGTAGTTTAGATGATCGATATCGACTTGTAATGTGAAGACAAACTCGCGGTCTCGAGACTTGTAATATAATGTTCTATCTTTGTTCGGTCTTTTCAATTCGGAGACTAATATGATGAATTGTATTCGGAGACTAAAATGATGAATTGTATTCAGAGACTAATCTTCTATTGTATTCGATGAATCTGTTGTTGATGTGTGCTGTCTATATTTTGTCCAATTATACATTTTGTAACCTGTGCAAAAAACAGAAAATAAAAAAATAAAAAAACCTAATATTCATACTAATGGCGCATCACATCATAGTGCGCCATTAGTATGCCAGAGGATACTAATGGCGCATCACTAAACAGTGCGCCATTAGTATGCCGAAGTTACTAATGGCGCATCCAGTTGTTGTGCGCCATTAGTATGCCAAAGCACCTGGGTATAGATGGCCCCCTGGGAGGCATACTAATGGCGCACTGTTGTATATACTAATGGCGCATCTGGGATGCGCCATTAGTATACCAGATACTAATGGCGCACCAGTGGTGCGCCATTAGTAAAATATACTAATGGCGTGCTACTAATGGCGCACCACTAATGCGCCATTAATGGCCAAATTAGGTGCGCCATTAGTAGGCCTTTTCCTAGTAGTGTCTGCCCTTCTTCGTTGTTTGACACAAGTCCTAGATTCGAATGCATGAAGTAGCTTTACCTCTAATAATACTAAAAATTTAGGTGGATTTGGAAGAGCTGATGAAAGTAGAAAAAGATGCACATGCAGACACGTGGGGAGCTGGGGCAGTAGAGCAAGGCCGCTTTCGAAGAACTTGTACCTGAGGGTCGTCGGGATGTCGGCGGCGGCAGGTCCGATCTGCGCACAATACGGCAGGGAGGACGAAGGGTCGGAGGACCTTCCGAGCCGGCGTTGTGTTGGAGAGAACAACACGGGCAGAGGATCGGGCCCCGCCGGCAGCTGTGGGTTTCCTCCCTCGTCGGCGATGACTGTGTGAACTATTCACCTTTTAGTTCTCTACACACACCGACCGAAGGGATCCGGCTGGATCTGTGACCAGCGGTGAGCAAAGAGAAAATGTCGCTACCGCTGTCTTGTTTAGATCTGGAGATGATGAGAGAATGAAGAGAGCAACCCTAGTAAAGCAAGCGCTCAGGCCCCTGCGTACATATATAGTGGAGTGATTATCTTTTTCTCTCCACAACAAGCGTTTCAATTTGTGTAGGTGACATTAAAGAAAAGAAACTCTCTATTTAAGGTGATTAACTGTACGACTCCTACTTACTACTAGTAGTAGTATTGTTCACTTGTGCTCCCTGACCCACCATTCATTGAACAACCCCACGGATGAATAAACATACAGTACTAGTATTTACTATAACTATACCCCTATATAGTACACCAGTTTTTGAATCTAGATTTACCCCGCGTGTACAATGTTCCCGCCAAAGGCTGAGCAGTTCCAGCCATTGATCGAATGAATCAAACGGTGCATACACGAGCGAATCCCTGCAACATAAGCCGTGTATTTGTTTCATCGGACGGCTCACATTCACGCAGAGCAATGGAGCCCACTGTAGATGCTGAAAAGCCAGTGGCAACGAGTAGAAGCTACCAGACCGACGGGCCCACTCCACAAGTGAACTACGCCCCCGCTGTCCACTGTGCTTGCTGTCTTGCCGACCCACGTGGAGTAGCTAATAGTTACATAAATAAATAAAGGACGCGTCTAACCGGTGGCCGGCTGCCCACCAGCCCTCCGTGGTGGCCGGCTGAAAAAGATAAGTTTTTGTCTCCCTGACTCATATTAGGAAAAGTAAACAGGTGTGGACATATGTGAAGAGGATAAATAATTGCTAATCGAGTGAATGTGAACGCACTTAATTCGTGTTTTCAGTTTTTTAAAAAACCATAACATTCAAACCGCGCATCATAATTAAGATCCGTTTTCACTATTGGAATCCTCGCGACGTGCTCTTCAAAAGTAGATCCCGCATGGGGATGTTTCGATGAACTAGTCTTCTTGCCAACTAAATATCAATGTCTGTGCAACTAGACTACATTGCCGCGCCAACTGAGCATATGTGTGTGCCAATAGTCGTGCCAACTAAACATGAATATGTGTGCAACTAGACTATATTGCCGCGCCAACTAAGCATGTGTGTGCCAATAGTCCTGCCAACTAAATATCAACATGTGTGCAACTAGACTACATTGTCGCGTCAATTGCGCATATGTGTGTGCAACTAGTGTCCTGTCAACTAAACATCAATGTGTGTGCAACTAGACTATATTACAAGCCAACTAAGCATATGCGTGTGTAACTAATCTTCCTGCCAACTAAACATCAATGAGTGTGCAACTAGACTACGTTACAAGCCAACTAAACATCAATGTGTGTACAACTAGACTACATTATAAGCTATGACAATTCATATGCGACTATGCGGACCAGATTGTGCAAGTCTGTGGCCATGCATGTGCCAACTAGGAATACTATGTGTGCGACTACAACTACTATGGATGCAGCTCCAAAAAACTGGGTTTGAAAATATTGCACCATGCAGTACTAAAGTTGCATAAAGCAGTACTGAAGTTGCATAATATAGCGTCAAAGTTGACATAAAAAAAATTTCGTCGAAACATACCCATGCGAGATCTAGTTTCAAAGATCTCGTCGCAAAGAATTCAACAGTGAAGACGGATCTGAATTCCGACGCGCGGTTTGAAAGATATGACTTTTTAAAAATTTGAAAAAGCAAAATAATTGTACATGAAGCTGTTTCTTTCAAATCGGACTAACCAGTGTGAACACATTAAATACTGATAACGACATGCACTAGCAGACAAAAAAACAACTCATGTATGGAGCCCGGCCGCTCGTTGTCTCCAAATAGTTCATATGCACTTTTTAGATTTTAGGATAAATAAATAGCCCAGCATGAGCCGGCCAAAAGCTCTCCAATGCATCGGAGTACAACCCCCTTGGTACATGCGTATAACGGCAGTGTTGCGCTATGCTTGTCCGTGTACACCTACACTGATCTACAGTATTACTTGCAAAAGAAAAAAACGCCAAACTGGTATGCTAACCTTAAAAAAGAACATTCCAAGAAACACACAGGTAACTGTTTTGAGTCCTATAAATTCTTCTGCACTTGGTTCCTACTTTCTACGTGCTATGCAGGTATCACTTTCTAGTATATAGAACGAACAAGCTCGAACTATTTTCACGTAGTTAAAAGTTGAGGGCGGGGCTTTTCCCGGGCAATACGCGCGGCAGTTTTCGCGTAGGCGGTTTGACAGAGATGCGAGGAGGGCGAGGGAGTAGCGGATTCAACTTACTTACTGCTGGAAAGGTCGGGCTGTGCGATTTCACGGCGCGTTACTGCTGGAAAGACTTGTGATATGACTACTCACTATAGTCATGAATTACTGGCGCTACGACCGGGTGATGCTCCTCTTCCGTTCCGTACTCTAATCTGGTGCATGACACGTCGACCCGGATGCTGGCTCTCCCACATGTCGGCGAAGTACGTAGTAAGAAGGAGAAAGAATCATGCGGTATATACTAGTACTACTACTCACGTCGGAGGAGTGCGAACCACGACAGCCCGGTGAACCGGCAGTGCGAACCACGGCAGCCTAGTGAACCAGCGGTAGAAAACAATGTGGTGATATGGCCATAAAAAACAATGTGCTACGGTCCAGACTGTAGCATGTACAATACTACTCTTGTTTGTTTGGATCCCTGAGTTAGAGCTAGTTTGGGTTGAAATAGCCTCAAATTATCCAAACAGGAGGGGTTAGTTTGAGCTAGTTTGCTCTAACCCAGCTAAAAAAGCTAGCCCGGTGGAGAGGTTCTAATTAGGCTAGTTCTCCTCGGGCCCACTAAAAGAGAACTAAAAAAAGCTCCCCTGCCCGCACCAGATCGCTCCCTCCGCCCCCCTCGCACGACTCCTCTCTGTTCCCCATCGGGCCGCCCGCCCAAGTGCCGCTCGCCCTCTCTCTCCTCCGGCCGCCCTCTCCCTCCGGCCTTCGCCGCCCTCCTCCGGCCGCCCTCTCCCTCCAGCCTTCGAAGCTCGCCCCGCTCCCCCTTCACCGGTCGTTTTTCTCCCTCTGTCGTGCGCGGCGGCGGCGCATCTAACAGCGAGGTCGCAAGAGGGGTGAGTTTGTTCGTTCCTTCTCTGTCTCACAGCCATCTCATTGATCTTGCTCGCTCTAGCGGTAATTTTGATTTGGAAAAGTAGATCCTGATTAAACTTGGTATAGATTTGTGGTGCACACATGGAATTGTTTGATGCTGCTTGAGGAGGTAATAAATCTTTCTAGAGGCCCAAAGATTCAGTTCACCTTTCGAGGTATTTCAGTTTCAGGCTTGCATTATTTCTAGAGGCCTAAAGATTCGGTACGCAGTCGTCGGCAAGTGGCCCTGCTACCCATGCTGGTGTCGACTGTTGGAAATATGCCCTAGAGGCAATAATAAATGGTTATTATTATATTTCTTTGTTCATGATAATTGTCTATTGTTCATGCTATAATTGTATTATCCGGAAATCGTAATACATGTGTGAATACATAGACCACAACGTGTCCCTAGTAAGCCTCTAGTTGACTAGCTCGTTGATCAACAGATAGTCATGGTTTCCTGACTATGGACATTGGATGTCATTGATAACGGGATCACATCATTAGGAGAATGATGTGATGGCAAGACCCAATCCTAAGCATAGCATAAAAGATCGTGTAGTTTCGTTTGCTAGAGCTTTTCCAATGTCAAGTATCTTTTCCTTAGACCATGAGATCGTGCAACTCCCGGATACCGTAGGAGTGCTTTGGGTGCACCAAACGTCACAACGTAACTGGGTGACTATAAAGGTACACTACGGGTATCTCTGAAAGTGTCTGTTGGGTTGGCACGGATCGAGACTGGGATTTGTCGCTCCGTATGACGGAGAGGTATCTCTGGGCCCACTCGGTAATGCATCATCATAATGAGCTCAATGTGACTAAGGCGTTAGTCACGGGATCATGCATTGCGGTACGAGTAAAGAGACTTGCCGGTAACGAGATTGAACAAGGTATTGGGATACCGACGATCGAATCTCGGGCAAGTAACATACCGATTGACAAAGGGAATTGTATACGGGATTGATTGAATCCTCGACATCGTGGTTCATCCGATGAGATCATCGTGGAACATGTGGGAGCCAACATGGGTATCCAGATCCCGCTGTTGGTTATTGACCGGAGAGGCGTCTCGGTCATGTCTGCATGTCTCCCGAACCCGTAGGGTCTACACACTTAAGGTTCGGTGACGCTAGGGTTGTAGAGATATGAGTATGCGGAAACCCGAAAGTTGTTCGGAGTCCCGGATGAGATCCCGGACGTCACGAGGAGTTCCGGAATGGTCCGGAGGTGAAGAATTATATATAGGAAGTCAAGTTTCGGCCACCGGAAAAGTTTCGGGGGTTATCGGTATTGTACCGGGACCACCGGAAGGGTCCCGGGGGTCCACCGGGTGGGGCCACCTATCCCGGGGGGCCCCATGGGCTGAAGTGGGAAGGGAACCAGCCCCTAGTGGGCTGGGGCGCCCCCCATGGGCCTCCCCCCTGCGCCTAGGGTTGGAAACCCTAGGGTGGTTGGGCGCCCCACTTGCCTTGGGGGGCAAGTCTCCCCCCTTGGCCGCCGCCCCCTCCCTTGATGGGATCTTGGCCGACGCCCCCCCTCCCAGGGGGCCTATATAAAGGGGGGGAGGGAGGGCAGCAACATTACAGCCTTGGGCGCCGCCCTCCTCCCCTGCTACACCTCTCCCTCTCGCAGACGCTCGGCGAAGCCCTGCCGAGATCCCGCTACATCCACCACCACACCGTCGTGCTGCTGGATCTCCATCAACCTCTCCTTCCCCCCTTGCTGGATCAAGAAGGAGGAGACATCGCTGCACCGTACGTGTGTTGAACGCGGAGGTGCCGTCCGTTCGGCACTCGGTTATCGGTGATTTGAATCACGGCGAGTACGACTCCGTCATCCACGTTCATTGGAACGCTTCCGCTCGCGATCTACAAGGGTATGTAGATGCACTCCTTTCCCCTCGTTGCTAGTATACTCCATAGATGGATCTTGGTGAGCGTAGGAAAATTTTAAAATTCTGCTACGATCCCCAACATCGACGTCAACTCGGAAGCGCCGGCGTCGGAGGGGTTCTCGGGGCTTGGGCTCTACAGAGCCTTCCTCCAGAGCGACGATGACGAGCTCGTCCCTGGGTGCGTGAGGGGCTCCGGGCTCCCTCCTTATCGTGAATGACTTCCGTGATGAGTTAGCTCATGCTTTGTGTCATGGAGTGTATTTTTTTGTGAAGCTTGATTGTCGACTTGTATGTTTAAGTGGGATATCTCATTTGTATGGACAAAGTAAAATTTATCTTGTTTTGCATGCTTGATTTGTAAAGATGGTTCGTTTATGTCAACTAGCGGTGTCACCCGCACATTTGTGCGGCTAGACTTTGTAATGTTTATACATATTATTTTTGTTGTCACACAATCAGTGATATTACAAATTTATCATATATAAACATTCTCACTCAATCAAACATGTTATAGATTCCATTTATTTGGTCACGCCAATATTATTTGCTTAAATATCTAATATTTTTTGCACAACTTTTTTTGCGGGAATATTTTTGCACATCTGAAACTATCGATTATGTTCTCAACATGATTTTTTACTTATAACCTTTACTGCTAGTGTAGTTTAATTTCGATATATGACCCACGCTCACCACACAACACATTCTTCTTACTCGAGTCATGCATAATTTTTCTATTATGCATGTATGCATGCATATGTTATTTGGTTCTTCTCGTTGTAGTATATCTCGGCCTCACTTTGTTATTGTGAACTCCACCATTGACAATAATTGATTAATGCTATCAATCGTTCCTGTTGTAACCATCTGGGACCTTTTGGTACTCGCTTTCCTTTGGTGCTGGTGATGAACCTCTCGATATCTATTTATTTATGTCATCATATGTTTCGATTTATTTATGTCTGCCAAAGAGTCTTATTTGGTTTGCTATTCCTAGGAATATACTTGCATTGTATAGATGACGACTACTCACACTGACACATCATGTTTTTGTTTATTTTTCCTTTAAGTAAACAATGGTCTTTTTGGACCTCGATGTAATTTTTATAATGTCTGAGGTGTTTTGTACTTCCGGTGAATCTTTATAATATATCTACTCTTTTTGCAAAAAAAGGGTCTTTTAGCATTTCTTCTCTTACATGATAAAGTTTAGGTGTGCCAGATTGAAATATTTGTACATCATATTGTTCTATGAAACTCTTCTAAAATTTAAGTCCCGTGTGTCAAAATCAAGATCAATGGAGCATATATTTTTCACTTATGTGGAGAAACGCGATAGCTTATTTGTCTCTTGTTTTAATAATAAAACATATAGATGGTATCGATTTGAAATCATCTTAGAGCGATTAACTATATTTTTGCTAGTTCTATAAAAGCTAAATTATATATTGCCAGCATATGTGACTTGTTGAACCGAAAACAATTCACAGGGTAAACTTGAACATTGAAATTAATTATTTCTTCGAGTCCTAGAATTCGAATGTCTCTCCTGGAGCCAGATCGTATGTGTTTTTACGAAGTTAGCTCGTGTGTGTCAGACAATTAAGTACTCCACTGTAATGGAAATAGAAAACATTGCATGTGTGCAGCATTGTTGTGGTAGGTAGTACATGTCTTTTGCCGAAGCTAGCTCGTATGCGTTATAGTTGGACATAATGGATTGAAAATGAATGCATGCTTCCAGTTTTCTTGCTGCTAGATCATATAAGGTTGAAGAAAAAATCGCATGCTTGTTGATTTGCTGGTGGCGTTTTATTTTTCTGCGTGAAGGTTCCTATTTTTTTAGGCAAACTGTGGCTCCTGCTTGATTTCATCTTTACGTTTGATTTGCAGGTGTGCGTGCTCCTTATATTTTTCCTTTTCGTGAGAATGAGGTGTAGGATCCTGTTTTTTTCGTGATGAAGGTGTGGGCTCCTGTTTTTTTAGGCAAACTGTGGCTCCTGCTGGTTTCATCTTTACGTTACTAACATGTTGGGCTTTGGCCTGATAAATATTTCATCTTTCTGGATCTTCGATTTCAGGTGAGTTATGAGAGTCCCTCATACAAAAACGTGACTTATAGAGAGAACCACGGAAAGGATTCTCTATCGTTTGTCTAAAAAAGAAAGGATTCCCTATCAGTGTGCATGCTAATCTCATTCTCCGTATAATCAATCTGTCCAACGCCTGATTGCTTTGGGTACGCCCTTCTAATTTTTACTTCTCTTGCTCCGTACGTGTCAAGAATTAAAGTACATGTTACATTTTGTGTAACTTCTAAATCTTTTTAAACTCAACCATTATGCTCTAAATCAATAGAGCATATTTTTTTAGACTGTGTGGACAGACATAAGCGCTTGTCTGCCTTTTGTTTTATAAGTATATAACAGATAGATGATTCTAAAAAAAAGTATATAATAGATAGATAAATTGTTCCGTCCTAGTTGGTGAAGCGTGTGACGCACTGCTAAATGTTGGATGGCTCATATTTCCTCCGCTAGGTTTACAGTATATTTTCCTATGCAGAAAAAGGATATTTGTAAAACTAATTTTGTAAAAAACTGGGTGTAAATTAACATTCGTAATGGCAACCAAACATGATTGATTTACAATATATGACAGTTCACGTAAATGATTGTAAATTGAAAAAAAAATTGAGGCATACTTTAGTATTTGTATATTAAACAATTGTTTTGATCATTATTAAACGAAAGTACTTTGGTGTAGCTCTTTCTCCCAATTCCTTTGTTATGTGCGTACACAACAATTTTTATTTTTTATATAGTCTACGTAAAGAAAGTGTATTATGCCAATGTGAAGCACGTGCTTTTAACACCTCCGAACGTCAATCAATGAAGCAGGAGTCCAGGTTGATTTTTTTAACGCATAAAAGGATGGAGTCCGTGTTGGTTACTTGCTGAAATCAGAGACCTTTTAAGCTTAGGCTGGTCATAGTGGGGAGTAACTTAGACTAGTAACATGCATATATTACTAGTCTATGTTACTACCTCTATAGTGCATAGTATCGTAGATTAGTATCATAGATGGTCTCATTTATTGCCATGCATGACACATAGTAGCATCACATTTATTATGTTATGGTATCTGCCTATGTTACTATAACCATCTCTTTCTTCTTTAATTGTCTGCCACATAAACATGTTTGCGACTTCCAAATACGTGATACTACTTATGTTACCCCACTATGGCCATCCTAATGCCAGGAGTCTTTTTGCCGGTGCTTTGGTTACCGTGTGGAAGGAGCCCGTGTTGTTTATTTCCTGAAGTGCCTTGATACGGTAGGACTCTCCTTTTTCGCCGTGCGCTTCGGATTTTCCAGAGTTGGCAGCGGTCTTTTAAGCTTATGTCCTGATTGATTCAGCCAACTTTTCAAAGCGCCGTAAAAAAAACATTGTAGAGGGAAAGCCATATGTGTGGGACCAAAAACGTGACAAACTATTTGTAGCAAACAATAATTGTATGTAACGCTACATCTTTAAATCTCGCCCATCAATATTTGAAATTGACGATTGAGATAATTTAATCCATGTGGATGAACGTAATGGCTTATTTGACTTTTATTTTAAGTATATAATAGATAGACAGATTGTGAGCGGGAGGAGGCCACACAAGAGCCGGCCACACCAAATCCGGCAGGAAATAGGGTCCAAAGTAGTCAAATGATTGAGAAAGAGTATTTATTGTCAATCTAACCCTGCCATCCATAAACCTCTTTGGTTTAGAGTTAGTTCAGGGTTAGAATCTAACTCTAACCTCTAACTGAGTTAGAGTTCTCCTCGTCTCGGTTCATCGCCATCACACTTTCCCCATTCCAGTGTTTTCAGTATCCTGCGAATCAAAGAGGCCCTTAGACTGGTTTAGGTCCGGTTCTATGAAAATAATCCGGTTTAATGAACGTGCTCTGGTTTCTATGAAAATAATCCGGTTTCATGTAGTAATTCATTCATTTATTTATTCTTCTGCGGGGGTTTGCATGTAATTCGTGAGGTCTGAAATGTAAAGTACCCCGGCATATGCTCCGAGTTGTGCATGCACTACGACCCAGATGCTCTATGTCCCACATGTCGGCGAAAAGGAGCACGTGAAAATAGCTGAGGAATACATATAGGAGGATAAATGCGTGAAAAAATATGTACTGTGAAGCGTAGCTGCGGTTCGAAAAGGAGACCTAAAGTGATGACAGGTATAGGTCGCATGCACCCAACTAGTGGTACTAGATATACGACTACTTTTTCCCTAAAAAAAAGAGGTACGAGTGCTTAGTACTCCTATTCTATCAACACGAGACTCATCTGACAATAGCGTCCGTGCTACAGCTAGCTCTTCTCCCTTGTTTCTCTCTTCTAATTCTAAACTCAGCTGACGCCTGGTGGGCGGGGTGGGGATTTGCCGATGGTCGGTTTGCTCAACTGCGGCCCCACCTCACAGTGAAAACATTATGACTGGAATAAAAATGCCATATACTCTCTTTGTTCCTAAATATAAGCCTTTTTAGTTATTTCAAATAGAATACAACATACGGATGTATGTAGACATATTTTAGAGTGTTGATTCACTCATTTTGCTCCGTATGTAGTCACTTGCTGGAATCTCTAGAAAGACTTATTTGGGAATGGAGGGAGTACTATACTAATAAAACATTAAGGCCACGCGGCGATGCAGTGCTGGTTACAGGAGGAAAGAAGAAGAGATGCATCCACCGACGACGTCCACCTCCTCGACTCAGGGCGCCGGCCCACCGAACGACGGCTAAGTAGCAGCGGCTTTCGTGGCCAGGTCGACATGCTTCTGAACAATGGCGTCCAAAGATTCCAGCCGCTGGAAGAAGGCCAACGTCTTTCTGTCCTCGCTCGCCTTGTAGTGGCCTATGTAGACGATTTCCTCGTAGACGTGGATGTGCTGGTCGACGGTTTCTTGCACGGCGAGGCGCTGCGCGGAGAGCGCGGCCTCGAGGTGCACATTCTTCGTCGCGACCTCCGGCACCTGCATGGCCACCAGGGCTTAAAAGAGTTCGTCACCATGGAGGCTGATGAGGGTGGCAGGCAATGAGGAGCCTGGGCGCGTGGGCTTGTGCAGTACGACAAGGTCGTCCGTGCGCTTCTTGACAGCGGTGAACTTGCAGATGGAGTGGACCATCATGTCGCCATGCGAGAGGCGAAGCCGACGTCGGCGAGGGCTACGATGCCGGCGGTCGCCAGCACTGTCTAGAAACGCTACGTGGTGCGGGGCCGCTGGCCAGCGTCTTGGATGATTTGGCACAGCCGACTACCGCTCGCGTCCATCGCCTCCATAGGTACTTGTGGCTTCTGGTCACTTGGTCTTGGATTGGAGTGAGCAGTGTTGCGCAGAGACTAGGAGTAGATGGATTGGAGTGGTGGGGCACCTTTATATGAGAGTCCAAACTCTGTTGCATTCACATCGTGCTGGCTCTATTCTGCTTCTCCAATTAATTCCCTCCGCATGCTAATTGAGGATGCATCATTGACTGTTCAATGTCTCGGGAACCGCTACCCTCTCCTCCTTGGCATTCTATCGCGTGTCAGGAGACGTTCCCGTCGACGACGAGGTGCCTATGGTGACTTCGTAAATTTCAAGATGATATGCCGGCTCAGTCTTTCGGAGGTGCTCATAGGCGTAGGGTGTGCGTGTGTGCGTTCATAGGGGTGAGTGTATGCACGTGTATATGAGCGCTTGCGTCTATACTGTGTTAAAAAACGTAAATGCGTGTCAAAAAGAGACTAGTCAGTACTAGTATACTCAATATTGTGCACGGTGACCAAGGAGGAGAGGAAAACGAGAGAACTACGTATTTATTACGGTGTAGATTCACTCATTTTGCTCCATATGTTATCCGTCTCGGTGTAGTCTAGTCACTTGTTGAAATCTCTAGAAAGGCAAATACTCCTTTTTGGTTTACAGGGCTATACTAGCAAGTACTACAATAGTGGGATCACATAGCAATTTTGTCTCATGCAAGAGCCTGGTTATATGCGTGCTCCAAGGTTCGCAACTGCCACGTTCGGGTTGCGCTTGGCTCTTCGCCTCTTCGAGAAGACGAACAATGATGTTACTACTACTACTTCTACAGTATCAAATCCACTGCTGCATGTCCGTCCATCGCGTGCCGGGGGGATAGCTTGTTGTAGTATAAGCAAAAGCCTGTCCTCATCTGCGAGCCACCGCGCGCATGGGCGAGGGAGAAGGCGTGTAGTAGTAAAATCAAGCTTCTCCTCGTTGTACGAGTTGACGCAACACATCATAACACTGGCCCCACATGGTTGCCTCTAAACTTGGCTGAAAGACCCGCAGTGTACAATATATTTGCTGCAACCTCTAACATTTACCCCACCACAAATTAAAATATATATTCCCGTCTTAACCAGATGAGCGTGCAAATTACAATCACCAGGATGACAGGTAGGGCCAGAAGATTATTTTAATCAAAAAAAGCTTCGATACGGCCTCATAGCATGGAGTCGACCCCAACAATTTTAAGCTTACAGGCACGGTACACACTATCCTAGACTACTCTACACATGAAACTGCCACCCGAGCGTCCGGGCTATGCTTGGATCTTCGCCTCTTCGGGACGTCGAACA
Organism: Triticum aestivum; assembly: GCF_018294505.1. Taxonomy (NCBI): domain Eukaryota; kingdom Viridiplantae; phylum Streptophyta; class Magnoliopsida; order Poales; family Poaceae; genus Triticum; species Triticum aestivum. Next base: position 47,857,863 of record NC_057814.1, on the reverse strand, counting down.
ATGATGGAGTACTACTGTAGTGGAGGAGTACTATAGTATGCTTCTGGTCATCTAACACCGAATGAACTGCTGCATGTCCACCGCGTGCGGGAGGGAGTGAGGGAGTCCTGGACTAAGGGGTCCTCGGGCGTCCGGCCTGTTATCCATGGCCCAGACTGATGGGCTGCGGAGATATGAAGGCTGAAGACTATACCCGTGTCCCGATTGGACTCTCCTTGGCGTGGAAGGCAAGCTTGGTGATCAACTATGAAGATTCCTTCCTATGTAACCGACTCTATGTAACCCTAGATCTCTCCGGTGTCTATATAAGCCGGAGGGCATAGTCCGCATAGAGGGATACTCATTACCATATTCACATAGGCTAGACTTCTAGGGTTTAGCCATTACGATCTCGTGGTAGATCAACTCTTGTAACACTCATATTCATCAAGATCAATCACGCAGGAAGTAGGGTATTACCTCCATAGAGAGGGCCCGAACCTGGGTAAACATCGTGTTCCCCCTCTCCTGTTATCATCGATCCTAGACGCACAATTCGGGACCCCCTGCCCGAGATCCACCAGTTTTGACACCGACATTGGTGCTTTTATTGAGAGTTCCACTATGCCGTCGGCAAAGGACTTGATGGCTCCTTCGATCGTCAGTAATGACATCGTCCAGGGAGAAACCTTTCTCCCCGGACAGATCTTCATATTCGGCGGCTTCGTACTACGGGCCAACTCGCTTGGCCATCTGGAGCAGATCGACGGCTACACCCCTGGCCATCAGGTCAGATTCGGAAGCTTGAACTACGTTGCGGACATCCGTGGAGATTTGATCTTCAATGGGTTTGAGACCGCAGCGATCGCTCCCCCTCCCCCGATGAACACGACTTAAATCTGTCATCGGATCACATCCAAGAGATGATTCCTGTTGCTGCAACGGCCTTAGAACCGAAGCAGATCATGCCCTCCGAGGCCACAAGGTCTGCGGCGTTTGAGCCACACACGGACTTGACATCCTGCCATGTCTGCGACAATGGAACTCCGGACTCGTCTCCGGCTATACGTTCCGGACCAGGCACGCATGTGGACACCGAGCTGGATCGGTTATCGATTTTCGAATTTAGCGCCGTAGACATCTCCCAGCATTCACCTTTGGGTGACGTGCTAAAATCTTTGCAGAACTTGTCCTTGGAGAAGGACTCACAGCCGAACTATATTCGGTTCGAGCTAGAGGCGGACGACGAGGAATTTTGCTTCCCACCCGCCACCCACTTCATAGCCACCGTCGATGATTTAACCGACGTGCTTGACTATGGCTCCGAAGACATCGGCGATATGGACAACGATGCCGACAAGGAGCAAGGCCAAGACCCGCCATTCACTAGACGTTGGACAGCCACCTCTTCGTACGACGTGTACATGGTTGATACACCTAAAGGATCTGGCGACGACAAAGAAGAGCCAGAAGCGAATAAACCCTCTGAGACGCAGTCCAAGCGCCGGCGCCCCAAACGCCGCTCTAGGCCTCGTCGCTCAAAAGATAGCAACACTGGCACCGGAGAAAATAGTACTCCGGGCGACGCCGAAAACAACGAAGACCCTGTCGGAGCTACATCCGAACAGGAGGAACACGACGACAGGCAAGACAACCCTGACGAACAGGCCGTAGAAGATGACTCGGAGGACGATAGTTACCGTCCACCCTCCAAAGAGGAGACAAGCCTCGGCAACGAAGACTTTATCGTGCCTGAGGATCCTCTAGAGTAGGAGCGCTTTAAACTCCAGCTCATAGCCACCGCAAGGAGCCTGAAAAAGAAACTGCAGCAGCTTCAAGCCGAACAAGATCTGCTCGTCGACAGATGGACTGACGTCCTGACAGCCGAAGAATACGCCTCAAGCGCCCAGCCAAGAACTACCCAAAACGCCGACTGCTACCTCAGTTCGATGAGGAGGTGCCAGATCCCATACCTCCCTCGTGCAACGCGGACCGACCACCACGTGGTCGGGATAGAGCGGCGGACCGACCACCCTGTGGTCCGGATAAAATGGCAACTCAGACCGAATAGCAGCCTGCCCCACCGCCTCGCAAAAATAGGGACAGACCAGCTCGAGACCATCCATACGATCTCCGGCAGGAACTGGACAGTAGAGCAGGACATACAAGATCGATCTACGGATCGCGAGGCCGTGCCTCGAGGCACGACGACGGCTACCTATTCGGACGTGACAAACCTAATCACGCCCGGACCGAATGCCGCAGACGGACTCCATTAGAGCTCCGCCGCGATGCGGCCCGCTATAGAGGCGCCGCACACCCTCTCTGCTTCACAGACGAGGTGCTGGATCACGAATTCCCCGAGGGGTTCAAGCCTGTCAACATCGAATCATACGACGGCACAACCGATCCTGCAGTATGGATCGTGGATTTTATTCTCCATATCCACATGGCTCAAGGAGATGACCTCCACGCCATTAAATACATCCCACTAAAGCTTAAAGGGCCAGCTCGGCACTAGCTTAACAGCCTGCCTGAAAATTCTATCAGTAGCTGGGAGGACTTGGAAGAGGCTTTCCTTGATAACTTCCAAGGAACTTATGTCCGGCCACCAGATGCCGATGACTTAAGCCACATAGTTCAACAACCTGGAGAATCTGCCAGAAAATTCTGGACTAGGTTCCTAACCAAAAAGAACCAGATTGTTGACTGTCCGGATGCCGAGGCCTTAGCAGCCTTCAAACACAGCATCCGCGATGAATGGTTAGCACGCCACCTCGGCCAAGAAAAGCCAAAGTCCATGGCAGCCCTCACGGCACTCATGACCCGCTTTTGCGCGGGTGAGGACAGTTGGCTGGCTTGTAGTAACAACACAGCCAGCGAGACAGGCCCCTCCGAGGCCAAGAATAGCATTGGCAAGCTCCGACGCAATAGACACAAATGCCAAAGCAATGGCAACAACACCGATGACACCACAGTCAACGCTGGATTCATTGGCTCCAAGTCCGGCCAACGGAAGAAGCCCTACAAAAGAAACAATGAAGGACCTTCCAGCCTGGACCACATACTCGACCGTCCGTGCCAGATACACGGCACTCCGGACAAGCAAGCCAATCATACCAACAGGGATTGTTGGGTTTTCAAGCAGGCTGGCAAGTTAAATGCCGAAAACAAAGAAAAGGGATCACAAAGTGAGGACGAGGGCGAAGAGTCCCGGCAGCCGAACACTGGGGGGGGGGGCAGAAGAAATTTCCCCCTCAAGTCAAAACGGTGAACATGATATACGCTACACACATCCCCAAAAGGTAGCGTAAGCGAGAGCTTAGGGACGTCTACGTGGTAGAGCCAGTCGTCCCAAAATTAAATCCGTGGTCATCATTCCCGATCACCTTCGATCGTCGAGACCACCCAACTAGTATCCGCCATGGCGGTTCAGCCGCACTAGTCCTTGACCCAATCATTAACGGGTTTCACCTAACACGAGTCCTGATGGACGGTGGTAGCAGCCTCAACCTGCTCTATCAAGACACAGTGTGGAAGATGGGCATTGACCCATCACGAATCAAACCAACAAAGACTACCTTCAAAGGAGTCATACCAGGCGTAGAGGCCCGCTGTACGGGCTCAATCACGCTGGAAGTGGTCTTCGGTTCTTCGGACAACTTCTGAAGCGAGGAGTTAATCTTCGACATCGTCCCCTTCCGCAGCGGCTACCACGCACTGCCCAGACGAATAGCGTTTGCTAGATTCCACGCAGTGCCACACTACGCTTATCTCAAGCTCAAGATGCCCGGTCCACGTGGCGTCATAACAGTCAATGGCAATACGGAACGCTCCCTCTGAACAGAGGAGCACACCGCCGCCCTAGCAGCAGAGGTACAGAGCGGCCTTCTCAAGCAGCATCATAGTGCGGCTGCCGAGCCCCTGGACATCATCAAGAGGTTCCAGACTATACTGCAGCAGGACTGCGCAGCTCGTCAAGAGCTCGATTAGCAATTTGGCCTCCGTCCCAGTTCTGATGAAGTAGTGGCATTCGCACCACGCGTCCATAATTACGCACTCAAAATCCCATGGACATCGACGGAGGCAGAAGCTAACCCGGGATCTACAAGTTCGGATTGACCGACCCCGGACTCACACATACTTTCACCCTCTTTCTTTTTATTTTGTTTCAGGTTCCTTTTTTCGCAGGCCTGATCACCAGTCCTTTCAAAGGATCGACATACAAAGACGGCAAGCAGCATAGGTGTGTAGGGTAACCTCTATACGTTCTTCTTGATGGTATTTTTACTCATTTCTTAGGACCCGCTGCTACCTCTTGAGCACTGCGTTGGTTTTCCCTTGAAGAGGAAAGGGTGATGCAGTAAAGCAGCGTAAGTATTTCCCTCAGTTTTTGAGAACCAAGGTATCAATCCAGTAGGAGGCCACGCACGAGTCCCTCGCACCTACACAAACAAATAAATCCTCGCAACCAACGCACTAAGGGGTTGTCAATCCCTTCGCGGTCACTTACGAGAGTGAGATCTGATAAGATAATATTTTTGGTATTTTTATGATAAAGATGCAAATTAAAATAAAAGGCAATAAAAACAGCTAAGTGTTGGAAGATTAATATGATGGAAAATAGACTCGGGGCCATAGGTTTCACTAGTGGCTTCTCTCGAGAGCATAAGTATTATGGTGGGTGAACAAATTACTGTTGAGCAATTGACAGAATTGAACATAGTTATGAGAATATATAGATATGATCATGTATATAGGCCCCAAGATGTGAAAAGAGCGCCAGAAAAGGCCCCAAGATGGGATCTCACGGGTACAGAAGGTTGCAGCGATGGAAAATTGGTTTCGTGGCTTCCCTGGATGTTTTTAGGGTATAAGAGTATATGTAGGCGAAAGAAGTAGGTCGGTGGAGCTACGAGGGGCCCACACGAGGGTGGGGGCGCGCCCTCCTGCCTTGTGGCCGCCTCGTTGCGTCTCTGACTTCCACTCCAAGTCTCCTGGATTGCGTTTGTTCCAAGAAAGATCCTCGCGAAGTTTTCGTTCAGTTTGGATTCCGTTTGATATTCCTTTTCTGCAAAACACAGAAGTAGGCAAAAACAGCAATTTGCACTGGGCCTTCGGTTAATAGGTTAGTCTCAAAAATAATATAAAAGAGCATATTAATGCCCATTAAACATCCAAAACAGATAATATAATAGCATGGAACAATCAAAAATTATAGATACGTTGGAGACGTATCAAGAATCCCCAAGCTTAATTCATGCTCGTCCTCTAGTAGGTAAATGATAAAAACAAATTTTTTGATGTGGAATGCTACCTAACATAATTTTCAATGTAATTTTCTTTATTGTGGCATGAATGTTCAGATCCGAAAGATTCAAGACAAAAGTTTAATATTGACATAGAAATAATATTACTTCAAGCATACTAACAAAGCAATTATGTCTTCTCAAAATAACATGGCCAAAGAAAGTTATCCCTACAAAATCATATAGTCTGGCTATGCTCTATCTTCATCACACAAAATATTTAAATCATGCAGAACCCTGGTTTCAGCCAAGCAATTGTTTCATACTTTAGTATTCTCAAACTTTTTCAAATTTCATGCAATACATGTGCATGAGCCATGGACATAGCACTATAGGTGGAATGGAATATGGTGGTTGTGGAGAAGACAAAAAGGAGGAAGATAGTCTCACATCAACTAGGCATATCAATGGGCTATGGAGATGCCCATCAATAGATATCAATGTGAGTGAGTAGGGATTGCCATGCAATGGATGCACTAGAGCTATAAGTGTGTGAAAGCTCAACAATGGAAACTGAGTGGGTGTGCATCCAACTTGCTCGCTCACGAAGACCTAGGGCAATTTGAGGAAGCCCATCATTGGAATATACAAGCCAAGTTCTATAATGAAAAATTCCCACTAGTATATGACAGTGACATCATAGGAGACTCTCTATGATGAAGATCATGGTGCTACTTTGAAGCACAAGTGTGGAAAAAGGATAGTAACATTGTCCCTTTCTCTCTTTTTCTCTCATTTTTTTGGTGGGCTTCTTTGGCCTCTTTTTTTATTATTAAGTCCGGAGTCTCATCCCGACTTGTGGGGGAATCATAGTATCCATCATCCTTTCCTCACATGGGACAATGCTCTAATAATGAAGATCATCACACTTTTATTTACTTACAACTCAATACTTAGAACAAAATATGACTCTATGTGAATGCCTCCGGCGGTGTACCGGGATGTGCAATGAATTAAGAGTGACATGTATGAAAGATTTATGAACGGTGGCTTTGCCACAAATACGATGTCAACTACATGATCATGGAAAGCAATATGACAATGATGAAGCGTGTCATAATAAACGGAGCAGTGGAAAGTTGCATGGCAATATATCTCGGAATGGCTATGGAAATGCCATAATAGGTAGGTATGGTGGCTGTTTTGAGGAGGGTGTATGGTGGGTTTATGGTACCAGCGAAAGTTGCGCGGCACAAGAGAGGCTAGCAATGGTGGAAGGGTGAGAGTGCATATAATCCATGGACTCAACATTAGTCATAAAGAACTCACATACTTATTGCAAAAATCTACAAGTCATCAAAAGTACGACACACATGCTCCTAGGGGAAGGGTGTCGGTGTACAAAAGTAGGGGCTCTCCTTTTGACCCCTTACTTGTGCACGGGCAGTCAGAGCCACACCTGCGGTCGCACCTAGCAGGGCAAGGAAGGGAAGCCGGAGCACAAGATAACCAGAGCAACGCCAAGACCAAGAACACAAAGAGCAAGATGGCGAGGCGAACCCCCCGGCAAGGCCCTTGCCGGGGCAACTTGCCTGATGCTAGCAGAGCGCGCCACCCTCGAGCCCAAGGATTCCAACACCATCAACCACATTGGACCAAGGCTCGGGAGGCACCTCCGTGATGGCATGCAGATCTTTGTGAAGATCATAAATGCACAAGATCAGATGAGGACCAGAAGACGACGATCCTCGGCGAGATCCTTGCCGAGGGAGTCCACAAGACCCCCGGTGAGATCCTTGCCGGGGACGATTATGACGCCACGACAAGACCCTTGCCGGGGCCCCGGCATGGCCCTTGCCGAGGACGCCTGCGAGTCCACAGCCAGGCCCGCGTCTACCAAGACTCCACCGCTGTTCCCATATAGCTGCCAGCCCAACCAGCTAGGCAGGCACCTGCGTGGCGACATGCGCTCTCTGCGCCAACTCAGCAAGCACCTGCGTGGTGGCATGCAGATCTTCGTGAAGATCCTCCCACCGCGTCACCTCAGCTGCCTGCCAGCCTACATGGCACTGCATGCCTCGCTGGCCTGGACGCGCATCGGAGCGGGGGGCGGCGACGGATGGGACGGGCCCTGTTCCCGTCCCCGATAAAGCAAGGGGACACCTAAGCGATGCATTAAATGCGTCTTGTCCTATAATACGGGCGATAAGCTCACGTACTGTACACCTTTCCACCTCGTGTGTGCCACTGTGGCAGCCCTTTCGACTATAAAAGGAGGCCCGAGGCATACTGGAGAGGGATTCGGCTCTTTGGAACGACGCAGCCACCATAGCTAGTTCGAGAGCTCAAGAACTCTCTCAAATATACACCAAAGCAGGACTAGGGTATTACGCATCCTCACGGCCCGAACCTGGGTAAACGACCTTTGTGCTGACTTCTGAACCTGCTCTTCTCACAACCCCACTCCCCGCCAACCAAAGAAGGGATTCCAGTGATCCCATAGGTGTCGTTTCCCCGACATCTTTGGCGCGCCAGGTAGGGGGCGCAGTTGTGGTAATCTAGTTCAGCAGTTAGTTAGCAGTTCTTCATCGCCATGGCTCCCAAGAAGAAGACGATCATAGTGATCGGTTCATCGGGAGCCGAACGGCCCGTGCCGGTGCGGGCGGGCGATGGGGCGGTCGCAGATGGAAGCCGAGGCGCGGCCCATGCACCCCCATGTCGTTCTAGCAGTCGAAGCTTGGCGAGCGGCGTCGTTCGTGCGCAAGACGACGAGCCGCGCGCCACCAAGTCCAAAGACGGAGCCGGGCCCCCGCAGGCGGCGCGGGGCCCTCCAAGGGCGGCGTCGTGCCACACACGGGTGGCGCGGCGACCTCTAAGACGCCCACGCCGGCGCCCACAACACGCTCCTCCCAGGCTGCGCGCGACGAACAGTGTCACCACGCTGATGACCCCGGGCGCCACCGCGGGAAGAGTCATGTGCATCGTTCGCGGGACGCAGAAGACCAGAACGCTCGCTGAGGCACTGGCGAAGACAGCGTACAGCCGCAGGGCCGTGATAGAGCTCCTTCTAACGTTGTTAGAAGTCGGAGCGCGTCACAGACCACGCAGGTTTTGCCGCCGCGGACGCCGGCATAGGCCTTAGCGCGGGCTGCTCCTCGACTTCCCTCCTGCTGCGGAGAAGCTCGACGAGTGGAGAGCCACCATCCGGAGCCTCGTCGGCATCGCCAACAAGGACGAGCCGCTACCAGCGGGGACCTCGGGCCGGCGATCCGTCGAGGCACCACGCGCCAGTGGTAGGAGGACCGGAGGCGCTGCGGCCACGGTGCATTCTCCTCATCCTCGCCAATTACGGCGGGCGCCGGTCCGTCTTGACGACGCTTGTGATGACATTTCTATAGCGGCGTCCGACCCACGGACCCACCGCGACCAGCGCCAAGTGCTTCGGGAGAGAGCTCACGAAGACGCTCGAACCACCATCGAGCGCCGACGCGAAGCACGCCATCAGTCAGATAGATGAGCAGGGCCCACAATGGACCACCCAGATCCGGGCGGCTCCGGTGACCTACCTTACGAGGTAGGTTGCCCAGCCTTTACCCGTGAGCTGCGGCAGTTCCAGTGGCCCACTCACCGCACGTTCAAGCCTGACATTGGCGAGAAGTACAACGGCAAGACCCACCCGTCGGAGTTCCTCAGCATCTACACAATTGTGATGCAAGCCACCGGAGCTCGCGACGATAAGGTGCTTGCCAATTACTTCTCGTTGGCACTTAAACCCAACGCCATGTCGTGGTTGATGCACTTGCCAGTAGATTCTATTCTTCCTGGTCGGTTTGTGCCATGAGTTTGTTGGCGCCTTTACGGGAGGCCACCAAGCTCATGGCCAGGCAAGCGACTTGCATGTCATCCCCCAGAAAGAAGGCGAAAGCCCGCGCAAGTACATACACAGGTTCAGCCGAGTGCAGGACAACATCCCAGATGTTCACCCCGCCGCCATCATCAGCGCATTCCATCAGAATGTGCAAAACTGCAAGATGCGTGAAGAGCTGGCGATGAATAAGTTGAAGGATGTGGCAGAGCTCTACATTCTGGCTGACAGATGTGCTCGGGCTGAAGAGGGAAGGAAGTACCCCGGAGAAGATGCCGGCATGGAAACCGACTCCTTAGACAAAGACGCTGCTGCCCCGACGAAGAAAGGCCGGCGCCGCAACAGGAAGCGTAAGGGTAAAGCTGTGCTTGCCGTCGAGGGATCCGACGATTCCGGCGCCGCCAAGAAGACCAAGGAAGATGACCCCGGCAAGGAGATTGCCGGGTGTGTCGCATGCCGGGCCTTGGCGGCTGCCGACAAGCCTGGAAGCTGCGACAAGCAATACTAGAAGATCCATCGTACCAAGGGCCACGACCTCCAGAACTGCCGACAAGTTGAACTGCTTACTGAGAAGCAAAAAGATGAATATGAGAGGCGGGACAAGGAGAAGGGTCAGGATGGTGCCGAGGGATCCGGCAAGAAGCGTAGCGGCCAAGGAGGTCGCCGCGGCAAGGACAACCAGCAAGAGAGGCCCGCTCGGGGCAGCGACAAGAAGCAAGAAGACGATGATCACGAAGAGGACGACGAGTCCGGCGACCACGAGTTCCAGAAGGCTACAGAGGCTATGTGCATCGACGGAGGTGCCTCGCTGCATACCTCTCACCGCCAGCTTAAGCAGTGGGCGCGTGAGATCACAGCGGCAGAATCATCGTTCGATGCCCAAAAACCACTGAAGTGGTCTAGCACGCCTATCATATTTGACACTCAGGATCACCCTGATCGCACAACTGCGGTTGGGTGCTTGCCGTTGTTGGTTTCACCAACAATACGCAACCTCAAGGTGACGAAGATGCTAGTTGACGGCGGGGCCGGTCCAAACTTGATCTCGCCTGTTCTGATCGAAAGACTGCAGATTCCTGATGGAGACCTCAAAGAGACGGGCACGTTTCAAGGGGTCAACCCGGGAAGAAGTCAGCCGAAGGGAAAGGTCACGTTGCCCGTGACGTTTGGAAGCAATTTGAACTACAGGACGGAGAGGATTGTCTTTGATGTCGCCGAGATCCCCTTGCCCTATAACGGGATCCTCGGCCGTCCAGCGTTAGCCAAGTTCATGGCGGCATCACACTACGCCTACAACACGCTGAAGATGCCTGGGCCAATGACAATCATCACCATCCCCTCCGACAAGAAGGATGCGCTGATTTGTGCTGACCAACTCTACCGGGAAGCGGTTGCAGCAGCTGCCGCCAAGGCACTTGCTCCTGCCGCTGAAGCCCCGGGAGGGAAGAAGAAGACCGGTAATACCTCTCACACCCACTCCGGCAAGCGCACCTCTTCGGAGTGTAGTGCTCCCATCGAGGACGTGCCAGAGAGCTCCACCGGCAAGAGCAAGAAATCCAGAGCTGCGCCACCAGAGACCAAGAAGGTGTCCGTCAAGGAGGATG